>NW_027331960.1:2300588-2624011 GCF_048418815.1 Hemitrygon akajei | reverse complement strand
CCGGGCTTTTGTGATGGGATGGTGTGGAAGGAGATTCACTCTGTGTCTGACCCCGGGCAATGTGTGATGGGACTTTTTGGATGCATGTTCACTTAGTGTCTGACCCAGGGCTTTTGTGACGGGAGGGTGTGGAGGGAGATTCACTCTGTGTCTGACCCCGGGCTTTTGTGATGGGACGGTGAGGAGGGTGATTCAATCTCTGTCTGACCCCGGGAACGTGTGATGGGACGGTTGGATTGAGATTTACTCTGTATCTGACCCCGAGAGTGTATGTTGGGACTGTTAGGATGGAGATTCACTCTGCGTCTGACCCCGGGACCCTGTGATGGGACGGTTTGGATGGAGATTCACTCTGTGTCAGACCCCGGGAGTGTGTGAAGGGACGGTGAGGAGGGAGTTTCACTCTGTTTAACACCCCGGGAGTTTGTGATGGATAGGTGTGGATGCAGATTCACTCTAAGTCTGACCCCGGGAATTTGTGATGGGACGTTGAAGAGGGAGATTCACTCTGTGTCTGAGCCCGGGCTTTTGTGATGGGACGGTGAGGAGGGAGATTTACTCTATGTCTGACCCCTGGAATTTGTGATGGGATGGTGTGGAAGGAGATTCACTCTGTTTCTGTCCCCGGCAATGTGAGATGGGACGGTTTGGATGGAGGTTCACTCTGTGTCTGACCCCTGGAATTTGTGATGGGATGGTGTGGAAGGAGATTCACTCTGTTTCTGACCCCGGCAATGTGTGATGGGACGGTTTGGATGGATGTTCACTCTGTGTCTGACCCCGGGAAAGTGTGATGGGACGGTTTGGATGGAGATTCACTCTGTGGCTGAAACCGGGCTTTTGTGATGGGACGGTGAAGAGGGAGATTCACTCTGTGTCTGACCCCGGGACCGTGTGATGGAACGGTTTGGATGGTGGTTCACTCTGAGTCTGATGCCGGGAGCGTGTGATGGGACGGTGAAGAGGGAGATTCACTTTGTGTCTGACCCCGGGCATTTGTGATGGGACGGTGAGGAGGGAGATTCACTCTGTGTCTGACCCCGGGAACGTGTGATGGAACGGTTTGGATGGAGGTTCACTCTGTGTCTGACCGCGGAAGTTTGTGATGGGACGGTGTGGATGGAGATTCACTCTGTGTCTGACCCCGGGTGTGTGTGATAGGACGGTGAGGAGGGAAATTCACTCTGTGTCTGACCACGGGAGTTTGTCATGGAAAGGTGTGGATGCAGATTCTCTCTATGTCTGACCCCTTGAATTTTTGAATGGATGGTGTGGAAGGAGATTCACTCTGTGTCTGACCCCGGGCAATGTGTGATGGGACGGTTTGGATGCAGGTTCACTCAGTGTCTGACCCAGGGCTTTTGTGATGGGACGGTGTGGAGGGAGATTCACTCTGTGTCTGACCCCGGGCTTTTGTGATGAGACGGTGTGGAGTGAGATTCACTCTGTGTCTGACCCCGGGCTTTTGTGATGGGACGGTGAGGAGGGAGATTCTCTCTCTGTCTGACCCCGGGAACGTGTGATGGGACGGTTGGATGGAGATTCTCTCTGTGTCTGACACCTGGCTTTTGTGATGGGACGGTGAAGAGGGAGATTCACTCTGTGTCTGACCCCGGGAACGTGTGATGGAACGGTTTGGATGGAGGTTCACTCAGTGTCTGACCCAGGTCTTTTGTGATGGGACGGTGTTGAGGGAGATTTACTCTGTTTCAGACATCGGAAGTTTGTGATGGGACGGTTTGGATGGAGATTCACTTTGTGTCTGACCCCGGGCTTTTGTGATGGGACGGTGAGGAGGGAGATTCACTCTCTGTCTGACCCCGGGAACGTGTGATGGGACGGTTGGACGGAGATTCTCTCTGTGTCTGAGACCTGGCTTTTGTGATGGGACGGTGAGGAGGGCGATTCACTCTGTGTCTGACCCCGAGAGTGTATGTTGGGACTGTGAGGATGGAGATTCACTCTGCGTCTGACCCCGGGACCCTGTGATGGGACGGTTTGGATGGAGATTCACTCTGTGTCAGACCCCGGGAGTGTGTGATGGAACGGTGAGGAGGGAGTTTCACTCTGTTTCACACCCCGGGAGTTTGTGATGGATAGGTGTGGATGCAGATTCACTCTATGTCTGACCCCGGGAGTGTGTGATGGGACGGTGAAGAAGGAGATTCACTCAGTATCTGACCCAGGGCTTTTGTGATGGGACGGTGAGGAGGGAGTTTCACTCTGTTTCACACCCCGGGAGTTTGTGATGGATAGGTGTGGATGCAGATTCACTCTAAGTCTGACCCCGGGAGTGTGTGATGGGACGGTAAAGAAGGAGATTCACTCAGTATCTGACCCAGGGCTTTTGTGATGGGACGGTGTGGAGGGAGATTCACTCTGTGTCTGACCCCGGGCTTTTGTGATGGGACGGTGAGGAGGGAGATTCACTCTCTGTCTGACCCCGGCAATGTGTGATGGGACGGTTTGGATGGAGATTCACTCTGTGACTGACCCCGGGCTTCTGTGATGGGACGGTGAAGAGGGAGATTCACTCTGTGTCTGACACCGGGATCGTGTGATGGAACGGCTTGGATGGAGGTTCGCTCTGAGTCTGAACCCGGGAGTGTGTGATGGGACGGTGAATAGGGAGATTCACTCTGTGTCTGACGCCGGGCTTTTGTGATGGGACCGTGAGGAGTGAGATTTACTCTTTGTCTGACCCCGGGAGTTTGTCATGGAAAGGTGTGGATGCAGATTCTCTCTATGTCTGAGCCCTGGAATTTTTGATGGGATGGTGTGGAAGGAGATTCACTCTGTGTCTGACCCCGGGCAATGTGTGATGGGACTGTTTGGATGCAGGTTCACTTAGTGTCTGACCCAGGGCTTTTGTGACGGGACGGTGTGGACGGAGATTCACTCTGTGTCTGACCCCGGGCTTTTGTGATGGGACGGTGAGGAGGGAGATTCAATCTCTGTCTGACACCGGGAACGTGTGATTGGACGGTTGGATTGAGATTTACTCTGTATCTGACCCCGAGAGTGTATGTTGGGACTGTTAGGATGGAGATTCACTCTGCGTCTGACCCCGGGACCCTGTGATGGGACGGTTTGGATGGAGATTCACTCTGTGTCAGACCCCGGGAGTGTGTGATGGGACGGTGAGGAGGGAGTTTCACTCTGTTTCACACCCCGGGAGTTTGTGATGGATAGGTGTGGATGCAGATTCACTCTGTGGCTGACCCCGGGCTTTTGTGATGAGACGGTGTGGAGGGAGATTCACTCTGTGTCTGACCCCGGGCTTTTGTGATTTGACGGTGAGGAGGGAGATTCACTCTCTGTCTGACCCCGGCAATGTGTGATGGGACGGTTTGGATGGAGGTTCACTCAGTGTCTGACCCCGGGAGTTTAAGATCTGACGGTGTGGATGGAGATTCACTCTGTGTATTACCCCGGGAATGTGTGATGGGACGGTTTGGATGGAGATTCACTCTGTGACTGACCCCGGGCTTCTGTGATGGGACGGTGAAGAGGGAGATTCACTCTGTGTCTGACACCGGGATCGTGTGATGGAACGGTTTGGATGGAGGTTCGCTCTGAGTCTGAACCCGGGAGTGTGTGATGGGACGGTGAATAGGGAGATTCACTCTGTGTCTGACGCCGGGCTTTTGTGATGGGACGGTGAGGAGGGAGATTCACTCTGTGTCTGACCCCGGAAGTTTGTGATGGGACGGTGATTAGGGAGATTCACTCTGTGTCTGAACCCGGAAGTTTGTGATGGGACGGTGTGGATGGAGATTCAATCTGTGTCTGGCCCCGGGAGTGTGTGATAGGAAGGTGAGGAGGGAGATTCACTCTTTGTCTGACCCCGGGAGTTTGTCATGGAAAGGTGTGGATGCAGATTCTCTCTATGTCTGAGCCCTGGAATTTTTGATGGGATGGTGTGGAAGGAGATTCACTCTGTGTCTGACCCCGGGCTTTTGTGATGGGATGGTGTGGAAGGAGATTCACTCTGTGTCTGACCCCGGGCAATGTGTGATGGGACTTTTTGGATGCATGTTCACTTAGTGTCTGACCCAGGGCTTTTGTGACGGGAGGGTGTGGAGGGAGATTCACTCTGTGTCTGACCCCGGGCTTTTGTGATGGGACGGTGAGGAGGGTGATTCAATCTCTGTCTGACCCCGGGAACGTGTGATGGGACGGTTGGATTGAGATTTACTCTGTATCTGACCCCGAGAGTGTATGTTGGGACTGTTAGGATGGAGATTCACTCTGCGTCTGACCCCGGGACCCTGTGATGGGACGGTTTGGATGGAGATTCACTCTGTGTCAGACCCCGGGAGTGTGTGAAGGGACGGTGAGGAGGGAGTTTCACTCTGTTTAACACCCCGGGAGTTTGTGATGGATAGGTGTGGATGCAGATTCACTCTAAGTCTGACCCCGGGAATTTGTGATGGGACGTTGAAGAGGGAGATTCACTCTGTGTCTGAGCCCGGGCTTTTGTGATGGGACGGTGAGGAGGGAGATTTACTCTATGTCTGACCCCTGGAATTTGTGATGGGATGGTGTGGAAGGAGATTCACTCTGTTTCTGTCCCCGGCAATGTGAGATGGGACGGTTTGGATGGAGGTTCACTCTGTGTCTGACCCCTGGAATTTGTGATGGGATGGTGTGGAAGGAGATTCACTCTGTTTCTGACCCCGGCAATGTGTGATGGGACGGTTTGGATGGATGTTCACTCTGTGTCTGACCCCGGGAAAGTGTGATGGGACGGTTTGGATGGAGATTCACTCTGTGGCTGAAACCGGGCTTTTGTGATGGGACGGTGAAGAGGGAGATTCACTCTGTGTCTGACCCCGGGACCGTGTGATGGAACGGTTTGGATGGTGGTTCACTCTGAGTCTGATGCCGGGAGTGTGTGATGGGACGGTGAAGAGGGAGATTCACTTTGTGTCTGACCCCGGGCATTTGTGATGGGACGGTGAGGAGGGAGATTCACTCTGTGTCTGACCCCGGGAACGTGTGATGGAACGGTTTGGATGGAGGTTCACTCTGTGTCTGACCGCGGAAGTTTGTGATGGGACGGTGTGGATGGAGATTCACTCTGTGTCTGACCCCGGGTGTGTGTGATAGGACGGTGAGGAGGGAAATTCACTCTGTGTCTGACCCCGGGAGTGTGTGATGGGACGGTGAGGAGGGAGATTCACTCTGTGTCTGACCCCGGGAACGTGTGATGGAACGGTTTGGATTGAGGTTCACTCTGTGTCTGACCCCGGAAGTTTGCGATGGGACGGTGTGGATGGAGATTCACTCTGTGTCTGACCCCGGGAGTGTGTGATAGGACGGTGAGGAGGGAGATTCACTCTGTGTCTGACCCCGGGAGTGTGTGATGGGACCGTGAGGAGGGAGATTTACTCTTTGTCTGACCACGGGAGTTTGTCATGGAAAGGTGTGGATGCAGATTCTCTCTATGTCTGACCCCTTGAATTTTTGAATGGATGGTGTGGAAGGAGATTCACTCTGTGTCTGACCCCGGGCAATGTGTGATGGGACGGTTTGGATGCAGGTTCACTCAGTGTCTGACCCAGGGCTTTTGTGATGGGACGGTGTGGAGGGAGATTCACTCTGTGTCTGACCCCGGGCTTTTGTGATGAGACGGTGTGGAGTGAGATTCACTCTGTGTCTGACCCCGGGCTTTTGTGATGGGACGGTGAGGAGGGAGATTCTCTCTCTGTCTGACCCCGGGAACGTGTGATGGGACGGTTGGATGGAGATTCTCTCTGTGTCTGACACCTGGCTTTTGTGATGGGACGGTGAAGAGGGAGATTCACTCTGTGTCTGACCCCGGGAACGTGTGATGGAACGGTTTGGATGGAGGTTCACTCAGTGTCTGACCCAGGTCTTTTGTGATGGGACGGTGTTGAGGGAGATTTACTCTGTTTCAGACATCGGAAGTTTGTGATGGGACGGTTTGGATGGAGATTCACGCTGTGGCTGACCCCGGGCTTTTGTGATGGGACGGTGAAGAGGGAGATTCACTCTGTGTCTGACCCCGGGAACGTGTGATGGAACGGTTTGGATGGTGGTTCACTCTGAGTCTGATCCAGGGAGTGTGTGATGGGACGGTGTTGAGGGAGATTTACTCTGTGTCAGACACCGGAAGTTTGTGATGGGACGGTTTGGATGGAGATTCACTTTGTGTCTGACCCCGGGCTTTTGTGATGGGACGGTGAGGAGGGAGATTCACTCTCTGTCTGACCCCGGGAACGTGTGATGGGACGGTTGGACGGAGATTCTCTCTGTGTCTGAGACCTGGCTTTTGTGATGGGACGGTGAGGAGGGCGATTCACTCTGTGTCTGACCCCGAGAGTGTATGTTGGGACTGTGAGGATGGAGATTCACTCTGCGTCTGACCCCGGGACCCTGTGATGGGACGGTTTGGATGGAGATTCACTCTGTGTCAGACCCCGGGAGTGTGTGATGGAACGGTGAGGAGGGAGTTTCACTCTGTTTCACACCCCGGGAGTTTGTGATGGATAGTTGTGGATGCAGATTCACTCTAAGTCTCACCCCGGGAGTGTGTGATGGGACGGTTTGGATGGAGTTTCACTCTGTGTCTGACCCCGGCAATGTGTGATGGGACGGTTTGGAAGGATGTTCACTCAGTGTCTGACCCAGGTCTTTTGTGATGGGACTGTGTGGAAGGAGATTCACTCTGTGTCAGACACCGGGAGTTTGTGATGGGACGGTGTGGATGGAGATTCACTCTGTGTCTGACCCCGGGAAAGTGTGATGGGACGGTTTGGATGGAGATTCACTCTGTGGCTGAAACCGGGCTTTTGTGATGGGACGGTGAAGAGGGAGATTCACTCTGTGTCTGACCCCGGGAACGTGTGATGGAACGGTTTGGATGGTGGTTCACTCTGAGTCTGATCCCGGGAGTGTGTGATGGGACGGTGAAGAGGGAGATTCACTTTGTGTCTGACCCCGGGCATTTGTGATGGGACGGTGAGGAGGGAGATTCACTCTGTGTCTGACCCCGGGAACGTGTGATGGAACGGTTTGGATGGAGGTTCACTCTGTGTCTGACCGCGGAAGTTTGTGATGGGACGGTGTGGATGGAGATTCACTCTGTGTCTGACCCCGGGTGTGTGTGATAGGACGGTGAGGAGGGAGATTCACTCTGTGTCTGACCCCGGGAGTGTGTGATGGGACGGTGAGGAGGGAGATTCACTCTGTGTCTGACACCGGGAACCTGTGATGGAACGGTTTGGATTGAGGTTCACTCTGTGTCTGACCCCGGAAGTTTGTGATGGGACGGTTGGATGGAGATTCTCTCTGTGTCTGACACCTGGCTTTTGTGATGGGACGGTGAAGAGGGAGATTCACTGTGTGTCTGACCCCGGGAACGTGTGATGGAACGGTTTGGATGGTGGTTCACTCTGAGTCTGATCCAGGGAGTGTGTGATGGGACGGTGTTGAGGGAGATTTACTCTGTGTCAGACACCGGAAGTTTGTGATGGGACGGTTTGAATGGAGATTCACTTTGTGTCTGACCCCGGGCTTTTGTGATGGGACGGTGAGGAGGGAGATTCACTCTCTGTCTGACCCCGGGAACGTGTGATGGGACGGTTGGACGGAGATTCTCTCTGTGTCTGACACCTGGCTTTTGTGATGGGACGGTGAGGAGGGCGATTCACTCTGTATCTGACCCCGAGAGTGTATGTTGGGACTGTGAGGATGGAGATTCACTCTGCGTCTGACCCCGGGACCCTGTGATGGGACGGTTTGGATGGAGGTTCACTCTGTGTCTGACCCAGGTCTTTTGTGATGGGACGGTGTGGATGGAGATTCACTCTGTGTCTGACCCCGGTAAAGTGTGATGGGACGGTTTGGATGGAGATTCACTCTGTGGCTGAAACCGGGCTTTTGTGATGGGACGGTGAAGAGGGAGATTCACTCTGTGTCTGACCCCGGGAACGTGTGATGGAACGGTTTGGATGGTGGTTCACTCTGAGTCTGATCCCGGGAGTGTGTGATGGGACGGTGAAGAGGGAGATTCACTTTGTGTCTGACCCCGGGCATTTGTGATGGGACGGTGAGGAGGGAGATTCACTCTGTGTCTGACCCCGGGAACGTGTGATGGGACGGTTTGGATGGAGGTTCACTCTGTGTCTGACCGCGGAAGTTTGTGATGGGACGGTGTGGATGGAGATTCACTCTGTGTCTGACCCCGGGTGTGTGTGATAGGACGGTGAGGAGGGAGATTCACTCTGTGTCTGACCCCGGGAGTGTGTGATGGGACGGTGAGGAGGGAGATTCACTCTGCGTCTGACCCCGGGAACGTGTGATGGAACGGTTTGGATTGAGGTTCACTCTGTGTCTGACCCCGGAAGTTTGTGATGGGACGGTGTGGATGGAGATTCACTCTGTGTCTGACCCCGGGAGTGTGTGATAGGACGGTGAGGAGGGAGATTCACTCTGTGTCTGACCCCGGGGACGTGTGATGGGACGGATTGGATGCAGATTCACTCTGTGTCTGACCCCGGGAGTGTGTGATGGGACCGTGAGCAGGGAGATTTACTCTTTGTCTGACCACGGGAGTTTGTCATGGAAAGGTGTGGATGCAGATTCTCTCTATGTCTGACCCCTGGAATTTTTGAATGGATGGTGTGGAAGGAGATTCACTCTGTGTCTGACCCCGGGCAATGTGTGATGGGACGGTTTGGATGCAGGTTCACTCAGTGTCTGACCCAGGGCTTTTGTGATGTGACGGTGTGGAGGGAGATTCACTCTGTGTCTGACCCCGGGCTTTTGTGATGAGACGGTGTGGAGGGAGATTCACTCTGTGTCTGACCCCGGGCTTTTGTGATGGGACGGTGAGGAGGGAGATTCACTCTCTGTCTGACCCCGGGAACGTGTGATGGGACGGTTGGATGGAGATTCTCTCTGTGTCTGACACCTGGCTTTTGTGATGGGACGGTGAAGAGGGAGATTCACTCTGTGTCTGACCCCGGGAACGTGTGATGGAACGGTTTGGATGGAGGTTCACTCAATGTCTGACCCAGGTCTTTTGTGATGGGACGGTGTTGAGGGAGATTTACTCTGTGTCAGACATCGGAAGTTTGTGATGGGACGGTTTGGATGGAGATTCACGCTGTGGCTGACCCCGGGCTTTTGTGATGGGACGGTGAAGAGGGAGATTCACTGTGTGTCTGACCCCGGGAACGTGTGATGGAACGGTTTGGATGGTGGTTCACTCTGAGTCTGATCCAGGGAGTGTGTGATGGGACGGTGTTGAGGGAGATTTACTCTGTGTCAGACACCGGAAGTTTGTGATGGGACGGTTTGGATGGAGATTCAATTTGTGTCTGACCCCGGGCTTTTGTGATGGGACGGTGAGGAGGGAGATTCACTCTCTGTCTGACCCCGGGAACGTGTGATGGGACGGTTGGACGGAGATTCTCTCTGTGTCTGACACCTGGCTTTTGTGATGGGACGGTGAGGAGGGCGATTCACTCTGTGTCTGACCCCGAGAGTGTATGTTGGGACTGTGAGGATGGAGATTCACTCTGCGTCTGACCCCGGGACCCTGTGATGGGACGGTTTGGATGGAGATTCACTCTGTGTCAGACCCCGGGAGTGTGTGATGGGACGGTGAGGAGGGAGTTTCACTCTGTTTCACACCCCGGGAGTTTGTGATGGATAGGTGTGGATGCAGATTCACTCTAAGTCTGACCCCGGGAGTGTGTGATGGGACGGTAAAGAAGGAAATTCACTCAGTATCTGACCCAGGGCTTTTGTGATGGGACGGTGTGGAGGGAGATTCAATCTGTGTCTGACCCCGGGCTTTTGTGATGGGACGGTGAGGAGGGAGATTCACTCTCTGTCTGACCCCGGCAATGTGTGATGGGACGGTTTGGATGGAGGTTCACTCAGTGGCTGACCCCGGGAGTTTAAGATCTGACGGTGTGGATGGAGATTCACTCTGTGTATTACCCCGGGAATGTGTGATGGGACGGTTTGGATGGAGATTCACTCTGTGACTGACCCCGGGTTTCTGTGATGGGACGGTGAAGAGGGAGCTTCACTCTGTGTCTGACACCGGGATCGTGTGATGGAACGGTTTGGATGGAGGTTCGCTCTGAGTCTGAACCCGGGAGTGTGTGATGGGACGGTGAATAGGGAGATTCACTCTGTGTCTGACGCCGGGCTTTTGTGATGGGACGGTGAGGAGGGAGATTCACTCTGTGTCTGACCCCAGGAGTGTGTGATGGGACCGTGAGGAGTGAGATTTACTCTTTGTCTGACTCCGGGAGTTTGTCATGGAAAGGTGTGGATGCAGATTCTTTCTATGTCTGAGCCCTGGAATTTTTGATGGGATGGTGTGGAAGGAGATTCACTCTGTGTCTGACCCCGGGCAATGTGTGATGGGACTGTTTGGATGCAGGTTCACTTAGTGTCTGACCCAGGGCTTTTGTGACGGGACGGTGTGGACGGAGATTCACTCTGTGTCTGACCCCGGGCTTTTGTGCTGGGACGGTGAGGAGGGAGATTCAATCTCTGTCTGACACCGGGAACGTGTGATGGGGCGGTTGGATTGAGATTTACTCTGTATCTGACCCCGAGAGTGTATGTTGGGACTGTTAGGATGGAGATTCACTCTGCGTCTGACCCCGGGACCCTGTGATGGGACGGTTTGGATGGAGATTCACTCTGTGTCAGACCCCGGGAGTGTGTGATGGGACGGTGAGGAGGGAGTTTCACTCTGTTTCACACCCCGGGAGTTTGTGATGGATAGGTGTGGATGCAGATTCACTCTGTGTCTGACCCCGGGCTTTTGTGATTAGACAGTGTGGAGGGAGATTCACTCTGTGTCTGACCCCGGGCTTTTGTGATGGGACGGTGAGGAGGGAGATTCACTCTCTGTCTGACCCCGGCAATGTGTGATGGGACGGTTTGGATGGAGGTTCACTCAGTGTCTGACCCCGGGAGTTTAAGATCTGACGGTGTGGATGGAGATTCACTCTGTGTATTACCCCGGGAATGTGTGATGGGACGGTTTGGATGGAGATTCACTCTGTTACTGACCCCGGGCTTCTGTGATGGGACGGTGAAGAGGGAGATTCACTCTGTGTCTGACACCGGGATCGTGTGATGGAACGGTTTGGATGGAGGTTCGCTCTGAGTCTGAACCCGGGAGTGTGTGATGGGACGGTGAATAGGGAGATTCACTCTGTGTCTGACGCCGGGCTTTTGTGATGGGACGGTGAGGAGGGAGATTCACTCTGTTTAACACCCCGGGAGTTTGTGATGGATAGGTGTGGATGCAGATTCACTCTAAGTCTGACCCCGGGAATTTGTGATGGGACGGTGAAGAGGGAGATTCACTCTGTGTCTGAGCCCGGGCTTTTGTGATGGGACGGTGAGGAGGGAGATTTACTCTATGTCTGACCCCTGGAATTTGTGATGGGATGGTGTGGAAGGAGATTCACTCTGTTTCTGACCCCGGCAATGTATGATGGGACGGTTTGGATGGAGGTTCACTCTGTGTCTGACCCCTGGAATTTGTGATGGGATGGTGTGGAAGGAGATTCACTCTGTTTCTGACCCCGGCAATGTGTGATGGGACGGTTTGTATGATGTTCACTCAGTGTCTGACCCAGGTCTTTTGTGATGGGACGGTGTGGAAGGAGATTCACTCTGTGTCAGACACCGGGAGTTTGTGATGGGACGGTGTGGATGGAGATTCACTCTGTGTCTGACCCCGGGAACGTGTGATGGAACGGTTTGGATGGTGGTTCACTCTGAGTCTGATCCCGGGAGTGTGTGATGGGACGGTGAAGAGGGAGATTCACTTTCTGTCTGACCCCGGGCATTTGTGATGGGACGGTGAGGAGGGAGATTCACTCTGTGTCTGACCCCGGGAACGTGTGATGGAACGGTTTGGATGGAGGTTCACTCTGTGTCTGACCGCGGAAGTTTGTGATGGGACGGTGTGGATGGAGATTCACTCTGTGTCTGACCCCGGGTGTGTGTGATAGGACGGTGAGGAGGGAAATTCACTCTGTGTCTGACCCCGGGAACGTGTGATGGAACGGTTTGGATGGTGGTTCACCCTGAGTCTGATCCAGGGAGTGTGTGATGGGACGGTGTTGAGGGAGATTTACTCTGTGTCAGACACCGGAAGTTTGTGATGGGACGGTTTGGATGGAGATTCAATTTGTGTCTGACCCCGGGCTTTTGTGATGGGACGGTGAGGAGGGAGATTCACTCTCTGTCTGACCCCGGGAACGTGTGATGGGACGGTTGGACGGAGATTCTCTCTGTGTCTGACACCTGGCTTTTGTGATGGGACGGTGAGGAGGGCGATTCACTCTGTGTCTGACCCCGAGAGTGTATGTTGGGACTGTGAGGATGGAGATTCACTCTGCGTCTGACCCCGGCACCCTGTGATGGGACGGTTTGGATGGAGATTCACTCTGTGTCAGACCCCGGGAGTGTGTGATGGGACGGTGAGGAGGGAGTTTCACTCTGTTTCACACCCCGGGAGTTTGTGATGGATAGGTGTGGATGCAGATTCACTCTAAGTCTGACCCCGGGAGTGTGTGATGGGACGGTAAAGAAGGAAATTCACTCAGTATCTGACCCAGGGCTTTTGTGATGGGACGGTGTGGAGGGAGATTCACTCTGTGTCTGACCCCGGGCTTTTGTGATGGGACGGTGAGGAGGGAGATTCACTCTCTGTCTGACCCCGGCAATGTGTGATGGGACGGTTTGGATGGAGGTTCACTCAGTGTCTGACCCCGGGAGTTTAAGATCTGACGGTGTGGATGGAGATTCACTCTGTGTATTACCCCGGGAATGTGTGATGGGACGGTTTGGATGGAGATTCACTCTGTGACTGACCCCGGGCTTCTGTGATGGGACGGTGAAGAGGGAGATTCACTCTGTGTCTGACACCGGGATCGTGTGATGGAACGGTTTGGATGGAGGTTCGCTCTGAGTCTGAACCCGGGAGTGTGTGATGGGACGGTGAATAGGGAGATTCACTCTGTGTCTGACGCCGGGCTTTTGTGATGGGACGGTGAGGAGGGAGATTCACTCTGTTTAACACCCCGGGAGTTTGTGATGGATAGGTGTGGATGCAGATTCACTCTAAGTCTGACCCCGGGAATTTGTGATGGGACGGTGAAGAGGGAGATTCACTCTGTGTCTGAGCCCGGGCTTTTGTGATGGGACGGTGAGGAGGGAGATTTACTCTATGTCTGACCCCTGGAATTTGTGATGGGATGGTGTGGAAGGAGATTCACTCTGTTTCTGACCCCGGCAATGTGTGATGGGACGGTTTGGATGGAGGTTCACTCTGTGTCTGACCCCTGGAATTTGTGATGGGATGGTGTGGAAGGAGATTCACTCTGTTTCTGACCCCGGCAATGTGTGATGGGACGGTTTGTATGATGTTCACTCAGTGTCTGACCCAGGTCTTTTGTGATGGGACGGTGTGGAAGGAGATTCACTCTGTGTCAGACACCGGGAGTTTGTGATGGGACGGTGTGGATGGAGATTCACTCTGTGTCTGACCCCGGGAACGTGTGATGGAACGGTTTGGATGGTGGTTCACTCTGAGTCTGATCCCGGGAGTGTGTGATGGGACGGTGAAGAGGGAGATTCACTTTCTGTCTGACCCCGGGCATTTGTGATGGGACGGTGAGGAGGGAGATTCACTCTGTGTCTGACCCCGGGAACGTGTGATGGAACGGTTTGAATGGAGGTTCACTCTGTGTCTGACCGCGGAAGTTTGTGATGGGACGGTGTGGATGGAGATTCACTCTGTGTCTGACCCCGGGTGTGTGTGATAGGACGGTGAGGAGGGAAATTCACTCTGTGTCTGACCCCGGGAGTGTGTGATGGGACGGTGAGGAGGGAGATTCACTCTGTGTCTGACCCCGGGAACGTGTGATGGAACGGTTTGGATTGAGGTTCACTCTGTGTCTGACCCCGGAAGTTTGTGATGGGACGGTGTGGATGGAGATTCACTCTGTGTCTGACCCCGGGAGTGTGTGATAGGACGGTGAGGAGGGAGATTCACTCTGTGTCTGACCCCGGGGACGTGTGATGGGACCGTGAGGAGGGAGATTTACTCTTTGTCTGACCACGGGAGTTTGTCATGGAAAGGTGAGGATGCAGATTCTCTCTATGTCTGACCCCTTGAATTTTTGAATGGATGGTGTGGAAGGAGATTCACTCTGTGTCTGACCCCGGGCAATGTGTGATGGGACGGTTTGGATGCAGGTTCACTCAGTGTCTGACCCAGGGCTTTTGTGATGGGACGGTGTGGAGGGAGATTCACTCTGTGTCTGACCCCGGGCTTTTGTGATGAGACGGTGTGGAGTGAGATTCACTCTGTGTCTGACCCCGGGCTTTTGTGATGGGACGGTGAGGAGGGAGATTCTCTCTCTGTCTGACCCCGGGAACGTGTGATGGGACGGTTGGATGGAGATTCTCTCTGTGTCTGACACCTGGCTTTTGTGATGGGACGGTGAAGAGGGAGATTCACTCTGTGTCTGACCCCGGGAACGTGTGATGGAACGGTTTGGATGGAGGTTCACTCAGTGTCTGACCCAGGTCTTTTCTGATGGGACGGTGTTGAGGGAGATTTACTCTGTTTCAGACATCGGAAGTTTGTGATGGGACGGTTTGGATGGAGATTCAATTTGTGTCTGACCCCGGGCTTTTGTGATGGGACGGTGAGGAGGGAGATTCACTCTCTGTCTGACCCCGGGAACGTGTGATGGGACGGTTGGACGGAGATTCTCTCTGTGTCTGACACCTGGCTTTTGTGATGGGACGGTGAGGAGGGCGATTCACTCTGTGTCTGACCCCGAGAGTGTATGTTGGGACTGTGAGGATGGAGATTCACTCTGCGTCTGACCCCGGCACCCTGTGATGGGACGGTTTGGATGGAGATTCACTCTGTGTCAGACCCCGGGAGTGTGTGATGGGACGGTGAGGAGGGAGTTTCACTCTGTTTCACACCCCGGGAGTTTGTGATGGATAGGTGTGGATGCAGATTCACTCTAAGTCTGACCCCGGGAGTGTGTGATGGGACGGTAAAGAAGGAAATTCACTCAGTATCTGACCCAGGGCTTTTGTGATGGGACGGTGTGGAGGGAGATTCACTCTGTGTCTGACCCCGGGCTTTTGTGATGGGACGGTGAGGAGGGAGATTCACTCTCTGTCTGACCCCGGCAATGTGTGATGGGACGGTTTGGATGGAGGTTCACTCAGTGTCTGACCCCGGGAGTTTAAGATCTGACGGTGTGGATGGAGATTCACTCTGTGTATTACCCCGGGAATGTGTGATGGGACGGTTTGGATGGAGATTCACTCTGTGACTGACCCCGGGCTTCTGTGATGGGACGGTGAAGAGGGAGATTCACTCTGTGTCTGACACCGGGATCGTGTGATGGAACGGTTTGGATGGAGGTTCGCTCTGAGTCTGAACCCGGGAGTGTGTGATGGGACGGTGAATAGGGAGATTCACTCTGTGTCTGACGCCGGGCTTTTGTGATGGGATGGTGAGGAGGGAGATACACTCTGTGTCTGACCCCAGGAGTGTGTGATGGGACCGTGAGGCGTGAGATTTACTCTTTGTCTGACTCCGGGAGTTTGTCATGGAAAGGTGTGGATGCAGATTCTTTCTATGTCTGAGCCCTGGAATTTTTGATGGGATGGTGTGGAAGGAGATTCACTCTGTGTCTGACCCCGGGCAATGTGTGATGGGACTGTTTGGATGCAGGTTCACTTAGTGTCTGACCCAGGGCTTTTGTGACGGGACGGTGTGGACGGAGATTCACTCTGTGTCTGACCCCGGGCTTTTGTGATGGGACGGTGAGGAGGGAGATTCAATCTCTGTCTGACACCGGGAACGTGTGATGGGACGGTTGGATTGAGATTTACTCTGTATCTGACCCCGAGAGTGTATGTTGGGACTGTTAGGATGGAGATTCACTCTGCGTCTGACCCCGGGACCCTGTGATGGGACGGTTTGGATGGAGATTCACTCTGTGTCAGACCCCGGGAGTGTGTGATGGGACGGTGAGGAGGGAGTTTCACTCTGTTTCACACCCCGGGAGTTTGTGATGGATAGGTGTGGATGCAGATTCACTCTGTGTCTGACCCCGGGCTTTTGGGATGAGACAGTGTGGAGGGAGATTCACTCTGTGTCTGACCCCGGGCTTTTGTGATGGGACAGTGAGGAGGGAGATTCACTCTCTGTCTGACCCCGGAAATGTGTGATGGGACGGTTTGGATGGAGGTTCACTCAGTGTCTGACCCCGGGAGTTTAAGATCTGACGGTGTGGATGGAGATTCACTCTGTGTATTACCCCGGGAATGTGTGATGGGACGGTTTGGATGGAGATTCACTCTGTGACTGACCCCGGGCTTCTGTGATGGGACGGTGAAGAGGGAGATTCACTCTGTGTCTGACACCGGGATCGTGTGATGGAACGGTTTGGATGGAGGTTCGCTCTGAGTCTGAACCCGGGAGTGTGTGATGGGACGGTGAATAGGGAGATTCACTCTGTGTCTGACGCCGGGCTTTTGTGATGGGACGGTGAGGAGGGAGATTCACTCTGTTTAACACCCCGGGAGTTTGTGATGGATAGGTGTGGATGCAGATTCACTCTAAGTCTGACCCCGGGAATTTGTGATGGGACGGTGAAGAGGGAGATTCACTCTGTGTCTGAGCCCGGGCTTTTGTGATGGGACGGTGAGGAGGGAGATTTACTCTATGTCTGACCCCTGGAATTTGTGATGGGATGGTGTGGAAGGAGATTCACTCTGTTTCTGACCCCGGCAATGTGTGATGGGACGGTTTGGATGGAGGTTCACTCTGTGTCTGACCCCTGGAATTTGTGATGGGATGGTGTGGAAGGAGATTCACTCTGTTTCTGACCCCGGCAATGTGTGATGGGACGGTTTGTATGATGTTCACTCAGTGTCTGACCCAGGTCTTTTGTGATGGGACGGTGTGGAAGGAGATTCACTCTGTGTCAGACACCGGGAGTTTGTGATGGGACGGTGTGGATGGAGATTCACTCTGTGTCTGACCCCGGGAACGTGTGATGGAACGGTTTGGATGGTGGTTCACTCTGAGTCTGATCCCGGGAGTGTGTGATGGGACGGTGAAGAGGGAGATTCACTTTCTGTCTGACCCCGGGCATTTGTGATGGGACGGTGAGGAGGGAGATTCACTCTGTGTCTGACCCCGGGAACGTGTGATGGAACGGTTTGGATGGAGGTTCACTCTGTGTCTGACCGCGGAAGTTTGTGATGGGACGGTGTGGATGGAGATTCACTCTGTGTCTGACCCCGGGTGTGTGTGATAGGACGGTGAGGAGGGAAATTCACTCTGTGTCTGACCCCGGGAGTGTGTGATGGGACGGTGAGGAGGGAGATTCACTCTGTGTCTGACCCCGGGAACGTGTGATGGAACGGTTTGGATTGAGGTTCACTCTGTGTCTGACCCCGGAAGTTTGTGATGGGACTGTGTGGATGGAGATTCACTCGGTGTCTGACCCCGGGAGTGTGTGATAGGACGGTGAGGAGGGAGATTCACTCTGTGTCTGACCCCGGGGACGTGTGATGGGACCGTGAGGAGGGAGATTTACTCTTTGTCTGACCACGGGAGTTTGTCATGGAAAGGTGAGGATGCAGATTCTCTCTATGTCTGACCCCTTGAATTTTTGAATGGATGGTGTGGAAGGAGATTCACTCTGTGTCTGACCCCGGGCAATGTGTGATGGGACGGTTTGGATGCAGGTTCACTCAGTGTCTGACCCAGGGCTTTTGTGATGGGACGGTGTGGAGGGAGATTCTCTCTCTGTCTGACCCCGGGAACGTGTGATGGGACGGTTGGATGGAGATTCTCTCTGTGTCTGACACCTGGCTTTTGTGATGGGACGGTGAAGAGGGAGATTCACTCTGTGTCTGACCCCGGGAACGTGTGATGGAACGGTTTGGATGGAGGTTCACTCAGTGTCTGACCCAGGTCTTTTGTGATGGGACGGTGTTGAGGGAGATTTACTCTGTTTCAGACATCGGAAGTTTGTGATGGGACGGTTTGGATGGAGATTCACGCTGTGGCTGACCCCGGGCTTTTGTGATGGGACGGTGAAGAGGGAGATTCACTCTGTGTCTGACCCCGGGTACGTGTGATGGAACGGTTTGGATGGTGGTTCACTCTGAGTCTGATCCAGGGAGTGTGTGATGGGACGGTTTTGAGGGAGATTTACTCTGTGTCAGACACCGCAAGTTTGTGATGGGACGGTTTGGATGGAGATTCACTTTGTGTCTGACCCCGGGCTTTTGTGATGGGACGGTGAGGAGGGAGATTCACTCTCTGTCTGACCCCGGGAACGTGTGATGGGACGGTTGGACGGAGATTCTCCCTGTGTCTGAGACCTGGCTTTTGTGATGGGACGGTGAGGAGGGCGATTCACTCTGTGTCTGACCCGAGAGTGTATGTTGGGACTGTGAGGATGGAGATTCACTCTGCGTCTGACCCCGGGATCCTGTGATGGGACGGTTTGGATGGAGATTCACTCTGTGTCAGACCCCGGGAGTGTGTGATGGAACGGTGAGGAGGGAGTTTCACTCTGTTTCACACCCCGGGAGTTTGTGATGGATAGGTGTGGATGCAGATTCACTCTAAGTCTGACCCCGGGAGTGTGTGATGGGACGGTGAAGAAGGAGATCCACTCAGTATCTGACCCAGGGCTTTTGTGATGGGACGGTGTGGAGGGAGATTCACTCTGTGTCTGACCCCGGGCTTTTGTGATGGGACGGTGAGGAGGGAGATTCACTCTCTGTCTGACCCCGGCAATGTGTGATGGGACGGTTTGGATGGAGGTTCACTCAGTGTCAGACCCCGGGAGTTTAAGATCTGACGGTGTGGAAGGAGATTCACTCTGTGTATTACCCCGGGAATGTGTGATGGGACGGTTTGGATGGAGATTCACTCTGTGACTGACCCCGGGCTTCTGTGATGGGACGGTGAAGAGGGAGATTCACTCTGTGCCTAACACCGGGATCGTGTGATGGAACGGTTTGGATGGAGGTTCGCTCTGAGTCTGAACCCGGGAGTGTGTGATGGGACGGTGAATAGGGAGATTCACTCTGTTTCTGACGCCGGGCTTTTGTGATGGGACGGTGAGGAGGGAGATTCACTCTGTGTCTGACCCCGGAAGTTTGTGATGGGACGGTGTGGATGGAGCTTCACTCTGTGTCTGACCCCGGCAGTGTGTGATTGGACGGTGAGGAGGGAGATTCACTCTGTGTCTGACCCCGGGAACGTGTGATGGGACGGTTTGGATGCAGATTCACTCTGTGTCTGACCCCAGGAGTGTGTGATGGGACCGTGAGGAGTGGGATTTACTCTTTGTCTGACCCCGGGAGTTTGTCATTGAAAGGTGTGGATGCAGATTCTCTCTATGTCTGAGCCCTGGAATTTTTGATGGGATGGTGTGGAAGGAGATTCACTCTGTGTCTGACCCCGGGCAATGTGTGATGGGACTGTTTGGATGCAGGTTCACTTAGTGTCTGACCCAGGGCTTTTGTGACGGGACGGTGTGGACGGAGATTCACTCTGTGTCTGACCCCGGGCTTTTGTGATGGGACGGTGAGGAGGGAGATTCAATCTCTGTCTGACACCGGGAACGTGTGATGGGACGGTTGGATTGAGATTTACTCTGTATCTGACCCCGAGAGTGTATGTTGGGACTGTTAGGATGGAGATTCACTCTGCGTCTGACCCCGGGACCCTGTGATGGGACGGTTTGGATGGAGATTCACTCTGTGTCAGACCCCGGGAGTGTGTGATGGGACGGTGAGGAGGGAGCTTCACTCTGTTTCACACCCCGGGAGTTTGTGATGGATAGGTGTGGATGCAGATTCACTCTGTGTCTGACCCCGGGCTTTTGTGATGAGACGGTGTGGAGGGAGAATCACTCTGTGTCTGACCCCGGGCTTTTGTGATGGGACGGTGAGGAGGGAGCTTCACTCTGTGTCTGAACCCGGGAGTTTGTGATAGGACGGTGAGGAGGGAGATTCACTCAGTGTCTGACCCCGGGAACGTGTGATGGGACGGTTTGGATGCAGATTCACTCTGTGTCTGACCCCAGGAGTGTGTGATGGGACCGTGAGGAGTGAGATTTACTCTTTGTGTGACCCCGGGAGTTTGTCATGGAAAGGTGTGGATGCAGATTCTCTCTATGTCTGAGCCCTGGAATTTTTGATGGGATGGTGTGGAAGGAGATTCACTCTGTGTCTGACCCCGGGCAATGTGTGATGGGACGGTTTGGATGCAGGTTCACTCAGTGTCTGACCCAGGGCTTTTGTGATGGGACGGTGTGGAGGGAGATTCACTCTGTGTCTGACCCCGGGCTTTTGTGATGGGACGGTTTGGATGCAGGTTCACTCAGTGTCTGACCCAGGGCTTTTGTGATGGGACGGTGTGGAGGGAGATTCACTCTGTGTCTGACCCCGGGCTTTTGTGATGAGACGGTGTGGAGGGAGATTCACTCTGTGTCTGACCCCGGGCTTTTGTGATGGGACGGTGAGGAGGGAGATTCACTCTCTGTCTGACCCCGGGAACGTGTGATGGGACGGTTGGATGGAGATTCTCTCTGTGTCTGACACCTGGCTTTTGTGATGGGACGGTGAAGAGGGAGATTCACTCTGTGTCTGACCCCGGGAACGTGTGATGGAACGGTTTGGATGGAGGTTCACTCAGTGTCTGACCCAGGTCTTTTGTGATGGGACGGTGTTGAGGGAGATTTACTCTGTGTCAGACATCGGAAGTTTGTGATGGGACGGTTTGGATGGAGATTCACGCTGTGGCTGACCCCGTGCTTTTGTGATGGGACGGTGAAGAGGGAGATTCACTCTGTGTCTGACCCCGGGAACGTGTGATGGAACGGTTTGGATGGTGGTTCACTCTGAGTCTGATCCAGGGAGTGTGTGATGGGACGGTGTTGAGGGAGATTTACTCTGTGTCAGACACCGGAAGTTTGTGATGGGACGGTTTGGATGGAGATTCACTTTGTGTCTGACCCCGGGCTTTTGTGATGGGACGGTGAGGAGGGAGATTCACTCTCTGTCTGACCCCGGGAACGTGTGATGGGACGGTTGGACGGAGATTCTATCTGTGTCTGACACCTGGCTTTTGTGATGGGACGGTGAGGAGGGTGATTCACTCTGTGTCTGACCCCGAGAGTGTATGTTGGGACTGTGAGGATGGAGATTCACTCTGCGTCTGACCCCGGGACCCTGTGATGGGACGGTTTGGATGGAGATTCACTCTGTGTCAGACCCCGGGAGTGTGTGATGGGACGGTGAGGAGGGAGCTTCACTCTGTTTCACACCCCGGGAGTTTGTGATGGATAGGTGTGGATGCAGATTCACTCTAAGTCTGACCCCGGGAGTGTGTGATGGGACGGTAAAGAAGGAGATTCACTCAGTATCTGACCCAGGGCTTTTGTGATGGGACGGTGTGGAGGGAGATTCACTCTGTGTCTGACCCCGGGCTTTTGTGATGGGACGGTGAGGAGGGAGATTCACTCTCTGTCTGACCCCGGCAATGTGTGATGGGACGGTTTGGATGGAGGTTCACTCAGTGTCTGACCCCGGGAGTTTAAGATCTGACGGTGTGGATGGAGATTCACTCTGTGTATTACCCCGGGAATGTGTGATGGGACGGTTTGGATGCAGATTCACTCTGTGTCTGACCCCAGGAGTGTGTGATGGGACCGTGAGGAGTGAGACTTACTCTTTGTGTGACCCCGGGAGTTTGTCATGGAAAGGTGTGGATGCAGATTCTCTCTATGTCTGAGCCCTGGAATTTTTGATGGGATGGTGTGGAAGGAGATTCACTCTGTGTCTGACCCCGGGCAATGTGTGATGGGACGGTTTGGATGCAGGTTCACTCAGTGTCTGACCCAGGGCTTTTGTGATGGGACGGTGTGGAGGGAGATTCACTCTGTGTCTGACCCCGGGCTTTTGTGATGAGACGGTGTGGAGGGAGATTCACTCTGTGTCTGACCCCGGGCTTTTGTGATGGGACGGTGAGGAGGGAGATTCACTCTCTGTCTGACCCCGGGAACGTGTGATGGGACGGTTGGATGGAGATTCTCTCTGTGTCTGACACCTGGCTTTTGTGATGGGACGGTGAAGAGGGAGATTCACTCTGTGTCTGACCCCGGGAACGTGTGATGGAACGGTTTGGATGGAGGTTCACTCAGTGTCTGACCCAGGTCTTTTGTGATGGGACGGTGTTGAGGGAGATTTACTCTGTGTCAGACATCGGAAGTTTGTGATGGGACGGTTTGGATGGAGATTCACGCTGTGGCTGACCCCGTGCTTTTGTGATGGGACGGTGAAGAGGGAGATTCACTCTGTGTCTGACCCCGGGAACGTGTGATGGAACGGTTTGGATGGTGGTTCACTCTGAGTCTGATCCAGGGAGTGTGTGATGGGACGGTGTTGAGGGAGATTTACTCTGTGTCAGACACCGGAAGTTTGTGATGGGACGGTTTGGATGGAGATTCACTTTGTGTCTGACCCCGGGCTTTTGTGATGGGACGGTGAGGAGGGAGATTCACTCTCTGTCTGACCCCGGGAACGTGTGATGGGACGGTTGGACGGAGATTCTATCTGTGTCTGACACCTGGCTTTTGTGATGGGACGGTGAGGAGGGTGATTCACTCTGTGTCTGACCCCGAGAGTGTATGTTGGGACTGTGAGGATGGAGATTCACTCTGCGTCTGACCCCGGGACCCTGTGATGGGACGGTTTGGATGGAGATTCACTCTGTGTCAGACCCCGGGAGTGTGTGATGGGACGGTGAGGAGGGAGCTTCACTCTGTTTCACACCCCGGGAGTTTGTGATGGATAGGTGTGGATGCAGATTCACTCTAAGTCTGACCCCGGGAGTGTGTGATGGGACGGTAAAGAAGGAGATTCACTCAGTATCTGACCCAGGGCTTTTGTGATGGGACGGTGTGGAGGGAGATTCACTCTGTGTCTGACCCCGGGCTTTTGTGATGGGACGGTGAGGAGGGAGATTCACTCTCTGTCTGACCCCGGCAATGTGTGATGGGACGGTTTGGATGGAGGTTCACTCAGTGTCTGACCCCGGGAGTATAAGATCTGACGGTGTGGATGGAGATTCACTCTGTGTATTACCCCGGGAATGTGTGATGGGACGGTTTGGATGCAGATTCACTCTGTGTCTGACCCCAGGAGTGTGTGATGGGACCGTGAGGAGTGAGACTTACTCTTTGTGTGACCCCGGGAGTTTGTCATGGAAAGGTGTGGATGCAGATTCTCTCTATGTCTGAGCCCTGGAATTTTTGATGGGATGGTGTGGAAGGAGATTCACTCTGTGTCTGACCCCGGGCAATGTGTGATGGGACGGTTTGGATGCAGGTTCACTCAGTGTCTGACCCAGGGCTTTTGTGATGGGACGGTGTGGAGGGAGATTCACTCTGTGTCTGACCCCGGGCTTTTGTGATGAGACGGTGTGGAGGGAGATTCACTCTGTGTCTGACCCCGGGCTTTTGTGATGGGACGGTGAGGAGGGAGATTCACTCTCTGTCTGACCCCGGGAACGTGTGATGGGACGGTTGGATGGAGATTCTCTCTGTGTCTGACACCTGGCTTTTGTGATGGGACGGTGAAGAGGGAGATTCACTCTGTGTCTGACCCCGGGAACGTGTGATGGAACGGTTTGGATGGAGGTTCACTCAGTGTCTGACCCAGGTCTTTTGTGATGGGACGGTGTTGAGGGAGATTTACTCTGTGTCAGACATCGGAAGTTTGTGATGGGACGGTTTGGATGGAGATTCACGCTGTGGCTGACCCCGTGCTTTTGTGATGGGACGGTGAAGAGGGAGATTCACTCTGTGTCTGACCCCGGGAACGTGTGATGGAACGGTTTGGATGGTGGTTCACTCTGAGTCTGATCCAGGGAGTGTGTGATGGGACGGTGTTGAGGGAGATTTACTCTGTGTCAGACACCGGAAGTTTGTGATGGGACGGTTTGGATGGAGATTCACTTTGTGTCTGACCCCGGGCTTTTGTGATGGGACGGTGAGGAGGGAGATTCACTCTCTGTCTGACCCCGGGAACGTGTGATGGGACGGTTGGACGGAGATTCTATCTGTGTCTGACACCTGGCTTTTGTGATGGGACTGTGAGGAGGGTGATTCACTCTGTGTCTGACCCCGAGAGTGTATGTTGGGACTGTGAGGATGGAGATTCACTCTGCGTCTGACCCCGGGACCCTGTGATGGGACGGTTTGGATGGAGATTCATTCTGTGTCAGACCCCGGGAGTGTGTGATGGGACGGTGAGGAGGGAGCTTCACTCTGTTTCACACCCCGGGAGTTTGTGATGGATAGGTGTGGATGCAGATTCACTCTAAGTCTGACCCCGGGAGTGTGTGATGGGACGGTAAAGAAGGAGATTCACTCAGTATCTGACCCAGGGCTTTTGTGATGGGACGGTGTGGAGGGAGATTCACTCTGTGTCTGACCCCGGGCTTTTGTGATGGGACGGTGAGGAGGGAGATTCACTCTCTGTCTGACCCCGGCAATGTGTGATGGGACGGTTTGGATGGAGGTTCACTCAGTGTCTGACCCCGGGAGTTTAAGATCTGACGGTGTGGATGGAGATTCACTCTGTGTATTACCCCGGGAATGTGTGATGGGACGGTTTGGATGGAGATTCACTCTGTGACTGACCCCGGGCTTCTGTGATGGGACGGTGAAGAGGGAGATTCACTCTGTGTCTGACACCGGGATCGTGTGATGGAACGGTTTGGATGGAGGTTCGCTCTGAGTCTGAACCCGGGAGTGTGTGATGGGACGGTGAATAGGGAGATTCACTCTGTGTCTGACGCCGGGCTTTTGTGATGGGACGGTGAGGAGGGAGATTCACTCTGCGTCTGACCCCGGAAGTTTGTGATGGGACGGTGTGGATGGAGCTTCACTCTGTGTCTGACCCCGGGAGTGTGTGATAGGACGGTGAGGAGGGAGATTCACTCTGTGTCTGACCCCGGGAACGTGTGATGGGACGGTTTGGATGCAGATTCACTCTGTGTCTGAACCCAGGAGTGTGTGATGGGACCGTGAGGAGTGAGATTTACTCTTTGTCTGACCCCGGGAGTTTGTCATGGAAAGGTGTGGATGCAGATTCTCTCTATGTCTGAGCCCTGGAATTTTTGATGGGATGGTGTGGAAGGAGATTCACTCTGTGTCTGACCCCGGGCAATGTGTGATGGGACTGTTTGGATGCAGGTTCACTTAGTGTCTGACCCAGGGCTTTTGTGACGGGACGGTGTGGACGGAGATTCACTCTGTGTCTGACCCCGGGCTTTTGTGATGGGACGGTGAGGAGGGAGATTCAATCTCTGTCTGACACCGGGAACGTGTGATGGGACGGTTGGATTGAGATTTACTCTGTATCTGACCCCGAGAGTGTATGTTGGGACTGTTAGGATGGAGATTCACTCTGCGTCTGACCCCGGGACCCTGTGATGGGACGGTTTGGATGGAGATTCACTCTGTGTCAGACACCGGGAGTGTGTGATGGGACGGTGAGGAGGGAGTTTCACTCTGTTTCACACCCCGGGAGTTTGTGATGGATAGGTGTGGATGCAGATGCACTCTGTGTCTGACCCCGGGCTTTTGTGATGAGACGGTGTGGAGGGAGATTCACTCTGTGTCTGACCCCGGGCTTTTGTGATGGGACGGTGAGGAGGGAGATTCACTCTCTGTCTGACCCCGGCAATGTGTGATGGGACGGTTTGGATGGAGGTTCACTCAGTGTCTGACCCCGGGAGTTTAAGATCTGACGGTGTGGATGGAGATACACTCTGTGTATTACCCCGGGAATGTGTGATGGGACGGTTTGGATGGAGATTCACTCTGTGACTGACCCCGGGCTTCTGTGATGGGACGGTGAAGAGGGAGATTCACTCTGTGTCTGACACCGGGATCGTGTGATGGAACGGTTTGGATGGAGGTTCGCTCTGAGTCTGAACCCGGGAGTGTGTGATGGGACGGTGAATAGGGAGATTCACTCTGTGTCTGACGCCGGGCTTTTGTGATGGGACGGTGAGGAGGGAGATTCACTCTGTGTCTGACCCCGGAAGTTTGTGATGGGACGGTGAGGAGGGAGATTCACTCTGTGTCTGAACCCGGAAGTTTGTGATGGGACGGTGTGGATGGAGATTCACTCTGTGTCTGACCCCGGGAGTGTGTGATAGGAAGGTGAGGAGGGAGATTCACTCTTTGTCTGACCCCGGGAGTTTGTCATGGAAAGGTGTGGATGCAGATTCTCTCTATGTCTGAGCCCTGGAATTTTTGATGGGATGGTGTGGAATGAGATTCACTCTGTGTCTGACCCCGGGCAATGTGTGATGGGACTTTTTGGATGCAGGTTCACTTAGTGTCTGACCCAGGGCTTTTGTGACGGGACGGTGTGGAGGGAGATTCACTCTGTGTCTGACCCCGGGCTTTTGTGATGGGACGGTGAGGAGGGTGATTCAATCTCTGTCTGACCCCGGGAACGTGTGATGGGACGGTTGGATTGAGATTTACTCTGTATCTGACCCCGAGAGTGTATGTTGGGACTGTTAGGATGGAGATTCACTCTGCGTCTGACCCCGGGACCCTGTGATGGGACGGTTTGGATGGAGATTCACTCTGTGTCAGACCCCGGGAGTGTGTGAAGGGACGGTGAGGAGGGAGTTTCACTCTGTTTAACACCCCGGGAGTTTGTGATGGATAGGTGTGGATGCAGATTCACTCTAAGTCTGACCCCGGGAGTGTGTGATGGGACGGTAAAGAAGGAGATTCACTCAGTATCTGACCCAGGGCTTTTGTGATGGGACGGTGTGGAGGGAGATTCACTCTGTGTCTGACCCCGGGCTTTTGTGATGGGACGGTGAGGAGGGAGATTCACTCTCTGTCTGACCCCGGCAATGTGTGATGGGACGGTTTGGATGGAGGTTCACTCAGTGTCTGACCCCGGGAGTTTAAGATCTGACGGTGTGGATGGAGATACACTCTGTGTATTACCCCGGGAATGTGTGATGGGACGGTTTGGATGGAGATTCACTCTGTGACTGACCCCGGGCTTCTGTGATGGGACGGTGAAGAGGGAGATTCACTCTGTGTCTGACACCGGGATCGTGTGATGGAACGGTTTGGATGGAGGTTCGCTCTGAGTCTGAACCCGGGAGTGTGTGATGGGACGGTGAATAGGGAGATTCACTCTGTGTCTGACGCCGGGCTTTTGTGATGGGACGGTGAGGAGGGAGATTCACTCTGTGTCTGACCCCGGAAGTTTGTGATGGGACGGTGAGGAGGGAGATTCACTCTGTGTCTGAACCCGGAAGTTTGTGATGGGACGGTGTGGATGGAGATTCACTCTGTGTCTGACCCCGGGAGTGTGTGATAGGAAGGTGAGGAGGGAGATTCACTCTTTGTCTGACCCCGGGAGTTTGTCATGGAAAGGTGTGGATGCAGATTCTCTCTATGTCTGAGCCCTGGAATTTTTGATGGGATGGTGTGGAATGAGATTCACTCTGTGTCTGACCCCGGGCAATGTGTGATGGGACTTTTTGGATGCAGGTTCACTTAGTGTCTGACCCAGGGCTTTTGTGACGGGACGGTGTGGAGGGAGATTCACTCTGTGTCTGACCCCGGGCTTTTGTGATGGGACGGTGAGGAGGGTGATTCAATCTCTGTCTGACCCCGGGAACGTGTGATGGGACGGTTGGATTGAGATTTACTCTGTATCTGACCCCGAGAGTGTATGTTGGGACTGTTAGGATGGAGATTCACTCTGCGTCTGACCCCGGGACCGTGTGATGGGACGGTTTGGATGGAGATTCACTCTGTGTCAGACCCCGGGAGTGTGTGAAGGGACGGTGAGGAGGGAGTTTCACTCTGTTTAACACCCCGGGAGTTTGTGATGGATAGGTGTGGATGCAGATTCACTCTAAGTCTGACCCCGGGAGTGTGTGATGGGACGGTAAAGAAGGAGATTCACTCAGTATCTGACCCAGGGCTTTTGTGATGGGACGGTGTGGAGGGAGATTCACTCTGTGTCTGACTCCGGGCTTTTGTGATGGGACGGTGAGGAGGGAGATTCACTCTCTGTCTGACCCCGGCAATGTGTGATGGGACGGTTTGGATGGAGGTTCACTCAGTGTCTGACCCCGGGAGTTTAAGATCTGACGGTGTGGATGGAGATTCACTCTGTGTATTACCCCGGGAATGTGTGATGGGACGGTTTGGATGGAGATTCACTCTGTGACTGACCCCGGGCTTCTGTGATGGGACGGTGAAGAGGGAGATTCACTCTGTGTCTGACACCGGGATCGTGTGATGGAACGGTTTGGATGGAGGTTCGCTCTGAGTCTGAACCCGGGAGTGTGTGATGGGACGGTGAATAGGGAGATTCACTCTGTGTCTGACGCCGGGCTTTTGTGATGGGACGGTGAGGAGGGAGATTCACTCTGTGTCTGACCCCGGAAGTTTGTGATGGGACGGACTGGATGCAGATTCACTCTGTGTCTGACCCCGGGAGTCTGTGATGGGACCGTGAGGAGGGAGATTTACTCTTTGTCTGACCACGGGAGTTTGTCATGGAAAGGTGTGGATGCAGATTCTCTCTATGTCTGACCCCTGGAATTTTTGAATGGATGGTGTGGAAGGAGATTCACTCTGTGTCTGACCCCGGGCAATGTGTGATGGGACGGTTTGGATGCAGGTTCACTCAGTGTCTGACCCAGGGCTTTTGTGATGGGACGGTGTGGAGGGAGATTCACTCTGTGTCTGACCCCGGGCTTTTGTGATGAGACGGTGTGGAGGGAGATTCACTCTGTGTCTGACCCCGGGCTTTTGTGATGGGACGGTGAGGAGGGAGATTCACTCTCTGTTTGACCCCGGGAACGTGTGATGCGACGGTTGGATGGAGATTCTCTCTGTGTCTGACACCTGGCTTTTGTGATGGGACGGTGAAGAGGGAGATTCACTCTGTGTCTGACCCCGGGAACGTGTGATGGAACGGTTTGGATGGAGGTTCACTCAGTGTCTGACCCAGGTCTTTTGTGATGGGACGGTGTTGAGGGAGATTTACTCTGTGTCAGACATCGGAAGTTTGTGATGGGACGGTTTGGATGGAGATTCACGCTGTGGCTGACCCCGTGCTTTTGTGATGGGACGGTGAAGAGGGAGATTCACTCTGTGTCTGACCCCGGGAACGTGTGATGGAACGGTTTGGATGGTGGTTCACTCTGAGTCTGATCCAGGGAGTGTGTGATGGGACGGTGTTGAGGGAGATTTACTCTGTGTCAGACACCGGAAGTTTGTGATGGGACGGTTTGGATGGAGATTCACTTTGTGTCTGACCCCGGGCTTTTGTGATGGGACGGTGAGGAGGGAGATTCACTCTCTGTCTGACCCCGGGAACGTGTGATGGGACGGTTGGACGGAGATTCTATCTGTGTCTGACACCTGGCTTTTGTGATGGGACGGTGAGGAGGGTGATTCACTCTGTGTCTGACCCCGAGAGTGTATGTTGGGACTGTGAGGATGGAGATTCACTCTGCGTCTGACCCCGGGACCCTGTGATGGGACGGTTTGGATGGAGATTCATTCTGTGTCAGACCCCGGGAGTGTGTGATGGGACGGTGAGGAGGGAGCTTCACTCTGTTTCACACCCCGGGAGTTTGTGATGGATAGGTGTGGATGCAGATTCACTCTAAGTCTGACCCCGGGAGTGTGTGATGGGACGGTAAAGAAGGAGATTCACTCAGTATCTGACCCAGGGCTTTTGTGATGGGACGGTGTGGAGGGAGATTCACTCTGTGTCTGACCCCGGGCTTTTGTGATGGGACGGTGAGGAGGGAGATTCACTCTCTGTCTGACCCCGGCAATGTGTGATGGGACGGTTTGGATGGAGGTTCACTCAGTGTCTGACCCCGGGAGTTTAAGATCTGACGGTGTGGATGGAGATTCACTCTGTGTATTACCCCGGGAATGTGTGATGGGACGGTTTGGATGGAGATTCACTCTGTGACTGACCCCGGGCTTCTGTGATGGGACGGTGAAGAGGGAGATTCACTCTGTGTCTGACACCGGGATCGTGTGATGGAACGGTTTGGATGGAGGTTCGCTCTGAGTCTGAACCCGGGAGTGTGTGATGGGACGGTGAATAGGGAGATTCACTCTGTGTCTGACGCCGGGCTTTTGTGATGGGACGGTGAGGAGGGAGATTCACTCTGCGTCTGACCCCGGAAGTTTGTGATGGGACGGTGTGGATGGAGCTTCACTCTGTGTCTGACCCCGGGAGTGTGTGATAGGACGGTGAGGAGGGAGATTCACTCTGTGTCTGACCCCGGGAACGTGTGATGGGACGGTTTGGATGCAGATTCACTCTGTGTCTGAACCCAGGAGTGTGTGATGGGACCGTGAGGAGTGAGATTTACTCTTTGTCTGACCCCGGGAGTTTGTCATGGAAAGGTGTGGATGCAGATTCTCTCTATGTCTGAGCCCTGGAATTTTTGATGGGATGGTGTGGAAGGAGATTCACTCTGTGTCTGACCCCGGGCAATGTGTGATGGGACTGTTTGGATGCAGGTTCACTTAGTGTCTGACCCAGGGCTTTTGTGACGGGACGGTGTGGACGGAGATTCACTCTGTGTCTGACCCCGGGCTTTTGTGATGGGACGGTGAGGAGGGAGATTCAATCTCTGTCTGACACCGGGAACGTGTGATGGGACGGTTGGATTGAGATTTACTCTGTATCTGACCCCGAGAGTGTATGTTGGGACTGTTAGGATGGAGATTCACTCTGCGTCTGACCCCGGGACCCTGTGATGGGACGGTTTGGATGGAGATTCACTCTGTGTCAGACACCGGGAGTGTGTGATGGGACGGTGAGGAGGGAGTTTCACTCTGTTTCACACCCCGGGAGTTTGTGATGGATAGGTGTGGATGCAGATGCACTCTGTGTCTGACCCCGGGCTTTTGTGATGAGACGGTGTGGAGGGAGATTCACTCTGTGTCTGACCCCGGGCTTTTGTGATGGGACGGTGAGGAGGGAGATTCACTCTCTGTCTGACCCCGGCAATGTGTGATGGGACGGTTTGGATGGAGGTTCACTCAGTGTCTGACCCCGGGAGTTTAAGATCTGACGGTGTGGATGGAGATACACTCTGTGTATTACCCCGCGAATGTGTGATGGGACGGTTTGGATGGAGATTCACTCTGTGACTGACCCCGGGCTTCTGTGATGGGACGGTGAAGAGGGAGATTCACTCTGTGTCTGACACCGGGATCGTGTGATGGAACGGTTTGGATGGAGGTTCGCTCTGAGTCTGAACCCGGGAGTGTGTGATGGGACGGTGAATAGGGAGATTCACTCTGTGTCTGACGCCGGGCTTTTGTGATGGGACGGTGAGGAGGGAGATTCACTCTGTGTCTGACCCCGGAAGTTTGTGATGGGACGGTGAGGAGGGAGATTCACTCTGTGTCTGAACCCGGAAGTTTGTGATGGGACGGTGTGGATGGAGATTCACTCTGTGTCTGACCCCGGGAGTGTGTGATAGGAAGGTGAGGAGGGAGATTCACTCTTTGTCTGACCCCGGGAGTTTGTCATGGAAAGGTGTGGATGCAGATTCTCTCTATGTCTGAGCCCTGGAATTTTTGATGGGATGGTGTGGAATGAGATTCACTCTGTGTCTGACCCCGGGCAATGTGTGATGGGACTTTTTGGATGCAGGTTCACTTAGTGTCTGACCCAGGGCTTTTGTGACGGGACGGTGTGGAGGGAGATTCACTCTGTGTCTGACCCCGGGCTTTTGTGATGGGACGGTGAGGAGGGTGATTCAATCTCTGTCTGACCCCGGGAACGTGTGATGGGACGGTTGGATTGAGATTTACTCTGTATCTGACCCCGAGAGTGTATGTTGGGACTGTTAGGATGGAGATTCACTCTGCGTCTGACCCCGGGACCCTGTGATGGGACGGTTTGGATGGAGATTCACTCTGTGTCAGACCCCGGGAGTGTGTGAAGGGACGGTGAGGAGGGAGTTTCACTCTGTTTAACACCCCGGGAGTTTGTGATGGATAGGTGTGGATGCAGATTCACTCTAAGTCTGACCCCGGGAGTGTGTGATGGGACGGTAAAGAAGGAGATTCACTCAGTATCTGACCCAGGGCTTTTGTGATGGGACGGTGTGGAGGGAGATTCACTCTGTGTCTGACCCCGGGCTTTTGTGATGGGACGGTGAGGAGGGAGATTCACTCTCTGTCTGACCCCGGCAATGTGTGATGGGACGGTTTGGATGGAGGTTCACTCAGTGTCTGACCCCGGGAGTTTAAGATCTGACGGTGTGGATGGAGATACACTCTGTGTATTACCCCGGGAATGTGTGATGGGACGGTTTGGATGGAGATTCACTCTGTGACTGACCCCGGGCTTCTGTGATGGGACGGTGAAGAGGGAGATTCACTCTGTGTCTGACACCGGGATCGTGTGATGGAACGGTTTGGATGGAGGTTCGCTCTGAGTCTGAACCCGGGAGTGTGTGATGGGACGGTGAATAGGGAGATTCACTCTGTGTCTGACGCCGGGCTTTTGTGATGGGACGGTGAGGAGGGAGATTCACTCTGTGTCTGACCCCGGAAGTTTGTGATGGGACGGTGAGGAGGGAGATTCACTCTGTGTCTGAACCCGGAAGTTTGTGATGGGACGGTGTGGATGGAGATTCACTCTGTGTCTGACCCCGGGAGTGTGTGATAGGAAGGTGAGGAGGGAGATTCACTCTTTGTCTGACCCCGGGAGTTTGTCATGGAAAGGTGTGGATGCAGATTCTCTCTATGTCTGAGCCCTGGAATTTTTGATGGGATGGTGTGGAATGAGATTCACTCTGTGTCTGACCCCGGGCAATGTGTGATGGGACTTTTTGGATGCAGGTTCACTTAGTGTCTGACCCAGGGCTTTTGTGACGGGACGGTGTGGAGGGAGATTCACTCTGTGTCTGACCCCGGGCTTTTGTGATGGGACGGTGAGGAGGGTGATTCAATCTCTGTCTGACCCCGGGAACGTGTGATGGGACGGTTGGATTGAGATTTACTCTGTATCTGACCCCGAGAGTGTATGTTGGGACTGTTAGGATGGAGATTCACTCTGCGTCTGACCCCGGGACCGTGTGATGGGACGGTTTGGATGGAGATTCACTCTGTGTCAGACCCCGGGAGTGTGTGAAGGGACGGTGAGGAGGGAGTTTCACTCTGTTTAACACCCCGGGAGTTTGTGATGGATAGGTGTGGATGCAGATTCACTCTAAGTCTGACCCCGGGAGTGTGTGATGGGACGGTAAAGAAGGAGATTCACTCAGTATCTGACCCAGGGCTTTTGTGATGGGACGGTGTGGAGGGAGATTCACTCTGTGTCTGACCCCGGGCTTTTGTGATGGGACGGTGAGGAGGGAGATTCACTCTCTGTCTGACCCCGGCAATGTGTGATGGGACGGTTTGGATGGAGGTTCACTCAGTGTCTGACCCCGGGAGTTTAAGATCTGACGGTGTGGATGGAGATTCACTCTGTGTATTACCCCGGGAATGTGTGATGGGACGGTTTGGATGGAGATTCACTCTGTGACTGACCCCGGGCTTCTGTGATGGGACGGTGAAGAGGGAGATTCACTCTGTGTCTGACACCGGGATCGTGTGATGGAACGGTTTGGATGGAGGTTCGCTCTGAGTCTGAACCCGGGAGTGTGTGATGGGACGGTGAATAGGGAGATTCACTCTGTGTCTGACGCCGGGCTTTTGTGATGGGACGGTGAGGAGGGAGATTCACTCTGTGTCTGACCCCGGAAGTTTGTGATGGGACGGTGTGGATGGAGCTTCACTCTGTGTCTGACCCCGGGAGTGTGTGATAGGACGGTGAGGAGGGAGATTCACTCTGTGTCTGACCCCGGGAACGTGTGATGGGACGGTTTGGATGCAGATTCACTCTGTGTCTGAACCCAGGAGTGTGTGATGGGACCGTGAGGAGTGAGATTTACTCTTTGTCTGACCCCGGGAGTTTGTCATGGAAAGGTGTGGATGCAGATTCTCTCTATGACTGAGCCCTGGAATTTTTGATGGGATGGTGTGGAAGGAGATTCACTCTGTGTCTGACCCCGGGCAATGTGTGATGGGACTGTTTGGATGCAGGTTCACTTAGTGTCTGACCCAGGGCTTTTGTGACGGGACGGTGTGGACGGAGATTCACTCTGTGTCTGACCCCGGGCTTTTGTGATGGGACGGTGAGGAGGGAGATTCAATCTCTGTCTGACACCGGGAACGTGTGATGGGACGGTTGGATTGAGATTTACTCTGTATCTGACCCCGAGAGTGTATGTTGGGACTGTTAGGATGGAGATTCACTCTGCGTCTGACCCCGGGACCCTGTGATGGGACGGTTTGGATGGAGATTCACTCTGTGTCAGACCCCGGGAGTGTGTGATGGGACGGTGAGGAGGGAGTTTCACTCTGTTTCACACCCCGGGAGTTTGTGATGGATAGGTGTGGATGCAGATTCACTCTGTGACTGACCCCGGGCTTTTGTGATGAGACGGTGTGGAGGGAGATTCACTCTGTGTCTGACCCCGGGCTTTTGTGATGGGACGGTGAGGAGGGAGATTCACTCTCTGTCTGACCCCGGCAATGTGTGATGGGACGGTTTGGATGGAGGTTCACTCAGTGTCTGACCCCGGGAATTTGTGATGGGACGGTGAAGAGGGAGATTCACTCTGTGTCTGAGCCCGGGCTTTTGTGATGGGACGGTGAGGAGGGAGATTTACTCTATGTCTGACCCCTGGAATTTGTGATGGGATGGTGTGGAAGGAGATTCACTCTGTTTCTGACCCCGGCAATGTGTGATGGGACGGTTTGGATGGAGGTTCACTCTGTGTCTGACCCCTGGAATTTGTGATGGGATGGTGTGGAAGGAGATTCACTCTGTTTCTGACCCCGGCAATGTGTGATGGGACGGTTTGGATGGAGGTTCACTCTGTGTCTGACCCCTGGAATTTGTGATGGGATGGTGTGGAAGGAGATTCACTCTGTTTCTGACCCCGGCAATGTGTGATGGGACGGTTTGGATGGATGTTCACTCAGTGTCTGACCCAGGTCTTTTGTGATGGGACGGTGTGGAAGGAGATTCACTCTGTGACAGACACCGGGAATTTGTGATGGGACGGTGTGGATGGAGATTCACTCTGTGTCTGACCCCGGGGAAGTGTGATGGGACGGTTTGGATGGAGATTCACTCTGTGGCTGAAACCGGGCTTTTGTGATGGGACGGTGAAGTGGGAGATTCACTCTGTGTCTGACCCCGGGAATGTGTGATGGAACGGTTTGGATGGTGGTTCACTCTGAGTCTGATCCCGGGAGAGTGTGATGGGACGGTGAAGAGGGAGATTCACTTTGTGTCTGACCCCGGGCATTTGTGATGGGACGGTGAGGAGGGAGATTCACTCTGTGTCTGACCCCGGGAACGTGTGATGGAACTGTTTGGATGGAGGTTCACTCTGTGTCTGACCGCGGAAGTTTGTGATGGGACGGTGTGGATGGAGATTCACTCTGTGTCTGACCCCGGGTGTGTGTGATAGGACGGTGAGGAGGGAAATTCACTCTGTGTCTGACCCCGGGAGTGTGTGATGGGACGGTGAGGAGGGAGATTCACTCTGTGTCTGACCCCGGGAACGTGTGATGGAACGGTTTGGATTGAGGTTCACTCTGTGTCTGACCCCGGAAGTTTGTGATGGGACGGTGAGGAGGGAGATTCACTCTGTGTCTGACCCCGGGGACGTGTGATGGGACGGATTGGATGCAGATTCACTCTGTGTCTGACCCCGGGAGTGTGTGATGGGACCGTGAGGAGGGAGATTTACTCTTTGTCTGACCCAGGGCTTTTGTGATGGGACGGTGTGGAGGGAGATTCACTCTGTGTCTGACCCCGGGCTTTTGTGATGGGACGGTGAGGAGGGAGATTCACTCTCTGTCTGACCCCGGCAATGTGTGATGGGACGGTTTGGATGGAGGTTCACTCAGTGTCTGACCCCGGGAGTTTAAGATCTGACGGTGTGGATGGAGATTCACTCTGTGTATTACCCCGGGAATGTGTGATGGGACGGTTTGGATGGAGATTCACTCTGTGACTGACCCCGGGCTTCTGTGATGGGACGGTGAAGAGGGAGATTCACTCTGTGTCTGACACCGGGATCGTGTGATGGAACGGTTTGGATGGAGGTTCGCTCTGAGTCTGAACCCGGGAGTGTGTGATGGGACGGTGAATAGGGAGATTCACTCTGTGTCTGACGCCGGGCTTTTGTGATGGGACGGTGAGGAGGGAGATTCACTCTGTGTCTGACCCCGGAAGTTTGTGATGGGACGGTGTGGATGGAGCTTCACTCTGTGTCTGACCCCGGGAGTGTGTGATAGGACGGTGAGGAGGTAGATTCACTCTGTGCCTGACCCCGGGAACGTGTGATGGGACGGTTTGGATGCAGATTCACTCTGTGTCTGAACCCAGGAGTGTGTGATGGGACCGCGAGGAGTGAGATTTACTCTTTGTCTGACCCCGGGAGTTTGTCATGGAAAGGTGTGGATGCAGATTCTCTCTATGTCTGAGCCCTGGAATTTTTGATGGGATGGTGTGGAAGGAGATTCACTCTGTGTCTGACCCCGGGCAATGTGTGATGGGACTGTTTGGATGCAGGTTCACTTAGTGTCTGACCCAGGGCTTTTGTGACGGGACGGTGTGGACGGAGATTCACTCTGTGTCTGACCCCGGGCTTTTGTGATGGGACGGTGAGGAGGGAGATTCAATCTCTGTCTGACCCCGGGACCGTGTGATGGGACGGTTTGGATGGAGATTCACTCTGTGTCAGACCCCGGGAGTGTGTGAAGGGACGGTGAGGAGGGAGTTTCACTCTGTTTAACACCCCGGGAGTTTGTGATGGATAGGTGTGGATGCAGATTCACTCTAAGTCTGACCCCGGGAGTGTGTGATGGGACGGTAAAGAAGGAGATTCACTCAGTATCTGACCCAGGGCTTTTGTGATGGGACGGTGTGGAGGGAGATTCACTCTGTGTCTGACTCCGGGCTTTTGTGATGGGACGGTGAGGAGGGAGAATCACTCTCTGTCTGACCCCGGCAATGTGTGATGGGACGGTTTGGATGGAGGTTCACTCAGTGTCTGACCCCGGGAGTGTGTGATAGGACGGTGAGGAGGTAGATTCACTCTGTGCCTGACCCCGGGAACGTGTGATGGGACGGTTTGGATGCAGATTCACTCTGTGTCTGAACCCAGGAGTGTGTGATGGGACCGCGAGGAGTGAGATTTACTCTTTGTCTGACCCCGGGAGTTTGTCATGGAAAGGTGTGGATGCAGATTCTCTCTATGTCTGAGCCCTGGAATTTTTGATGGGATGGTGTGGAAGGAGATTCACTCTGTGTCTGACCCCGGGCAATGTGTGATGGGACTGTTTGGATGCAGGTTCACTTAGTGTCTGACCCAGGGCTTTTGTGACGGGACGGTGTGGACGGAGATTCACTCTGTGTCTGACCCCGGGCTTTTGTGATGGGACGGTGAGGAGGGAGATTCAATCTCTGTCTGACACCGGGAACGTGTGATGGGACGGTTGGATTGAGATTTACTCTGTATCTGAACCCGAGAGTGTATGTTGGGACTGTTAGGATGGAGATTCACTCTGCGTCTGACCCCGGGACTCTGTGATGGGACGGTTTGGATGGAGATTCACTCTGTGTCAGACCCCGGGAGTGTGTGATGGGACGGTGAGGAGGGAGTTTCACTCTGTTTCACACCCCGGGAGTTTGTGATGGATAGGTGTGGATGCAGATTCACTCTGTGTCTGACCCCGGGCTTTTGTGATGAGACGGTGTGGAGGGAGATTCACTCTGTGTCTGACCCCGGCAATGTGTGATGGGACGGTTTGGATGGAGGTTCACTCAGTGTCTGACCCCGGGAGTTTAAGATCTGACGGTGTGGATGGAGATTCACTCTGTGTATTACCCCGGGAATGTGTGATGGGACGGTTTGGATGGAGATTCACTCTGTGACTGACCCCGGGCTTCTGTGATGGGACGGTGAAGAGGGAGATTCACTCTGTGTCTGACACCGGGATCGTGTGATGGAACGGTTTGGATGGAGGTTCGCTCTGAGTCTGAACCCGGGAGTATGTGATGGGACGGTGAATAGGGAGATTCACTCTGTGTCTGAACCCGGAAGTTTGTGATGGGACGGTGTGGATGGAGATTCACTCTGTGTCTGACCCCGGGAGTGTGTGATAGGAAGGTGAGGAGGGAGATTCACTCTTTGTCTGACCCCGGGAGTTGTCATGGAAAGGTGTGGATGCAGATTCTCTCTATGTCTGAGCCCTGGAATTTTTGATGGGATGGTGTGGAATGAGATTCACTCTGTGTCTGACCCCGGGCAATGTGTGATGGGACTTTTTGGATGCAGGTTCACTTAGTGTCTGACCCAGGGCTTTTGTGACGGGACGGTGTGGAGGGAGATTCACTCTGTGTCTGACCCCGGGCTTTTGTGATGGGACGGTGAGGAGGGTGATTCAATCTCTGCCTGACCCCGGGAACGTGTGATGGGACGGTTGGATTGAGATTTACTCTGTATCTGACCCCGAGAGTGTATGTTGGGACTGTTAGGATGGAGATTCACTCTGCGTCTGACCCCGGGACCCTGTGATGGGACGGTTTGGATGGAGATTCACTCTGTGTCAGACCCCGGGAGTGTGTGAAGGGACGGTGAGGAGTGAGTTTCACTCTGTTTAACACCCCGGGAGTTTGTGATGGATAGGTGTGGATGCAGATTCACTCTAAGTCTGACCCCGGGAATTTGTGATGGGACGGTGAAGAGGGAGATTCACTCGGTGTCTGAGCCCGGGCTTTTGTGATGGGACGGTGAGGCGGGAGATTTACTCTATGTCTGACCCCTGGAATTTGTGATGGGATGGTGTGGAAGGAGATTCACTCTGTTTCTGACCCCGGCAATGTGTGATGGGACGGTTTGGATGGAGGTTCACTCTGTGTCGGACCCCTGGAATTTGTGATGGGATGGTGTGGAAGGAGATTCACTCTGTTTCTGACCCCGGCAATGTGTGATGGGACGGTTTGGATGGATGTTCACTCAGTGTCTGACCCAGGTCTTTTGTGATGGGACGGTGAAGAGGGAGATTCACTCTGTGTCTGACACCGGGATCGTGTGATGGAACGGTTTGGATGGAGGTTCGCTCTGAGTCTGAACCCGGGAGTGTGTGATGGGACGGTGAATAGGGAGATTCACTCTGTGTCTGACGCCGGGCTTTTGTGATGGGACGGTGAGGAGGGAGATTCACTCTGCGTCTGACCCCGGAAGTTTGTGATGGGACGGTGTGGATGGAGCTTCACTCTGTGTCTGACCCCGGGAGTGTGTGATAGGACGGTGAGGAGGGAGATTCACTCTGTGTCTGACCCCGGGAACGTGTGATGGGACGGTTTGGATGCAGATTCACTCTGTGTCTGAACCCAGGAGTGTGTGATGGGACCGTGAGGAGTGAGATTTACTCTTTGTCTGACCCCGGGAGTTTGTCATGGAAAGGTGTGGATGCAGATTCTCTCTATGTCTGAGCCCTGGAATTTTTGATGGGATGGTGTGGAAGGAGATTCACTCTGTGTCTGACCCCGGGCAATGTGTGATGGGACTGTTTGGATGCAGGTTCACTTAGTGTCTGACCCAGGGCTTTTGTGACGGGACGGTGTGGACGGAGATTCACTCTGTGTCTGACCCCGGGCTTTTGTGATGGGACGGTGAGGAGGGAGATTCAATCTCTGTCTGACACCGGGAACGTGTGATGGGACGGTTGGATTGAGATTTACTCTGTATCTGACCCCGAGAGTGTATGTTGGGACTGTTAGGATGGAGATTCACTCTGCGTCTGACCCCGGGACCCTGTGATGGGACGGTTTGGATGGAGATTCACTCTGTGTCAGACACCGGGAGTGTGTGATGGGACGGTGAGGAGGGAGTTTCACTCTGTTTCACACCCCGGGAGTTTGTGATGGATAGGTGTGGATGCAGATGCACTCTGTGTCTGACCCCGGGCTTTTGTGATGAGACGGTGTGGAGGGAGATTCACTCTGTGTCTGACCCCGGGCTTTTGTGATGGGACGGTGAGGAGGGAGATTCACTCTCTGTCTGACCCCGGCAATGTGTGATGGGACGGTTTGGATGGAGGTTCACTCAGTGTCTGACCCCGGGAGTTTAAGATCTGACGGTGTGGATGGAGATACACTCTGTGTATTACCCCGGGAATGTGTGATGGGACGGTTTGGATGGAGATTCACTCTGTGACTGACCCCGGGCTTCTGTGATGGGACGGTGAAGAGGGAGATTCACTCTGTGTCTGACACCGGGATCGTGTGATGGAACGGTTTGGATGGAGGTTCGCTCTGAGTCTGAACCCGGGAGTGTGTGATGGGACGGTGAATAGGGAGATTCACTCTGTGTCTGACGCCGGGCTTTTGTGATGGGACGGTGAGGAGGGAGATTCACTCTGTGTCTGACCCCGGAAGTTTGTGATGGGACGGTGAGGAGGGAGATTCACTCTGTGTCTGAACCCGGAAGTTTGTGATGGGACGGTGTGGATGGAGATTCACTCTGTGTCTGACCCCGGGAGTGTGTGATAGGAAGGTGAGGAGGGAGATTCACTCTTTGTCTGACCCCGGGAGTTTGTCATGGAAAGGTGTGGATGCAGATTCTCTCTATGTCTGAGCCCTGGAATTTTTGATGGGATGGTGTGGAATGAGATTCACTCTGTGTCTGACCCCGGGCAATGTGTGATGGGACTTTTTGGATGCAGGTTCACTTAGTGTCTGACCCAGGGCTTTTGTGACGGGACGGTGTGGAGGGAGATTCACTCTGTGTCTGACCCCGGGCTTTTGTGATGGGACGGTGAGGAGGGTGATTCAATCTCTGTCTGACCCCGGGAACGTGTGATGGGACGGTTGGATTGAGATTTACTCTGTATCTGACCCCGAGAGTGTATGTTGGGACTGTTAGGATGGAGATTCAATCTCTGTCTGACCCCGGCAATGTGTGATGGGACGGTTTGGATGGAGGTTCACTCAGTGTCTGACCCCGGGAGTGTGTGATAGGACGGTGAGGAGGTAGATTCACTCTGTGCCTGACCCCGGGAACGTGTGATGGGACGGTTTGGATGCAGATTCACTCTGTGTCTGAACCCAGGAGTGTGTGATGGGACCGCGAGGAGTGAGATTTACTCTTTGTCTGACCCCGGGAGTTTGTCATGGAAAGGTGTGGATGCAGATTCTCTCTATGTCTGAGCCCTGGAATTTTTGATGGGATGGTGTGGAAGGAGATTCACTCTGTGTCTGACCCCGGGCAATGTGTGATGGGACTGTTTGGATGCAGGTTCACTTAGTGTCTGACCCAGGGCTTTTGTGACGGGACGGTGTGGACGGAGATTCACTCTGTGTCTGACCCCGGGCTTTTGTGATGGGACGGTGAGGAGGGAGATTCAATCTCTGTCTGACACCGGGAACGTGTGATGGGACGGTTGGATTGAGATTTACTCTGTATCTGAACCCGAGAGTGTATGTTGGGACTGTTAGGATGGAGATTCACTCTGCGTCTGACCCCGGGACTCTGTGATGGGACGGTTTGGATGGAGATTCACTCTGTGTCAGACCCCGGGAGTGTGTGATGGGACGGTGAGGAGGGAGTTTCACTCTGTTTCACACCCCGGGAGTTTGTGATGGATAGGTGTGGATGCAGATTCACTCTGTGTCTGACCCCGGGCTTTTGTGATGAGACGGTGTGGAGGGAGATTCACTCTGTGTCTGACCCCGGCAATGTGTGATGGGACGGTTTGGATGGAGGTTCACTCAGTGTCTGACCCCGGGAGTTTAAGATCTGACGGTGTGGATGGAGATTCACTCTGTGTATTACCCCGGGAATGTGTGATGGGACGGTTTGGATGGAGATTCACTCTGTGACTGACCCCGGGCTTCTGTGATGGGACGGTGAAGAGGGAGATTCACTCTGTGTCTGACACCGGGATCGTGTGATGGAACGGTTTGGATGGAGGTTCGCTCTGAGTCTGAACCCGGGAGTATGTGATGGGACGGTGAATAGGGAGATTCACTCTGTGTCTGAACCCGGAAGTTTGTGATGGGACGGTGTGGATGGAGATTCACTCTGTGTCTGACCCCGGGAGTGTGTGATAGGAAGGTGAGGAGGGAGATTCACTCTTTGTCTGACCCCGGGAGTTGTCATGGAAAGGTGTGGATGCAGATTCTCTCTATGTCTGAGCCCTGGAATTTTTGATGGGATGGTGTGGAATGAGATTCACTCTGTGTCTGACCCCGGGCAATGTGTGATGGGACTTTTTGGATGCAGGTTCACTTAGTGTCTGACCCAGGGCTTTTGTGACGGGACGGTGTGGAGGGAGATTCACTCTGTGTCTGACCCCGGGCTTTTGTGATGGGACGGTGAGGAGGGTGATTCAATCTCTGCCTGACCCCGGGAACGTGTGATGGGACGGTTGGATTGAGATTTACTCTGTATCTGACCCCGAGAGTGTATGTTGGGACTGTTAGGATGGAGATTCACTCTGCGTCTGACCCCGGGACTCTGTGATGGGACGGTTTGGATGGAGATTCACTCTGTGTCAGACCCCGGGAGTGTGTGATGGGACGGTGAGGAGGGAGATTCACTCTGTGTCTGACCCCGGGCTTTTGTGATGGGACGGTGAGGAGGGAGATTCAATCTCTGTCTGACACCGGGAACGTGTGATGGGACGGTGAAGAGGGAGATTCACTCTGTGTCTGACACCGAGAGTGTATGTTGGGACTGTTAGGATGGAGATTCACTCTGCGTCTGACCCCGGGACCCTGTGATGGGACGGTTTGGATGGAGATTCACTCTGTGTCAGACCCCGGGAGTGTGTGAAGGGACGGTGAGGAGTGAGTTTCACTCTGTTTAACACCCCGGGAGTTTGTGATGGATAGGTGTGGATGCAGATTCACTCTAAGTCTGACCCCGGGAATTTGTGATGGGACGGTGAAGAGGGAGATTCACTCGGTGTCTGAGCCCGGGCTTTTGTGATGGGACGGTGAGGCGGGAGATTTACTCTATGTCTGACCCCTGGAATTTGTGATGGGATGGTGTGGAAGGAGATTCACTCTGTTTCTGACCCCGGCAATGTGTGATGGGACGGTTTGGATGGAGGTTCACTCTGTGTCGGACCCCTGGAATTTGTGATGGGATGGTGTGGAAGGAGATTCACTCTGTTTCTGACCCCGGCAATGTGTGATGGGACGGTTTGGATGGATGTTCACTCAGTGTCTGACCCAGGTCTTTTGTGATGGGACGGTGAAGAGGGAGATTCACTCTGTGTCTGACACCGGGATCGTGTGATGGAACGGTTTGGATGGAGGTTCGCTCTGAGTCTGAACCCGGGAGTGTGTGATGGGACGGTGAATAGGGAGATTCACTCTGTGTCTGACGCCGGGCTTTTGTGATGGGACGGTGAGGAGGGAGATTCACTCTGCGTCTGACCCCGGAAGTTTGTGATGGGACGGTGTGGATGGAGCTTCACTCTGTGTCTGACCCCGGGAGTGTGTGATAGGACGGTGAGGAGGGAGATTCACTCTGTGTCTGACCCCGGGAACGTGTGATGGGACGGTTTGGATGCAGATTCACTCTGTGTCTGAACCCAGGAGTGTGTGATGGGACCGTGAGGAGTGAGATTTACTCTTTGTCTGACCCCGGGAGTTTGTCATGGAAAGGTGTGGATGCAGATTCTCTCTATGTCTGAGCCCTGGAATTTTTGATGGGATGGTGTGGAAGGAGATTCACTCTGTGTCTGACCCCGGGCAATGTGTGATGGGACTGTTTGGATGCAGGTTCACTTAGTGTCTGACCCAGGGCTTTTGTGACGGGACGGTGTGGACGGAGATTCACTCTGTGTCTGACCCCGGGCTTTTGTGATGGGACGGTGAGGAGGGAGATTCAATCTCTGTCTGACACCGGGAACGTGTGATGGGACGGTTGGATTGAGATTTACTCTGTATCTGACCCCGAGAGTGTATGTTGGGACTGTTAGGATGGAGATTCACTCTGCGTCTGACCCCGGGACCCTGTGATGGGACGGTTTGGATGGAGATTCACTCTGTGTCAGACACCGGGAGTGTGTGATGGGACGGTGAGGAGGGAGTTTCACTCTGTTTCACACCCCGGGAGTTTGTGATGGATAGGTGTGGATGCAGATGCACTCTGTGTCTGACCCCGGGCTTTTGTGATGAGACGGTGTGGAGGGAGATTCACTCTGTGTCTGACCCCGGGCTTTTGTGATGGGACGGTGAGGAGGGAGATTCACTCTCTGTCTGACCCCGGCAATGTGTGATGGGACGGTTTGGATGGAGGTTCACTCAGTGTCTGACCCCGGGAGTTTAAGATCTGACGGTGTGGATGGAGATACACTCTGTGTATTACCCCGGGAAAGTGTGATGGGACGGTTTGGATGGAGATTCACTCTGTGACTGACCCCGGGCTTCTGTGATGGGACGGTGAAGAGGGAGATTCACTCTGTGTCTGACACCGGGATCGTGTGATGGAACGGTTTGGATGGAGGTTCGCTCTGAGTCTGAACCCGGGAGTGTGTGATGGGACGGTGAATAGGGAGATTCACTCTGTGTCTGACGCCGGGCTTTTGTGATGGGACGGTGAGGAGGGAGATTCACTCTGTGTCTGACCCCGGAAGTTTGTGATGGGACGGTGAGGAGGGAGATTCACTCTGTGTCTGAACCCGGAAGTTTGTGATGGGACGGTGTGGATGGAGATTCACTCTGTGTCTGACCCCGGGAGTGTGTGATAGGAAGGTGAGGAGGGAGATTCACTCTTTGTCTGACCCCGGGAGTTTGTCATGGAAAGGTGTGGATGCAGATTCTCTCTATGTCTGAGCCCTGGAATTTTTGATGGGATGGTGTGGAATGAGATTCACTCTGTGTCTGACCCCGGGCAATGTGTGATGGGACTTTTTGGATGCAGGTTCACTTAGTGTCTGACCCAGGGCTTTTGTGACGGGACGGTGTGGAGGGAGATTCACTCTGTGTCTGACCCCGGGCTTTTGTGATGGGACGGTGAGGAGGGTGATTCAATCTCTGTCTGACCCCGGGAACGTGTGATGGGACGGTTGGATTGAGATTTACTCTGTATCTGACCCCGAGAGTGTATGTTGGGACTGTTAGGATGGAGATTCACTCTGCGTCTGACCCCGGGACCCTGTGATGGGACGGTTTGGATGGAGATTCACTCTGTGTCAGACCCCGGGAGTGTGTGAAGGGACGGTGAGGAGGGAGTTTCACTCTGTTTAACACCCCGGGAGTTTGTGATGGATAGGTGTGGATGCAGATTCACTCTAAGTCTGACCCCGGGAGTGTGTGATGGGACGGTAAAGAAGGAGATTCACTCAGTATCTGACCCAGGGCTTTTGTGATGGGACGGTGTGGAGGGAGATTCACTCTGTGTCTGACCCCGGGCTTTTGTGATGGGACGGTGAGGAGGGAGATTCACTCTCTGTCTGACCCCGGCAATGTGTGATGGGACGGTTTGGATGGAGGTTCACTCAGTGTCTGACCCCGGGAGTTTAAGATCTGACGGTGTGGATGGAGATACACTCTGTGTATTACCCCGGGAATGTGTGATGGGACGGTTTGGATGGAGATTCACTCTGTGACTGACCCCGGGCTTCTGTGATGGGACGGTGAAGAGGGAGATTCACTCTGTGTCTGACACCGGGATCGTGTGATGGAACGGTTTGGATGGAGGTTCGCTCTGAGTCTGAACCCGGGAGTGTGTGATGGGACGGTGAATAGGGAGATTCACTCTGTGTCTGACGCCGGGCTTTTGTGATGGGACGGTGAGGAGGGAGATTCACTCTGTGTCTGACCCCGGAAGTTTGTGATGGGACGGTGAGGAGGGAGATTCACTCTGTGTCTGAACCCGGAAGTTTGTGATGGGACGGTGTGGATGGAGATTCACTCTGTGTCTGACCCCGGGAGTGTGTGATAGGAAGGTGAGGAGGGAGATTCACTCTTTGTCTGACCCCGGGAGTTTGTCATGGAAAGGTGTGGATGCAGATTCTCTCTATGTCTGAGCCCTGGAATTTTTGATGGGATGGTGTGGAATGAGATTCACTCTGTGTCTGACCCCGGGCAATGTGTGATGGGACTTTTTGGATGCAGGTTCACTTAGTGTCTGACCCAGGGCTTTTGTGACGGGACGGTGTGGAGGGAGATTCACTCTGTGTCTGACCCCGGGCTTTTGTGATGGGACGGTGAGGAGGGTGATTCAATCTCTGTCTGACCCCGGGAACGTGTGATGGGACGGTTGGATTGAGATTTACTCTGTATCTGACCCCGAGAGTGTATGTTGGGACTGTTAGGATGGAGATTCACTCTGCGTCTGACCCCGGGACCGTGTGATGGGACGGTTTGGATGGAGATTCACTCTGTGTCAGACCCCGGGAGTGTGTGAAGGGACGGTGAGGAGGGAGTTTCACTCTGTTTAACACCCCGGGAGTTTGTGATGGATAGGTGTGGATGCAGATTCACTCTAAGTCTGACCCCGGGAGTGTGTGATGGGACGGTAAAGAAGGAGATTCACTCAGTATCTGACCCAGGGCTTTTGTGATGGGACGGTGTGGAGGGAGATTCACTCTGTGTCTGACCCCGGGCTTTTGTGATGGGACGGTGAGGAGGGAGATTCACTCTCTGTCTGACCCCGGCAATGTGTGATGGGACGGTTTGGATGGAGGTTCACTCAGTGTCTGACCCCGGGAGTTTAAGATCTGACGGTGTGGATGGAGATTCACTCTGTGTATTACCCCGGGAATGTGTGATGGGACGGTTTGGATGGAGATTCACTCTGTGACTGACCCCGGGCTTCTGTGATGGGACGGTGAAGAGGGAGATTCACTCTGTGTCTGACACCGGGATCGTGTGATGGAACGGTTTGGATGGAGGTTCGCTCTGAGTCTGAACCCGGGAGTGTGTGATGGGACGGTGAATAGGGAGATTCACTCTGTGTCTGACGCCGGGCTTTTGTGATGGGACGGTGAGGAGGGAGATTCACTCTGTGTCTGACCCCGGAAGTTTGTGATGGGACGGTGTGGATGAAGCTTCACTCTGTGTCTGACCCCGGGAGTGTGTGATAGGACGGTGAGGAGGGAGATTCACTCTGTGTCTGACCCCGGGAACGTGTGATGGGACGGTTTGGATGCAGATTCACTCTGTGTCTGAACCCAGGAGTGTGTGATGGGACCGTGAGGAGTGAGATTTACTCTTTGTCTGACCCCGGGAGTTTGTCATGGAAAGGTGTGGATGCAGATTCTCTCTATGACTGAGCCCTGGAATTTTTGATGGGATGGTGTGGAAGGAGATTCACTCTGTGTCTGACCCCGGGCAATGTGTGATGGGACTGTTTGGATGCAGGTTCACTTAGTGTCTGACCCAGGGCTTTTGTGACGGGACGGTGTGGACGGAGATTCACTCTGTGTCTGACCCCGGGCTTTTGTGATGGGACGGTGAGGAGGGAGATTCAATCTCTGTCTGACACCGGGAACGTGTGATGGGACGGTTGGATTGAGATTTACTCTGTATCTGACCCCGAGAGTGTATGTTGGGACTGTTAGGATGGAGATTCACTCTGCGTCTGACCCCGGGACCCTGTGATGGGACGGTTTGGATGGAGATTCACTCTGTGTCAGACCCCGGGAGTGTGTGATGGGACGGTGAGGAGGGAGTTTCACTCTGTTTCACACCCCGGGAGTTTGTGATGGATAGGTGTGGATGCAGATTCACTCTGTGACTGACCCCGGGCTTTTGTGATGAGACGGTGTGGAGGGAGATTCACTCTGTGTCTGACCCCGGGCTTTTGTGATGGGACGGTGAGGAGGGAGATTCACTCTCTGTCTGACCCCGGCAATGTGTGATGGGACGGTTTGGATGGAGGTTCACTCAGTGTCTGACCCCGGGAATTTGTGATGGGACGGTGAAGAGGGAGATTCACTCTGTGTCTGAGCCCGGGCTTTTGTGATGGGACGGTGAGGAGGGAGATTTACTCTATGTCTGACCCCTGGAATTTGTGATGGGATGGTGTGGAAGGAGATTCACTCTGTTTCTGACCCCGGCAATGTGTGATGGGACGGTTTGGATGGAGGTTCACTCTGTGTCTGACCCCTGGAATTTGTGATGGGATGGTGTGGAAGGAGATTCACTCTGTTTCTGACCCCGGCAATGTGTGATGGGACGGTTTGGATGGAGGTTCACTCTGTGTCTGACCCCTGGAATTTGTGATGGGATGGTGTGGAAGGAGATTCACTCTGTTTCTGACCCCGGCAATGTGTGATGGGACGGTTTGGATGGATGTTCACTCAGTGTCTGACCCAGGTCTTTTGTGATGGGACGGTGTGGAAGGAGATTCACTCTGTGACAGACACCGGGAATTTGTGATGGGACGGTGTGGATGGAGATTCACTCTGTGTCTGACCCCGGGGAAGTGTGATGGGACGGTTTGGATGGAGATTCACTCTGTGGCTGAAACCGGGCTTTTGTGATGGGACGGTGAAGTGGGAGATTCACTCTGTGTCTGACCCCGGGAAAGTGTGATGGAACGGTTTGGATGGTGGTTCACTCTGAGTCTGATCCCGGGAGAGTGTGATGGGACGGTGAAGAGGGAGATTCACTTTGTGTCTGACCCCGGGCATTTGTGATGGGACGGTGAGGAGGGAGATTCACTCTGTGTCTGACCCCGGGAACGTGTGATGGAACTGTTTGGATGGAGGTTCACTCTGTGTCTGACCGCGGAAGTTTGTGATGGGACGGTGTGGATGGAGATTCACTCTGTGTCTGACCCCGGGTGTGTGTGATAGGACGGTGAGGAGGGAAATTCACTCTGTGTCTGACCCCGGGAGTGTGTGATGGGACGGTGAGGAGGGAGATTCACTCTGTGTCTGACCCCGGGAACGTGTGATGGAACGGTTTGGATTGAGGTTCACTCTGTGTCTGACCCCGGAAGTTTGTGATGGGACGGTGAGGAGGGAGATTCACTCTGTGTCTGACCCCGGGGACGTGTGATGGGACGGATTGGATGCAGATTCACTCTGTGTCTGACCCCGGGAGTGTGTGATGGGACCGTGAGGAGGGAGATTTACTCTTTGTCTGACCCAGGGCTTTTGTGATGGGACGGTGTGGAGGGAGATTCACTCTGTGTCTGACCCCGGGCTTTTGTGATGGGACGGTGAGGAGGGAGATTCACTCTCTGTCTGACCCCGGCAATGTGTGATGGGACGGTTTGGATGGAGGTTCACTCAGTGTCTGACCCCGGGAGTTTAAGATCTGACGGTGTGGATGGAGATTCACTCTGTGTATTACCCCGGGAATGTGTGATGGGACGGTTTGGATGGAGATTCACTCTGTGACTGACCCCGGGCTTCTGTGATGGGACGGTGAAGAGGGAGATTCACTCTGTGTCTGACACCGGGATCGTGTGATGGAACGGTTTGGATGGAGGTTCGCTCTGAGTCTGAACCCGGGAGTGTGTGATGGGACGGTGAATAGGGAGATTCACTCTGTGTCTGACGCCGGGCTTTTGTGATGGGACGGTGAGGAGGGAGATTCACTCTGTGTCTGACCCCGGAAGTTTGTGATGGGACGGTGTGGATGGAGCTTCACTCTGTGTCTGACCCCGGGAGTGTGTGATAGGACGGTGAGGAGGTAGATTCACTCTGTGCCTGACCCCGGGAACGTGTGATGGGACGGTTTGGATGCAGATTCACTCTGTGTCTGAACCCAGGAGTGTGTGATGGGACCGCGAGGAGTGAGATTTACTCTTTGTCTGACCCCGGGAGTTTGTCATGGAAAGGTGTGGATGCAGATTCTCTCTATGTCTGAGCCCTGGAATTTTTGATGGGATGGTGTGGAAGGAGATTCACTCTGTGTCTGACCCCGGGCAATGTGTGATGGGACTGTTTGGATGCAGGTTCACTTAGTGTCTGACCCAGGGCTTTTGTGACGGGACGGTGTGGACGGAGATTCACTCTGTGTCTGACCCCGGGCTTTTGTGATGGGACGGTGAGGAGGGAGATTCAATCTCTGTCTGACACCGGGAACGTGTGTTGGGACGGTTGGATTGAGATTTACTCTGTATCTGAACCCGAGAGTGTATGTTGGGACTGTTAGGATGGAGATTCACTCTGCGTCTGACCCCGGGACTCTGTGATGGGACGGTTTGGATGGAGATTCACTCTGTGTCAGACCCCGGGAGTGTGTGATGGGACGGTGAGGAGGGAGTTTCACTCTGTTTCACACCCCGGGAGTTTGTGATGGATAGGTGTGGATGCAGATTCACTCTGTGTCTGACCCCGGGCTTTTGTGATGAGACGGTGTGGAGGGAGATTCACTCTGTGTCTGACCCCGGCAATGTGTGATGGGACGGTTTGGATGGAGGTTCACTCAGTGTCTGACCCCGGGAGTTTAAGATCTGACGGTGTGGATGGAGATTCACTCTGTGTATTACCCCGGGAATGTGTGATGGGACGGTTTGGATGGAGATTCACTCTGTGACTGACCCCGGGCTTCTGTGATGGGACGGTGAAGAGGGAGATTCACTCTGTGTCTGACACCGGGATCGTGTGATGGAACGGTTTGGATGGAGGTTCGCTCTGAGTCTGAACCCGGGAGTATGTGATGGGACGGTGAATAGGGAGATTCACTCTGTGTCTGAACCCGGAAGTTTGTGATGGGACGGTGTGGATGGAGATTCACTCTGTGTCTGACCCCGGGAGTGTGTGATAGGAAGGTGAGGAGGGAGATTCACTCTTTGTCTGACCCCGGGAGTTGTCATGGAAAGGTGTGGATGCAGATTCTCTCTATGTCTGAGCCCTGGAATTTTTGATGGGATGGTGTGGAATGAGATTCACTCTGTGTCTGACCCCGGGCAATGTGTGATGGGACTTTTTGGATGCAGGTTCACTTAGTGTCTGACCCAGGGCTTTTGTGACGGGACGGTGTGGAGGGAGATTCACTCTGTGTCTGACCCCGGGCTTTTGTGATGGGACGGTGAGGAGGGTGATTCAATCTCTGCCTGACCCCGGGAACGTGTGATGGGACGGTTGGATTGAGATTTACTCTGTATCTGACCCCGAGAGTGTATGTTGGGACTGTTAGGATGGAGATTCACTCTGCGTCTGACCCCGGGACCCTGTGATGGGACGGTTTGGATGGAGATTCACTCTGTGTCAGACCCCGGGAGTGTGTGAAGGGACGGTGAGGAGTGAGTTTCACTCTGTTTAACACCCCGGGAGTTTGTGATGGATAGGTGTGGATGCAGATTCACTCTAAGTCTGACCCCGGGAATTTGTGATGGGACGGTGAAGAGGGAGATTCACTCGGTGTCTGAGCCCGGGCTTTTGTGATGGGACGGTGAGGCGGGAGATTTACTCTATGTCTGACCCCTGGAATTTGTGATGGGATGGTGTGGAAGGAGATTCACTCTGTTTCTGACCCCGGCAATGTGTGATGGGACGGTTTGGATGGAGGTTCACTCTGTGTCGGACCCCTGGAATTTGTGATGGGATGGTGTGGAAGGAGATTCACTCTGTTTCTGACCCCGGCAATGTGTGATGGGACGGTTTGGATGGATGTTCACTCAGTGTCTGACCCAGGTCTTTTGTGATGGGACGGTGTGGAAGGAGATTCACTCTGTGTCAGACACAGGGAGTTTGTGATGGGACGGTGTGGATGGAGATTCACTCTGTGTCTGACCCCGGGAAAGTGTGATGGGACGGTTTGGATGGAGATTCACTCTGTGGCTGAAACCGGGCTTTTGTGATGGGACGGTGAAGTGGGAGATTCACTCTGTGTCTGACCCCGGGAACGTGTGATGGAACGGTTTGGATGGTGGTTCACTCTGAGTCTGATCCCGGGAGAGTGTGATGGGACGGTGAAGAGGGAGATTCACTTTGTGTCTGACCCCGGGCATTTGTGATGGGACGGTGAGGAGGGAGATTCACTCTGTGTCTGACCCCGGGAACGTGTGATGGAACGGTTTGGATGGAGGTTCACTCTGTGTCTGTCCGCGGAAGTTTGTGATGGGACGGTGTGGATGGAGATTCACTCTGTGTCTGACCCCGGGTGTGTGTGATAGGACGGTGAGGAGGGAAATTCACTCTGTGTCTGACCCCGGGAGTGTGTGACGGGACGGTGAGGAGGGAGATTCACTCTGTGTCTGACCCCGGGAACGTGTGATGGAACGGTTTGGATTGAGGTTCACTCTGTGTCTGACCCCGGAAGTTTGTGATGGGACGGTGATGAGGGAGATTCACTCTGTGTCTGACCCCGGGGACGTGTGATGGGACGGATTGGATGCAGATTCACTCTGTGTCTGACCCCGGGAGTGTGTGATGGGACCGTGAGGAGGGAGATTTACTCTTTGTCTGACCACGGGAGTTTGTCATGGAAAGGTGTGGATGCAGATTCTCTCTATGTCTGACCCCTGGAATTTTTGAATGGATGGTGTGGAAGGAGATTCACTCTGTGTCTGACCCCGGGCAATGTGTGATGGGACGGTTTGGATGCAGGTTCACTCAGTGTCTGACCCAGGGCTTTTGTGATGGGACGGTGTGGAGGGAGATTCACTCTGTGTCTGACCCCGGGCTTTTGTGATGAGACGTTGTGGAGGGAGATTCACTCTGTGTCTGACCCCGGGCTTTTGTGATGGGACGGTGAGGAGGGAGATTCACTCTCTGTCTGACCCCGGGAACGTGTGATGGGACGGTTGGATGGAGATTCTCTCTGTGTCTGACACCTGGCTTTTGTGATGGGACGGTGAAGAGGGAGATTCACTCTGTGTCTGACCCCGGGAACGTGTGATGGAACGGTTTGGATGGAGGTTCACTCAGTGTCTGACCCAGGTCTTTTGTGATGGGACGGTGTTGAGGGAGATTTACTCTGTGTCAGACATCGGAAGTTTGTGATGGGACGGTTTGGATGGAGATTCACGCTGTGGCTGACCCCGGGCTTTTGTGATGGGACGGTGAAGAGGGAGATTCACTCTGTGTCTGACCCCGGGAACGTGTGATGGAACGGTTTGGATGGTGGTTCACTCTGAGTCTGATCCAGGGATTGTGTGATGGGACGGTGTTGAGGGAGATTTACTCTGTGTCAGACACCGCAAGTTTGTGATGGGACGGTTTGGATGGAGATTCACTTTGTGTCTGACCCCGGGCTTTTGTGATGGGACGGTGAGGAGGGAGATTCACTCTCTGTCTGACCCCGGGAACGTGTGATGGGACGGTTGGACGGAGATTCTCCCTGTGTCTGAGACCTGGCTTTTGTGATGGGACGGTGAGGAGGGCGATTCACTCTGTGTCTGACCCCGAGAGTGTATGTTGGGACTGTGAGGATGGAGATTCACTCTGCGTCTGACCCCGGGATCCTGTGATGGGACGGTTTGGATGGAGATTCTCTCTGTGTCAGACCCCGGGAGTGTGTGATGGAACGGTGAGGCGGGAGTTTCACTCTGTTTCACACCCCGGGAGTTTGTGATGGATAGGTGTGGATGCAGATTCACTCTAAGTCTGACCCCGGGAGTGTGTGATGGGACGGTGAAGAAGGAGATTCACTCAGTATCTGACCCAGGGCTTTTGTGATGGGACGGTGTGGAGGGAGATTCACTCTGTGTCTGACCCCGGGCTTTTGTGATGGGACGGTGAGGAGGGAGATTCACTCTCTGTCTGACCCCGGGCTTTTCAGATCGGACGGTGAGGAGGGAGATTCACTCTCTGTCTGACCCCGGCAATGTGTGATGGGACGGTTTGGATGGAGGTTCACTCAGTGTCTGACCCCGGGAGTTTAAGATCTGACGGTGTGGATGGAGATTCACTCTGTGTATTACCCCGGGAATGTGTGATGGGACGGTTTGGATGGAGATTCACTCTGTGACTGACCCCGGGCTTCTGTGATGGGACGGTGAAGAGGGAGATTCACTCTGTGTCTGACACCGGGATCGTGTGATGGAACGGTTTGGATGGAGGTTCGCTCTGAGTCTGAAACCGGGAGTGTGTGATGGGACGGTGAATAGGGAGATTCACTCTGTGTCTGAACCCGGAAGTTTGTGATGGGACGGTGTGGATGGAGATTCACTCTGTGTCTGACCCCGGGAGTGTGTGATAGGAAGGTGAGGAGGGAGATTCACTCTTTGTCTGACCCCGGGAGTTTGTCATGGAAAGGTGTGGATGCAGATTCTCTCTATGTCTGAGCCCTGGAATTTTTGATGGGATGGTGTGGAATGAGATACACTCTGTGTCTGACCCCGGGCAATGTGTGATGGGACTTTTTGGATGCAGGTTCACTTAGTGTCTGACCCAGGGCTTTTGTGACGGGACGGTGTGGAGGGAGATTCACTCTGTGTCTGACCCCGGGCTTTTGTGATGGGACGGTGAGGAGGGTGATTCAATCTCTGTCTGACCCCGGGAACGTGTGATGGGACGGTTGGATTGAGATTTACTCTGTATCTGACCCCGAGAGTGTATGTTGGGACTGTTAGGATGGAGATTCACTCTGCGTCTGACCCCGGGACCCTGTGATGGGACGGTTTGGATGGAGATTCACTCTGTGTCAGACCCCGGGAGTGTGTGAAGGGACGGTGAGGAGGGAGTTTCACTCTGTTTAACACCCCGGGAGTTTGTGATGGATAGGTGTGGATGCAGATTCACTCTAAGTCTGACCCCGGGAATTTGTGATGGGACGGTGAAGAGGGAGATTCACTCGGTGTCTGAGCCCGGGCTTTTGTGATGGGACGGTGAGGCGGGAGATTTACTCTATGTCTGACCCCTGGAATTTGTGATGGGATGGTGTGGAAGGAGATTCACTCTGTTTCTGACCCCGGCAATGTGTGATGGGACGGTTTGGATGGAGGTTCACTCTGTGTCGGACCCCTGGAATTTGTGATGGGATGGTGTGGAAGGAGATTCACTCTGTTTCTGACCCCGGCAATGTGTGATGGGACGGTTTGGATGGATGTTCACTCAGTGTCTGACCCAGGTCTTTTGTGATGGGACGGTGTGGAAGGAGATTCACTCTGTGTCAGACACAGGGAGTTTGTGATGGGACGGTGTGGATGGAGATTCACTCTGTGTCTGACCCCGGGAAAGTGTGATGGGACGGTTTGGATGGAGATTCACTCTGTGGCTGAAACCGGGCTTTTGTGATGGGACGGTGAAGTGGGAGATTCACTCTGTGTCTGACCCCGGGAACGTGTGATGGAACGGTTTGGATGGTGGTTCACTCTGAGTCTGATCCCGGGAGAGTGTGATGGGACGGTGAAGAGGGAGATTCACTTTGTGTCTGACCCCGGGCATTTGTGATGGGACGGTGAGGAGGGAGATTCACTCTGTGTCTGACCCCGGGAACGTGTGATGGAACGGTTTGGATGGAGGTTCACTCTGTGTCTGTCCGCGGAAGTTTGTGATGGGACGGTGTGGATGGAGATTCACTCTGTGTCTGACCCCGGGTGTGTGTGATAGGACGGTGAGGAGGGAAATTCACTCTGTGTCTGACCCCTGGAGTGTGTGATGGGACGGTGAGGAGGGAGATTCACTCTGTGTCTGACCCCGGGAACGTGTGATGGAACGGTTTGGATTGAGGTTCACTCTGTGTCTGACCCCGGAAGTTTGTGATGGGACGGTGAGGAGGGAGATTCACTCTGTGTCTGACCCCGGGGACGTGTGATGGGACGGATTGGATGCAGATTCACTCTGTGTCTGACCCCGGGAGTGTGTGATGGGACCGTGAGGAGGGAGATTTACTCTTTGTCTGACCACGGGAGTTTGTCATGGAAAGGTGTGGATGCAGATTCTCTCTATGTCTGACCCCTGGAATTTTTGAATGGATGGTGTGGAAGGAGATTCACTCTGTGTCTGACCCCGGGCAATGTGTGATGGGACGGTTTGGATGCAGGTTCACTCAGTGTCTGACCCAGGGCTTTTGTGATGGGACGGTGTGGAGGGAGATTCACTCTGTGTCTGACCCCGGGCTTTTGTGATGAGACGTTGTGGAGGGAGATTCACTCTGTGTCTGACCCCGGGCTTTTGTGATGGGACGGTGAGGAGGGAGATTCACTCTCTGTCTGACCCCGGGAACGTGTGATGGGACGGTTGGATGGAGATTCTCTCTGTGTCTGACACCTGGCTTTTGTGATTGGACGGTGAAGAGGGAGATTCACTCTGTGTCTGACCCCGGGAACGTGTGATGGAACGGTTTGGATGGAGGTTCACTCAGTGTCTGACCCAGGTCTTTTGTGATGGGACGGTGTTGAGGGAGATCTACTCTGTGTCAGACATCGGAAGTTTGTGATGGGACGGTTTGGATGGAGATTCACGCTGTGGCTGACCCCGGGCTTTTGTGATGGGACGGTGAAGAGGGAGATTCACTCTGTGTCTGACCCCGGGAACGTGTGATGGAACGGTTTGGATGGTGGTTCACTCTGAGTCTGATCCAGGGAGTGTGTGATGGGACGGTGTTGAGGGAGATTTACTCTGTGTCAGACACCGCAAGTTTGTGATGGGACGGTTTGGATGGAGATTCACTTTGTGTCTGACCCCGGGCTTTTGTGATGGGACGGTGAGGAGGGAGATTCACTCTCTGTCTGACCCCGGGAACGTGTGATGGGACGGTTGGACGGAGATTCTCCCTGTGTCTGAGACCTGGCTTTTGTGATGGGACGGTGAGGAGGGCGATTCACTCTGTGTCTGACCCCGAGAGTGTATGTTGGGACTGTGAGGATGGAGATTCACTCTGCGTCTGAACCCGGGATCCTGTGATGGGACGGTTTGGATGGAGATTCACTCTGTGTCAGACCCCGGGAGTGTGTGATGGAACGGTGAGGAGGGAGTTTCACTCTGTTTCACACCCCGGGAGTTTGTGATGGATAGGTGTGGATGCAGATTCACTCTAAGTCTGACCCCGGGAGTGTGTGATGGGACGGTGAAGAAGGAGATTCACTCAGTATCTGACCCAGGGCTTTTGTGATGGGACGGTGTGGAGGGAGATTCACTCTGTGTCTGACCCCGGGCTTTTGTGATGGGACGGTGAGGAGGGAGATTCACTCTCTGTCTGACCCCGGCAATGTGTGATGGGACGGTTTGGATGGAGGTTCACTCAGTGTCAGACCCCGGGAGTTTAAGATCTGACGGTGTGGATGGAGATTCACTCTGTGTATTACCCCGGGAATGTGTGATGGGACGGTTTGGATGGAGATTCACTCTGTGACTGACCCCGGGCTTCTGTGATGGGACGGTGAAGAGGGAGATTCACTCTGTGCCTGACACCGGGATCGTGTGATGGAACGGTTTGGATGGAGGTTCGCTCTGCGTCTGAACCCGGGAGTGTGTGATGGGACGGTGTGGATGGAGCTTCACTCTGTGTCTGACCCCGGGAGTGTGTGATTGGACGGTGAGGAGGGAGATTCACTCTGTGTCTAACCCCGGGAACGTGTGATGGGACGGTTTGGATGCAGATTCACTCTGTGTCTGACCCCAGGAGTGTGTGATGGGACCGTGAGGAGTGAGATTTACTCTTTGTCTGACCCCGGGAGTTTGTCATTGAAAGGTGTGGATGCAGATTCTCTCTATGTCTGAGCCCTGGAATTTTTGATGGGATGGTGTGGAAGGAGATTCACTCTGTGTCTGACCCCGGGCAATGTGTGATGGGACTGTTTGGATGCAGGTTCACTTAGTGTCTGACCCAGGGCTTTTGTGACGGGACGGTGTGGACGGAGATTCACTCTGTGTCTGACCCCGGGCTTTTGTGATGGGTCGGTGAGGAGGGAGATTCAATCTCTGTCTGACACCGGGAACGTGTGATGGGACGGTTGGATTGAGATTTACTCTGTATCTGACCCCGAGAGTGTATGTTGGGACTGTTAGGATGGAGATTTACTCTGCGTCTGACCCCGGGACCCTGTGATGGGACGGTTTGGATGGAGATTCACACTGTGTCAGACCCCGGGAGTGTGTGATGGGACGGTGAGGAGGGAGTTTCACTCTGTTTCACACCCCGGGAGTTTGTGATGGATAGGTGTGGATGCAGATTCACTCTGTGTCTGACCCCGGGCTTTTGTGATGAGACGGTGTGGAGGGAGATTCACTCTGTGTCTGACCCCGGGCTTTTGTGATGGGACGGTGAGGAGGGAGATTCACTCTCTGTCTGACCCCGGCAATGTGTGATGGGACGGTTTGGATGGAGGTTCACTCAGTGTCTGACCCCGGGAGTTTAAGATCTGACGGTGTGGATGGAGATTCACTCTGTGTATTACCCCGGGAATGTGTGATGGGACGGTTTGGATGGAGATTCACTCTGTGACTGACCCCGGGCTTCTGTGATGGGACGGTGAAGAGGGAGATTCACTCTGTGTCTGACACCGGGATCGTGTGATGGAACGGTTTGGATGGAGGTTCGCTCTGAGTCTGAACCCGGGAGTGTGTGATGGGACGGTGAATAGGGAGATTCACTCTGTGTCTGACGCCGGGCTTTTGTGATGGGACGGTGAGGAGGGAGATTCACTCTGTGTCTGACCCAGGTCTTTTGTGATGGGACGGTGTGGAAGGAGATTCACTCTGTGTCAGACACCTGGCTTTTGTGATGGGACGGTGAGGAGGGCGATTCACTCTGTATCTGACCCCGAGAGTGTATGTTGGGACTGTGAGGATGGAGATTCACTCTGCGTCTGACCCCGGGACCCTGTGATGGGACGGTTTGGATGGAGGTTCACTCTGTGTCTGACCCCTGGAATTTGTGATGGGATGGTGTGGAAGGAGATTCACTCTCTTTCTGACCCCGGCAATGTGTGATGGGACGGTTTGGATGGAGGTTCACTCTGTGTCTGACCCCTGGAATTTGTGATGGGACGGTGTGGAAGGAGATTCACTCTGTGTCAGACACCGGGAGTTTGTGATGGGACGGTGTGGATGGAGATTCACTCTGTGTCTGACCCCGGGAAAGTGTGATGGGACGGTTTGGATGGAGATTCACTCTGTGGCTGAAACCGGGCTTTTGTGATGGGACGGTGAAGAGGGAGATTCACTCTGTGTCTGACCCCGGGAACGTGTGATGGAACGGTTTGGATGGAGGTTCACTCTGAGTCTGATCCCGGGAGTGTGTGATGGGACGGTGAAGAGGGAGATTCACTTTGTGTCTGACCCCGGGCATTTGTGATGGGACGGTGAGGAAGGAGATTCACTCTGTGTCTGACCCCGGGAACGTGTGATGGGACGGTTTGGATGGAGGTTCACTCTGTGTCTGACCGCGGAAGTTTGTGATGGGACGGTGTGGATGGAGATTCACTCTGTGTCTGACCCCGGGTGTGTGTGATAGGACGGTGAGGAGGGAGATTCACTCTGTGTCTGACCCCGGGAGTGTGTGATGGGACGGTGAGGAGGGAGATTCACTCTGCGTCTGACCCCGGGAACGTGTGATGGAACGGTTTGGATTGAGGTTCACTCTGTGTCTGACCCCGGGAGTGTGTGATGGGACCGTGAGCAGGGAGATTTACTCTTTGTCTGACCACGGGAGTTTGTCATGGAAAGGTGTGGATGCAGATTCTCTCTATGTCTGACCCCTGGAATTTTTGAATGGATGGTGTGGAAGGAGATTCACTCTGTGTCTGACCCCGGGCAATGTGTGATGGGACGGTTTGGATGCAGGTTCATTCAGTGTCTGACCCAGGGCTTTTGTGATGTGACGGTGTGGAGGGAGATTCACTCTGTGTCTGACCCCGGGATTTTGTGATGAGACGGTGTGGAGGGAGATTCACTCTGTGTCTGACCCCGGGCTTTTGTGATGGGACGGTGAAGAGGGAGATTCACTCTGTGTCTGACCCCGGGAACGTGTGATGCAACGGTTTGGATGGAGGTTCACTCAGTGTCTGACCCAGGTCTTTTGTGATGGGACGGTGTTGAGGGAGATTTACTCTGTGTCAGACATCGGAAGTTTGTGATGGGACGGTTTGGATGGAGATTCACGCTGTGGCTGACCCCGGGCTTTTGTGATGGGACGGTGAAGAGGGAGATTCACTGTGTGTCTGACCCCGGGAACGTGTGATGGAACGGTTTGGATGGTGGTTCACTCTGAGTCTGATCCAGGGAGTGTGTGATGGGACGGTGTTGAGGGAGATTTACTCTGTGTCAGACACCGGAAGTTTGTGATGGGACGGTTTGGATTGAGATTCACTTTGTGTCTGACCCCGGGCTTTTGTGATGGGACGGTGAGGAGGGAGATTCACTCTCTGTCTGACCCCGGGAACGTGTGATGGGACGGTTGGACGGAGATTCTCTCTGTGTCTGACACCTGGCTTTTGTGATGGGACGGTGAGGAGGGCGATTCACTCTGTGTCTGACCCCGAGAGTGTATGTTGGGACTGTGAGGATGGAGATTCACTCTGCGTCTGACCCCGGGACCCTGTGATGGGACGGTTTGGATGGAGATTCACTCTGTGTCAGACCCCGGGAGTGTGTGATGGGACGGTGAGGAGGGAGTTTCACTCTGTTTCACACCCCGGGAGTTTGTGATGGATAGGTGTGGATGCAGATTCACTCTAAGTCTGACACCGGGAGTGTGTGATGGGACGGTAAAGAAGGAAATTCACTCAGTATCTGACCCAGGGCTTTTGTGATGGGACGGTGTGGAGGGAGATTCACTCTGTGTCTGACCCCGGGCTTTTGTGATGGGACCGTGAGGAGGGAGATTCACTCTCTGTCTGACCCCGGCAATGTGTGATGGGACGGTTTGGATGGAGGTTCACTCAGTGTCTGACCCCGGGAGTTTAAGATCTGACGGTGTGGATGGAGATTCACTCTGTGTATTACCCCGGGAATGTGTGATGGGACGGTTTGGATGGAGATTCACTCTGTGACTGACCCCGGGCTTCTGTGATGGGACGGTGAAGAGGGAGATTCACTCTGTGTCTGACACCGGGATCGTGTGATGGAACGGTTTGGATGGAGGTTCTCTCTGAGTCTGAACCCGGGAGTGTGTGATGGGACGGTGAATAGGGAGATTCACTCTGTGTCTGACGCCGGGCTTTTGTGATGGGACGGTGAGGAGGGAGATTCACTCTGTGTCTGACCCCAGGAGTGTGTGATGGGACCGTGAGGAGTGAGATTTACTCTTTGTCTGACTCCGGGAGTTTGTCATGGAAAGGTGTGGATGCAGATTCTTTCTATGTCTGAGCCCTGGAATTTTTGATGGGATGGTGTGGAAGGAGATTCACTCTGTGTCTGACCCCGGGCAATGTGTGATGGGACTGTTTGGATGCAGGTTCACTTAGTGTCTGACCCAGGGCTTTTGTGACGGGACGGTGTGGACGGAGATTCACTCTGTGTCTGACCCCGGGCTTTTGTGATGGGACGGTGAGGAGGGAGATTCAATCTCTGTCTGACACCGGGAACGTGTGATGGGACGGTTGGATTGAGATTTACTCTGTATCTGACCCCGAGAGTGTATGTTGGGACTGTTAGGATGGAGATTCACTCTGCGTCTGACCCCGGGACCCTGTGATGGGACGGTTTGGATGGAGATTCACTCTGTGTCAGACCCCGGGAGTGTGTGATGGGACGGTGAGGAGGGAGTTTCACTCTGTTTCACACCCCGGGAGTTTGTGATGGATAGGTGTGGATGCAGATTCACTCTGTGTCTGACCCCGGGCTTTTGTGATGAGACGGTGTGGAGGGAGATTCACTCTGTGTCTGACCCCGGGCTTTTGTGATGGGACGGTGAGGAGGGAGATTCACTCTCTGTCTGACCCCGGCAATGTGTGATGGGACGGTTTGGATGGAGGTTCACTCAGTGTCTGACCCCGGGAGTTTAAGATCTGACGGTGTGGATGGAGATTCACTCTGTGTATTACCCCGGGAATGTGTGATGGGACGGTTTGGATGGAGATTCACTCTGTGACTGACCCCGGGCTTCTGTGATGGGACGGTGAAGAGGGAGATTCACTCTGTGTCTGACACCGGGATCGTGTGATGGAACGGTTTGGATGGAGGTTCGCTCTGAGTCTGAACCCGGGAGTGTGTGATGGGACGGTGAATAGGGAGATTCACTCTGTGTCTGACGCCGGGCTTTTGTGATGGGACGGTGAGGAGGGAGATTCACTCTGTTTAACACCCCGGGAGTTTGTGATGGATAGGTGTGGATGCAGATTCACTCTAAGTCTGACCCCGGGAATTTGTGATGGGACGGTGAAGAGGGAGATTCACTCTGTGTCTGAGCCCGGGCTTTTGTGATGGGACGGTGAGGAGGGAGATTTACTCTATGTCTGACCCCTGGAATTTGTGATGGGATGGTGTGGAAGGAGATTCACTCTGTTTCTGACCCCGGCAATGTGTGATGGGACGGTTTGGATGGAGGTTCACTCTGTGTCTGACCCCTGGAATTTGTGATGGGATGGTGTGGAAGGAGATTCACTCTGTTTCTGACCCCGGCAATGTGTGATGGGACGGTTTGGATGGATGTTCACTCAGTGTCTGACCCAGGTCTTTTGTGATGGGACGGTGTGGAAGGAGATTCACTCTGTGTCAGACACCGGGAGTTTGTGATGGGACGGTGTGGATGGAGATTCACTCTGTGTCTGACCCCGGGAAAGTGTGATGGGACGGTTTGGATGGAGATTCACTCTGTGGCTGAAACCGGGCTTTTGTGATGGGACGGTGAAGAGGGAGATTCACTCTGTGTCTGACCCCGGGAACGTGTGATGGAACGGTTTGGATGGTGGTTCACTCTGAGTCTGATCCCGGGAGTGTGTGATGGGACGGTGAAGAGGGAGATTCACTTTGTGTCTGACCCCGGGCATTTGTGATGGGACGGTGAGGAGGGAGATTCACTCTGTGTCTGACCCCGGGAACGTGTGATGGAACGGTTTGGATGGAGGTTCACTCTGTGTCTGACCGCGGAAGTTTGTGATGGGACGGTGTGGATGGAGATTCACTCTGTGTCTGACCCCGGGTGTGTGTGATAGGACGGTGAGGAGGGAAATTCACTCTGTGTCTGACCCCGGGAGTGTGTGATGGGACGGTGAGGAGGGAGATTCACTCTGTGTCTGACCCCGGGAACGTGTGATGGAACGGTTTGGATTGAGGTTCACTCTGTGTCTGACCCCGGAAGTTTGTGATGGGACGGTGTGGATGGAGATTCACTCTGTGTCTGACCCCGGGAGTGTGTGATAGGACGGTGAGAAGGGAGATTCACTCTGTGTCTGACCCCGGGGACGTGTGATGGGACCGTGAGGAGGGAGATTTACTCTTTGTCTGACCACGGGAGTTTGTCATGGAAAGGTGTGGATGCAGATTCTCTCTATGTCTGACCCCTTGAATTTTTGTATGGATGGTGTGGAAGGAGATTCACTCTGTGTCTGACCCCGGGCAATGTGTGATGGGACGGTTTGGATGCAGGTTCACTCAGTGTCTGACCCAGGGCTTTTGTGATGGGACGGTGTGGAGGGAGATTCACTCTGTGTCTGACTCCGGGCTTTTGTGATGAGACGGTGTGGAGTGAGATTCACTCTGTGTCTGACCCCGGGCTTTTGTGATGGGACGGTGAGGAGGGAGATTCTCTCTCTGTCTGACCCCGGGAACGTGTGATGGGACGGTTGGATGGAGATTCTCTCTGTGTCTGACACCTGGCTTTTGTGATGGGACGGTGAAGAGGGAGATTCACTCTGTGTCTGACCCCGGGAACGTGTGATGGAACGGTTTGGATGGAGGTTCACTCAATGTCTGACCCAGGTCTTTTGTGATGGGACGGTGTTGAGGGAGATTTACTCTGTTTCAGACATCGGAAGTTTGTGATGGGACGGTTTGGATGGAGATTCACTTTGTGTCTGACCCCGGGCTTTTGTGATGGGACGGTGAGGAGGGAGATTCACTCTCTGTCTGACCCCGGGAACGTGTGATGGGACGGTTGGACGGAGATTCTCCCTGTGTCTGAGACCTGGCTTTTGTGATGGGACGGTGAGGAGGGCGATTCACTCTGTGTCTGACCCCGAGAGTGTATGTTGGGACTGTGAGGATGGAGATTCACTCTGCGTCTGACCCCGGGATCCTGTGATGGGACGGTTTGGATGGAGATTCACTCTGTGTCAGACCCCGGGAGTGTGTGATGGAACGGTGAGGAGGGAGTTTCACTCTGTTTCACACCCCGGGAGTTTGTGATGGATAGGTGTGGATGCAGATTCACTCTAAGTCTGACCCCGGGAGTGTGTGATGGGACGGTGAAGAAGGAGATTCACTCAGTATCTGACCCAGGGCTTTTGTGATTGGACGGTGTGGAGGGAGATTCACTCTGTGTCTGACCCCGGGCTTTTGTGATGGGACGGTGAGGAGGGAGATTCACTCTCTGTCTGACCCCGGCAATGTGTGATGGGACGGTTTGGATGGAGGTTCACTCAGTGTCAGACCCCGGGAGTTTAAGATCTGACGGTGTGGATGGAGATTCACTCTGTGTATTACCCCGGGAATGTGTGATGGGACGGTTTGGATGGAGATTCACTCTGTGACTGACCCCGTGCTTCTGTGATGGGACGGTGAAGAGGGAGATTCACTCTGTGCCTGACACCGGGATCGTGTGATGGAACGGTTTGGATGGAGGTTCGCTCTGAGTCTGAACCCGGGAGTGTGTGATCGGACGGTGAATAGGGAGATTCACTCTGTTTCTGACGCCGGGCTTTTGTGATGGGACGGTGAGGAGGGAGATTCACTCTGTGTCTGACCCCGGAAGTTTGTGATGGGACGGTGTGGATGGAGCTTCACTCTGTGTCTGACCCCGGGAGTGTGTGATTGGACGGTGAGGAGGGAGATTCACTCTGTGTCTGACCCCGGGAACGTGTGATGGGACGGTTTGGATGCAGATTCACTCTGTGTCTGACCCCAGGAGTGTTTGATGGGACCGTGAGGAGTGAGATTTACTCTTTGTCTGACCCCGGGAGTTTGTCATTGAAAGGTGTGGATGCAGATTCTCTCTATGTCTGAGCCCTGGAATTTTTGATGGGATGGTGTGGAAGGAGATTCACTCTGTGTCTGACCCCGGGCAATGTGTGATGGGACTGTTTGGATGCAGGTTCACTTAGTGTCTGACCCAGGGCTTTTGTGACGGGACGGTGTGGACGGAGATTCACTCTGTGTCTGACCCCGGGCTTTTGTGATGGGACGGTGAGGAGGGAGATTCAATCTCTGTATGACACCGGGAACGTGTGATGGGACGGTTGGATTGAGATTTACTCTGTATCTGACCCCGAGAGTGTATGTTGGGACTGTTAGGATGGAGATTCACTCTGCGTCTGACCCCGGGACCCTGTGATGGGACGGTTTGGATGGAGATTCACTCTGTGTCAGACCCCGGGAGTGTGTGATGGGACGGTGAGGAGGGAGTTTCACTCTGTTTCACACCCCGGGAGTTTGTGATGGATAGGTGTGGATGCAGATTCACTCTGTGTCTGACCCCTTGGCTTTTGTGATGAGACGGTGCGGAGGGAGATTCACTCTGTGTCTGACCCCGGGCTTTTGTGATGGGACGGTGAGGAGGGAGATTCACTCTCTGTCTGACCCCGGCAATGTGTGATGGGACGGTTTGGATGGAGGTTCACTCAGTGTCTGACCCCGGGAGTTTAAGATCTGACGGTGTGGATGGAGATTCACTTTGTGTATTACCCCGGGAGTGTGTGATGGGACGGTTTGGATGGAGATTCACTCTGTGACTGACCCCGGGCTTCTGTGATGGGACGGTGAAGAGGGAGATTCACTCTGTGTCTGACACCGGGATCGTGTGATGGAACGGTTTGGATGGAGGTTCGCTCTGAGTCTGAACCCGGGAGTGTGTGATGGGACGGTGAATAGGGAGATTCACTCTGTGTCTGACGCCGGGCTTTTGTGATGGGACGGTGAGGAGGGAGATTCACTCTGTGTCTGACCCCGGAAGTTTGTGATGGGACTGTGTGGATGGAGCTTCACTCTGTGTCTGAACCCGGGAGTGTGTGATAGGACGGTGAGGAGGGAGATTCACTCTGTGTCTGACACCGGGAACGTGTGATGGGACGGTTTGGATGCAGATTCACTCTGTGTCTGACCCCAGGAGTGTGTGATGGGACCGTGAGGAGTGAGATTTACTCTTTGTGTGACCCCGGGAGTTTGTCATGGAAAGGTGTGGATGCAGATTCTCTCTATGTCTGAGCCCTGGAATTTTTGATGGGATGGTGTGGAAGGAGATTCACTCTGTGTCTGACCCCGGGCTTTTGTGATGAGACGGTGTGGAGGGAGATTCACTCTGTGTCTGACCCCGGGCTTTTGTGATGGGACGGTGAGGAGGGAGATTCTCTCTCTGTCTGACCCCGGGAACGTGTGATGGGACGGTTTGGATGGAGATTCTCTCTGTGTCTGACACCTGGCTTTTGTGATTGGACGGTGAAGAGGGAGATTCACTCTGTGTCTGACCCCGGGAACGTGTGATGGAACGGTTTGGATGGAGGTTCACTCTGTGTCTGAGACCTGGCTTTTGTGATGGGACGGTGAGGAGGGCGATTCACTCTGTGTCTGACCCCGAGAGTGTATGTTGGGACTGTGAGGATGGAGATTCACTCTGCGTCTGACCCCGGGATCCTGTGATGGGACGGTTTGGATGGAGATTCACTCTGTGTCAGACCCCGGGAGTGTGTGATGGAACGGTGAGGAGGGAGTTTCACTCTGTTTCACACCCCGGGAGTTTGTGATGGATAGGTGTGGATGCAGATTCACTCTAAGTCTGACCCCGGGAGTGTGTGATGGGACGGTGAAGAAGGAGATTCACTCAGTATCTGACCCAGGGCTTTTGTGATTGGACGGTGTGGAGGGAGATTCACTCTGTGTCTGACCCCGGGCTTTTGTGATGGGACGGTGAGGAGGGAGATTCACTCTCTGTCTGACCCCGGCAATGTGTGATGGGACGGTTTGGATGGAGGTTCACTCAGTGTCAGACCCCGGGAGTTTAAGATCTGACGGTGTGGATGGAGATTCACTCTGTGTATTACCCCGGGAATGTGTGATGGGACGGTTTGGATGGAGATTCACTCTGTGACTGACCCCGGGCTTCTGTGATGGGACGGTGAAGAGGGAGATTCACTCTGTGCCTGACACCGGGATCGTGTGATGGAACGGTTTGGATGGAGGTTCGCTCTGAGTCTGAACCCGGGAGTGTGTGATCGGACGGTGAATAGGGAGATTCACTCTGTTTCTGACGCCGGGCTTTTGTGATGGGACGGTGAGGAGGGAGATTCACTCTGTGTCTGACCCCGGAAGTTTGTGATGGGACGGTGTGGATGGAGCTTCACTCTGTGTCTGACCCCGGGAGTGTGTGATTGGACGGTGAGGAGGGAGATTCACTCTGTGTCTGACCCCGGGAACGTGTGATGGGACGGTTTGGATGCAGATTCACTCTGTGTCTGACCCCAGGAGTGTTTGATGGGACCGTGAGGAGTGAGATTTACTCTTTGTCTGACCCCGTGAGTTTGTCATTGAAAGGTGTGGATGCAGATTCTCTCTATGTCTGAGCCCTGGAATTTTTGATGGGATGGTGTGGAAGGAGATTCACTCTGTGTCTGACCCCGGGCAATGTGTGATGGGACTGTTTGGATGCAGGTTCACTTAGTGTCTGACCAAGGGCTTTTGTGACGGGACGGTGTGGACGGAGATTCACTCTGTGTCTGACCCCGGGCTTTTGTGATGGGACGGTGAGGAGGGAGATTCAATCTCTGTATGACACCGGGAACGTGTGATGGGACGGTTGGATTGAGATTTACTCTGTATCTGACCCCGAGAGTGTATGTTGGGACTGTTAGGATGGAGATTCACTCTGCGTCTGACCCCGGGACCCTGTGATGGGACGGTTTGGATGGAGATTCACTCTGTGTCAGACCCCGGGAGTGTGTGATGGGACGGTGAGGAGGGAGTTTCACTCTGTTTCACACCCCGGGAGTTTGTGATGGATAGGTGTGGATGCAGATTCACTCTGTGTCTGACCCCGGGCTTTTGTGATGAGACGGTGCGGAGGGAGATTCACTCTGTGTCTGACCCCGGGCTTTTGTGATGGGACGGTGAGGAGGGAGATTCACTCTCTGTCTGACCCCGGCAATGTGTGATGGGACGGTTTGGATGGAGGTTCACTCAGTGTCTGACCCCGGGAGTTTAAGATCTGACGGTGTGGATGGAGATTCACTTTGTGTATTACCCCGGGAGTGTGTGATGGGACGGTTTGGATGGAGATTCACTCTGTGACTGACCCCGGGCTTCTGTGATGGGACGGTGAAGAGGGAGATTCACTCTGTGTCTGACACCGGGATCGTGTGATGGAACGGTTTGGATGGAGGTTCGCTCTGAGTCTGAACCCGGGAGTGTGTGATGGGACGGTGAATAGGGAGATTCACTCTGTGTCTGACGCCGGGCTTTTGTGATGGGACGGTGAGGAGGGAGATTCACTCTGTGTCTGACCCCGGAAGTTTGTGATGGGACTGTGTGGATGGAGCTTCACTCTGTGTCTGAACCCGGGAGTGTGTGATAGGACGGTGAGGAGGGAGATTCACTCTGTGTCTGACACCGGGAACGTGTGATGGGACGGTTTGGATGCAGATTCACTCTGTGTCTGACCACGGGAGTTTGTCATGGAAAGGTGTGGATGCAGATTCTCTCTATGTCTGAGCCCTGGAATTTTTGATGGGATGGTGTGGAAGGAGATTCACTCTGTGTCTGACCCCGGGCTTTTGTGATGAGACGGTGTGGAGGGAGATTCACTCTGTGTCTGACCCCGGGCTTTTGTGATGGGACGGTGAGGAGGGAGATTCTCTCTCTGTCTGACCCCGGGAACGTGTGATGGGACGGTTTGGATGGAGATTCTCTCTGTGTCTGACACCTGGCTTTTGTGATTGGACGGTGAAGAGGGAGATTCACTCTGTGTCTGACCCCTGGAACGTGTGATGGAACGGTTTGGATGGAGGTTCACTCAGTGTCTGACCCAGGTCTTTTGTGATGGGACGGTGTTGAGGGAGATTTACTCTGTTTCAGACATCGGAAGTTTGTGATGGGACGGTTTGGATGGAGATTCACGCTGTGGCTGACCCCGGGCTTTTGTGATGGGACGGTGAAGAGGGAGATTCACTCTGTGTCTGACCCCGGGAACGTGTGATGGAACGGTTTGGATGGTGGTTCACTCTGAGTCTGATCCAGGGAGTGTGTGATGGGACGGTGTTGAGGGAGATTTACTCTGTGTCAGACACCGCAAGTTTGTGATGGGACGGTTTGGATGGAGATTCACTTTGTGTCTGACCCCGGGCTTTTGTGATGGGACGGTGAGGAGGGAGATTCACTCTCTGTCTGACCCCGGGAACGTGTGATGGGACGGTTGGACGGAGATTCTCCCTGTGTCTGAGACCTGGCTTTTGTGATGGGACGGTGAGGAGGGCGATTCACTCTGTGTCTGACCCCGAGAGTGTATGTTGGGACTGTGAGGATGGAGATTCACTCTGCGTCTGACCCCGGGATCCTGTGATGGGACGGTTTGGATGGAGATTCACTCTGTGTCAGACCCCGGGAGTGTGTGATGGAACGGTGAGGAGGGAGTTTCACTCTGTTTCACACCCCGGGAGTTTGTGATGGATAGGTGTGGATGCAGATTCACTCTAAGTCTGACCCCGGGAGTGTGTGATGGGACGGTGAAGAAGGAGATTCACTCAGTATCTGACCCAGGGCTTTTGTGATTGGACGGTGTGGAGGGAGATTCACTCTGTGTCTGACCCCGGGCTTTTGTGATGGGACGGTGAGGAGGGAGATTGACTCTCTGTCTGACCCCGGCAATGTGTGATGGGACGGTTTGGATGGAGGTTCACTCAGTGTCAGACCCCGGGAGTTTAAGATCTGACGGTGTGGATGGAGATTCACTCTGTGTATTACCCCGGGAATGTGTGATGGGACGGTTTGGATGGAGATTCACTCTGTGACTGACCCCGGGCTTCTGTGATGGGACGGTGAAGAGGGAGATTCACTCTGTGCCTGACACCGGGATCGTGTGATGGAACGGTTTGGATGGAGGTTCGCTCTGAGTCTGAACCCGGGAGTGTGTGATGGGACGGTGAATAGGGAGATTCACTCTGTTTCTGACGCCGGGCTTTTGTGATGGGACGGTGAGGAGGGAGATTCACTCTGTGTCTGACCCCGGAAGTTTGTGATGGGACGGTGTGGATGGAGCTTCACTCTGTGTCTGACCCCGGGAGTGTGTGATTGGACGGTGAGGAGGGAGATTCACTCTGTGTCTGACCCCGGGAACGTGTGATGGGACGGTTTGGATGCAGATTCACTCTGTGTCTGACCCCAGGAGTGTTTGATGGGACCGTGAGGAGTGAGATTTACTCTTTGTCTGACCCCGGGAGTTTGTCATTGAAAGGTGTGGATGCAGATTCTCTCTATGTCTGAGCCCTGGAATTTTTGATGGGATGGTGTGGAAGGAGATTCACTCTGTGTCTGACCCCGGGCAATGTGTGATGGGACTGTTTGGATGCAGGTTCACTTAGTATCTGACCCAGGGCTTTTGTGACGGGACGGTGTGGACGGAGATTCACTCTGTGTCTGACCCCGGGCTTTTGTGATGGGACGGTGAGGAGGGAGATTCAATCTCTGTATGACACCGGGAACGTGTGATGGGACGGTTGGATTGAGATTTACTCTGTATCTGACCCCGAGAGTGTATGTTGGGACTGTTAGGATGGAGATTCACTCTGCGTCTGACCCCGGGACCCTGTGATGGGACGGTTTGGATGGAGATTCACTCTGTGTCAGACCCCGGGAGTGTGTGATGGGACGGTGAGGAGGGAGTTTCACTCCGTTTCACACCCCGGGAGTTTGTGATGGATAGGTGTGGATGCAGATTCACTCTGTGTCTGACCCCGGGCTTTTGTGATGAGACGGTGCGGAGGGAGATTCACTCTGTGTCTGACCCCGGGCTTTTGTGATGGGACGGTGAGGAGGGAGATTCACTCTCTGTCTGACCCCGGCAATGTGTGATGGGACGGTTTGGATGGAGGTTCACTCAGTGTCTGACCCCGGGAGTTTAAGATCTGACGGTGTGGATGGAGATTCACTTTGTGTATTACCCCGGGAGTGTGTGATGGGACGGTTTGGATGGAGATTCACTCTGTGACTGACCCCGGGCTTCTGTGATGGGACGGTGAAGAGGGAGATTCACTCTGTGTCTGACACCGGGATCGTGTGATGGAACGGTTTGGATGGAGGTTCGCTCTGAGTCTGAACCCGGGAGTGTGTGATGGGACGGTGAATAGGGAGATTCACTCTGTGTCTGACGCCGGGCTTTTGTGATGGGACGGTGAGGAGGGAGATTCACTCTGTGTCTGACCCCGGAAGTTTGTGATGGGACGGTGTGGATGGAGCTTCACTCTGTGTCTGAACCCGGGAGTGTGTGATAGGACGGTGAGGAGGGAGATTCACTCTGTGTCTGACACCGGGAACGTGTGATGGGACGGTTTGGATGCAGATTCACTCTGTGTCTGACCCCAGGAGTGTGTGATGGGACCGTGAGGAGTGAGATTTACTCTTTGTGTGACCCCGGGAGTTTGTCATGGAAAGGTGTGGATGCAGATTCTCTCTATGTCTGAGCCCTGGAATTTTTGATGGGATGGTGTGGAAGGAGATTCACTCTGTGTCTGACCCCGGGCTTTTGTGATGAGACGGTGTGGAGGGAGATTCACTCTGTGTCTGACCCCGGGCTATTGTGATGGGACGGTGAGGAGGGAGATTCACTCTCTGTCTGACCCCGGGAACGTGTGATGGGACGGTTGGATGGAGATTCTCTCTGTGTCTGACACCTGGCTTTTGTGATGGGACGGTGAAGAGGGAGATTCACTCTGTGTCTGACCCCGGGAACGTGTGATGGAACGGTTTGGATGGAGGTTCACTCAGTGTCTGACCCAGGTCTTTTGTGATGGGACGGTGTTGAGGGAGATTTACTCTGTGTCAGACATCGGAAGTTTGTGATGGGACGGTTTGGATGGAGATTCACGCTGTGGCTGACCCCGTGCTTTTGTGATGGGACGGTGAAGAGGGAGATTCACTCTGTGTCTGAACCCGGGAACGTGTGATGGAACGGTTTGAATGGTGGTTCACTCTGAGTCTGATCCAGGGAGTGTGTGATGGGACGGTGTTGAGGGAGATTTACTCTGTGTCAGACACCGGAAGTTTGTGATGGGACGGTTTGGATGGAGATTCACTTTGTGTCTGACCCCGGGCTTTTGTGATGGGACGGTGAGGAGGGAGATTCACTCTCTGTCTGACCCCGGGAGTTTGTCATGGAAAGGTGTGGATGCAGATTCTCTCTATGTCTGAGCCCTGGAATTTTTGATGGGATGGTGTGGAAGGAGATTCACTCTGTGTCTGACCCCGGGCTTTTGTGTTGAGACGGTGTGGAGGGACATTCACTCTGTGTCTGACCCCGGGCTTTTGTGATGGGACGGTGAGGAGGGAGATTCACTCTCTGTCTGACCCCGGCAATGTGTGATGGGACGGTTTGGATGGAGGTTCACTCAGTGTCAGACCCCGGGAGTTTAAGATCTGACGGTGTGGATGGAGATTCACTCTGTGTATTACCCCGGGAATGTGTGATGGGACGGTTTGGATGGAGATTCACTCTGTGACTGACCCCGGGCTTCTGTGATGGGACGGTGAAGAGGGAGATTCACTCTGTGCCTGACACCGGGATCGTGTGATGGAACGGTTTGGATGGAGGTTCGCTCTGAGTCTGAACCCGGGAGTGTGTGATCGGACGGTGAATAGGGAGATTCACTCTGTTTCTGACGCCGGGCTTTTGTGATGGGACGGTGAGGAGGGAGATTCACTCTGTGTCTGACCCCGGAAGTTTGTGATGGGACGGTGTGGATGGAGCTTCACTCTGTGTCTGACCCCGGGAGTGTGTGATTGGACGGTGAGGAGGGAGATTCACTCTGTGTCTGACCCCGGGAACGTGTGATGGGACGGTTTGGATGCAGATTCACTCTGTGTCTGACCCCAGGAGTGTTTGATGGGACCGTGAGGAGTGAGATTTACTCTTTGTCTGACCCCGGGAGTTTGTCATTGAAAGGTGTGGATGCAGATTCTCTCTATGTCTGAGCCCTGGAATTTTTGATGGGATGGTGTGGAAGGAGATTCACTCTGTGTCTGACCCCGGGCAATGTGTGATGGGACTGTTTGGATGCAGGTTCACTTAGTGTCTGACCCAGGGCTTTTGTGACGGGACGGTGTGGACGGAGATTCACTCTGTGTCTGACCCCGGGCTTTTGTGATGGGACGGTGAGGAGGGAGATTCAATCTCTGTCTGACACCGGGAACGTGTGATGGGACGGTTGGATTGAGATTTACTCTGTATCTGACCCCGAGAGTGTATGTTGGGACTGTTAGGATGGAGATTCACTCTGCGTCTGACCCCGGGACCCTGTGATGGGACGGTTTGGATGGAGATTCACTCTGTGTCAGACCCCGGGAGTGTGTGATGGGACGGTGAGGAGGGAGTTTCACTCTGTTTCACACCCCGGGAGTTTGTGATGGATAGGTGTGGATGCAGATTCGCTCTGTGTCTGACCTCGGGCTTTTGTGATGAGACGGTGCGGAGGGAGATTCACTCTGTGTCTGACCCCGGGCTTTTGTGATGGGACGGTGAGGAGGGAGATTCACTCTCTGTCTGACCCCGGCAATGTGTGATGGGACGGTTTGGATGGAGGTTCACTCAGTGTCTGACCCCGGGAGTTTAAGATCTGACGGTGTGGATGGAGATTCACTTTGTGTATTACCCCGGGAGTGTGTGATGGGACGGTTTGGATGGAGATTCACTCTGTGACTGACCCCGGGCTTCTGTGATGGGACGGTGAAGAGGGAGATTCACTCTGTGTCTGACACCGGGATCGTGTGATGGAACGGTTTGGATGGAGGTTCGCTCTGAGTCTGAACCCGGGAGTGTGTGATGGGACGGTGAATAGGGAGATTCACTCTGTGTCTGACGCCGGGCTTTTGTGATGGGACGGTGAGGAGGGAGATTCACTCTGTGTCTGACCCCGGAAGTTTGTGATGGGACGGTGTGGATGGAGCTTCACTCTGTGTCTGAACCCGGGAGTGTGTGATAGGACGGTGAGGAGGGAGATTCACTCTGTGTCTGACCCCGGGAACGTGTGATGGGACGGTTTGGATGCAGATTCACTCTGTGTCTGACCCCAGGAGTGTGTGATGGGACCGTGAGGAGTGAGATTTACTCTTTGTGTGACCCCGGGAGTTTGTCATGGAAAGGTGTGGATGCAGATTCTCTCTATGTCTGAGCCCTGGAATTTTTGATGGGATGGTGTGGAAGGAGATTCACTCTGTGTCTGACCCCGGGCTTTTGTGATGAGACGGTGTGGAGGGAGATTCACTCTGTGTCTGACCCCGGGCTTTTGTGATGGGACGGTGAGGAGGGAGATTCACTCTCTGTCTGACCCCGGGAACGTGTGATGGGACGGTTGGATGGAGATTCTCTCTGTGTCTGACACCTGGCTTTTGTGATGGGACGGTGAAGAGGGAGATTCACTCTGTGTCTGACCCCGGGAACGTGTGATGGAACGGTTTGGATGGAGGTTCACTCAGTGTCTGACCCAGGTCTTTTGTGATGGGACGGTGTTGAGGGAGATTTACTCTGTGTCAGACATCGGAAGTTTGTGATGGGACGGTTTGGATGGAGAGTCACGCTGTGGCTGACCCCGTGCTTTTGTTGTGGGACGGTGAAGAGGGAGATTCACTCTGTGTCTGACCCCGGGAACGTGTGATGGAACGGTTTGGATGGTGGTTCACTCTGAGTCTGATCCAGGGAGTGTGTGATGGGACGGTGTTGAGGGAGATTTACTCTGTGTAAGACACCGGAAGTTTGTGATGGGACGGTTTGGATGGAGATTCACTTTGTGTCTGACCCCGGGCTTTTGTGATGGGACGGTGAGGAGGGAGATTCACTCTCTGTCTGACCCCGGGAGTTTGTCATGGAAAGGTGTGGATGCAGATTCTCTCTATGTCTGAGCCCTGGAATTTTTGATGGGATGGTGTGGAAGGAGATTCACTCTGTGTCTGACCCCGGGCTTTTGTGTTGAGACGGTGTGGAGGGAGATTCACTCTGTGTCTGACCCCGGGCTTTTGTGATGGGACGGTGAGGAGGGAGATTCACTCTCTGTCTGACCCCGGGAACGTGTGATGGGACGGTTGGATGGAGATTCTCTCTGTGTCTGACACCTGGTTTTTGTGATGGGACGGTGAAGAGGGAGATTCACTCTGTGTCTGACCCCGGGAACGTGTGATGGAACGGTTTGGATGGAGGTTCACTCAGTGTCTGACCCAGGTCTTTTGTGATGGGACGGTGTAGAGGGAGATTCACTCTGTGTCTGACACCGGGATCGTGTGATGGAACGGTTTGGATGGAGGTTCGCTCTGAGTCTGAACCCGGGAGTGTGTGATGGGACGGTGAATAGGGAGATTCACTCTGTGTCTGACGCCGGGCTTTTGTGATGGGACGGTGAGGAGGGAGATTCACTCTGTGTCTGACCCCGGAAGTTTGTGATGGGACGGTGTGGATGGAGCTTCACTCTGTGTCTGAACCCGGGAGTGTGTGATAGGACGGTGAGGAGGGAGATTCACTCTGTGTCTGACACCGGGAACGTGTGATGGGACGGTTTGGATGCAGATTCACTCTGTGTCTGACCCCAGGAGTGTGTGATGGGACCGTGAGGAGTGAGATTTACTCTTTGTGTGACCCCGGGAGTTTGTCATGGAAAGGTGTGGATGCAGATTCTCTCTATGTCTGAGCCCTGGAATTTTTGATGGGATGGTGTGGAAGGAGATTCACTCTGTGTCTGACCCCGGGCTTTTGTGATGAGACGGTGTGGAGGGAGATTCACTCTGTGTCTGACCCCGGGCTATTGTGATGGGACGGTGAGGAGGGAGATTCACTCTCTGTCTGACCCCGGGAACGTGTGATGGGACGGTTGGATGGAGATTCTCTCTGTGTCTGACACCTGGCTTTTGTGATGGGACGGTGAAGAGGGAGATTCACTCTGTGTCTGACCCCGGGAACGTGTGATGGAACGGTTTGGATGGAGGTTCACTCAGTGTCTGACCCAGGTCTTTTGTGATGGGACGGTGTTGAGGGAGATTTACTCTGTGTCAGACATCGGAAGTTTGTGATGGGACGGTTTGGATGGAGATTCACGCTGTGGCTGACCCCGTGCTTTTGTGATGGGACGGTGAAGAGGGAGATTCACTCTGTGTCTGAACCCGGGAACGTGTGATGGAACGGTTTGAATGGTGGTTCACTCTGAGTCTGATCCAGGGAGTGTGTGATGGGACGGTGTTGAGGGAGATTTACTCTGTGTCAGACACCGGAAGTTTGTGATGGGACGGTTTGGATGGAGATTCACTTTGTGTCTGACCCCGGGCTTTTGTGATGGGACGGTGAGGAGGGAGATTCACTCTCTGTCTGACCCCGGGAGTTTGTCATGGAAAGGTGTGGATGCAGATTCTCTCTATGTCTGAGCCCTGGAATTTTTGATGGGATGGTGTGGAAGGAGATTCACTCTGTGTCTGACCCCGGGCTTTTGTGTTGAGACGGTGTGGAGGGACATTCACTCTGTGTCTGACCCCGGGCTTTTGTGATGGGACGGTGAGGAGGGAGATTCACTCTCTGTCTGACCCCGGCAATGTGTGATGGGACGGTTTGGATGGAGGTTCACTCAGTGTCAGACCCCGGGAGTTTAAGATCTGACGGTGTGGATGGAGATTCACTCTGTGTATTACCCCGGGAATGTGTGATGGGACGGTTTGGATGGAGATTCACTCTGTGACTGACCCCGGGCTTCTGTGATGGGACGGTGAAGAGGGAGATTCACTCTGTGCCTGACACCGGGATCGTGTGATGGAACGGTTTGGATGGAGGTTCGCTCTGAGTCTGAACCCGGGAGTGTGTGATCGGACGGTGAATAGGGAGATTCACTCTGTTTCTGACGCCGGGCTTTTGTGATGGGACGGTGAGGAGGGAGATTCACTCTGTGTCTGACCCCGGAAGTTTGTGATGGGACGGTGTGGATGGAGCTTCACTCTGTGTCTGACCCCGGGAGTGTGTGATTGGACGGTGAGGAGGGAGATTCACTCTGTGTCTGACCCCGGGAACGTGTGATGGGACGGTTTGGATGCAGATTCACTCTGTGTCTGACCCCAGGAGTGTTTGATGGGACCGTGAGGAGTGAGATTTACTCTTTGTCTGACCCCGGGAGTTTGTCATTGAAAGGTGTGGATGCAGATTCTCTCTATGTCTGAGCCCTGGAATTTTTGATGGGATGGTGTGGAAGGAGATTCACTCTGTGTCTGACCCCGGGCAATGTGTGATGGGACTGTTTGGATGCAGATTCACTCTGTGTCTGACCCCGGGCTTTTGTGATGGGACGGTGAGGAGGGAGATTCAATCTCTGTCTGACACCGGGAACGTGTGATGGGACGGTTGGATTGAGATTTACTCTGTATCTGACCCCGAGAGTGTATGTTGGGACTGTTAGGATGGAGATTCACTCTGCGTCTGACCCCGGGACCCTGTGATGGGACGGTTTGGATGGAGATTCACTCTGTGTCAGACCCCGGGAGTGTGTGATGGGACGGTGAGGAGGGAGTTTCACTCTGTTTCACACCCCGGGAGTTTGTGATGGATAGGTGTGGATGCAGATTCGCTCTGTGTCTGACCTCGGGCTTTTGTGATGAGACGGTGCGGAGGGAGATTCACTCTGTGTCTGACCCCGGGCTTTTGTGATGGGACGGTGAGGAGGGAGATTCACTCTCTGTCTGACCCCGGCAATGTGTGATGGGACGGTTTGGATGGAGGTTCACTCAGTGTCTGACCCCGGGAGTTTAAGATCTGACGGTGTGGATGGAGATTCACTTTGTGTATTACCCCGGGAGTGTGTGATGGGACGGTTTGGATGGAGATTCACTCTGTGACTGACCCCGGGCTTCTGTGATGGGACGGTGAAGAGGGAGATTCACTCTGTGTCTGACACCGGGATCGTGTGATGGAACGGTTTGGATGGAGGTTCGCTCTGAGTCTGAACCCGGGAGTGTGTGATGGGACGGTGAATAGGGAGATTCACTCTGTGTCTGACGCCGGGCTTTTGTGATGGGACGGTGAGGAGGGAGATTCACCCTGTGTCTGACCCCGGAAGTTTGTGATGGGACGGTGTGGATGGAGCTTCACTCTGTGTCTGAACCCGGGAGTGTGTGATAGGACGGTGAGGAGGGAGATTCACTCTGTGTCTGACCCCGGGAACGTGTGATGGGACGGTTTGGATGCAGATTCACTCTGTGTCTGACCCCAGGAGTGTGTGATGGGACCGTGAGGAGTGAGATTTACTCTTTGTGTGACCCCGGGAGTTTGTCATGGAAAGGTGTGGATGCAGATTCTCTCTATGTCTGAGCCCTGGAATTTTTGATGGGATGGTGTGGAAGGAGATTCACTCTGTGTCTGACCCCGGGCTTTTGTGATGAGACGGTGTGGAGGGAGATTCACTCTGTGTCTGACCCCGGGCTTTTGTGATGGGACGGTGAGGAGGGAGATTCACTCTCTGTCTGACCCCGGGAACGTGTGATGGGACGGTTGGATGGAGATTCTCTCTGTGTCTGACACCTGGCTTTTGTGATGGGACGGTGAAGAGGGAGATTCACTCTGTGTCTGACCCCGGGAACGTGTGATGGAACGGTTTGGATGGAGGTTCACTCAGTGTCTGACCCAGGTCTTTTGTGATGGGACGGTGTTGAGGGAGATTTACTCTGTGTCAGACATCGGAAGTTTGTGATGGGACGGTTTGGATGGAGAGTCACGCTGTGGCTGACCCCGTGCTTTTGTTGTGGGACGGTGAAGAGGGAGATTCACTCTGTGTCTGACCCCGGGAACGTGTGATGGAACGGTTTGGATGGTGGTTCACTCTGAGTCTGATCCAGGGAGTGTGTGATGGGACGGTGTTGAGGGAGATTTACTCTGTGTAAGACACCGGAAGTTTGTGATGGGACGGTTTGGATGGAGATTCACTTTGTGTCTGACCCCGGGCTTTTGTGATGGGACGGTGAGGAGGGAGATTCACTCTCTGTCTGACCCCGGGAGTTTGTCATGGAAAGGTGTGGATGCAGATTCTCTCTATGTCTGAGCCCTGGAATTTTTGATGGGATGGTGTGGAAGGAGATTCACTCTGTGTCTGACCCCGGGCTTTTGTGTTGAGACGGTGTGGAGGGAGATTCACTCTGTGTCTGACCCCGGGCTTTTGTGATGGGACGGTGAGGAGGGAGATTCACTCTCTGTCTGACCCCGGGAACGTGTGATGGGACGGTTGGATGGAGATTCTCTCTGTGTCTGACACCTGGTTTTTGTGATGGGACGGTGAAGAGGGAGATTCACTCTGTGTCTGACCCCGGGAACGTGTGATGGAACGGTTTGGATGGAGGTTCACTCAGTGTCTGACCCAGGTCTTTTGTGATGGGACGGTGTTGAGGGAGATTTACTCTGTGTCAGACATCGGAAGTTTGTGATGGGACGGTTTGGATGGAGATTCACGCTGTGGCTGACCCCGTGCTTTTGTGATGGGACGGTGAAGAGGGAGATTCACTCTGTGTCTGACCCCGGGAACGTGTGATGGAACGGTTTGGATGGTGGTTCACTCTGAGTCTGATCCAGGGAGTGTGTGATGGGACGGTGTTGAGGGAGATTTACTCTGTGTCAGACACCGGAAGTTTGTGATGGGACGGTTTGGATGGAGATTCACTTTGTGTCTGACCCCGGGCTTTTGTGATGGGACGGTGAGGAGGGAGATTCACTCTCTGTCTGACCCCGGGAACGTGTGATGGGACGGTTGGACGGAGATTCTCTCTGTGTCTGACACCTGGCTTTTGTGATGGGACGGTGAGGAGGATGATTCACTCTGTGGCTGACCCCGAGAGTGTATGTTGGGACTGTGAGGAAGGAGATTCACTCTGTGTCTGACCCCGGGCAATGTGTGATGGGACTGTTTGGATGCAGGTTCACTTAGTGTCTGACCCAGGGCTTTTGTGACGGGACGGTGTGGACGGAGATTCACTCTGTGTCTGACCCCGGGCTTTTGTGATGGGACGGTGAGGAGGGAGATTCAATCTCTGTATGACACCGGGAACGTGTGATGGGACGGTTGGATTGAGATTTACTCTGTATCTGACCCCGAGAGTGTATGTTGGGACTGTTAGGATGGAGATTCACTCTGCGTCTGACCCCGGGACCCTGTGATGGGACGGTTTGGATGGAGATTCACTGTGTGTCAGACCCCGGGAGTGTGTGATGGGACGGTGAGGAGGGAGTTTCACTCTGTTTCACACCCCGGGAGTTTGTGATGGATAGGTGTGGATGCAGATTCACTCTGTGTCTGACCCCGGGCTTTTGTGATGAGACGGTGCGGAGGGAGATTCACTCTGTGTCTGACCCCGGGCTTTTGTGATGGGACGGTGAGGAGGGAGATTCACTCTCTGTCTGACCCCGGCAATGTGTGATGGGACGGTTTGGATGGAGGTTCACTCAGTGTCTGACCCCGGGAGTTTAAGATCTGACGGTGTGGATGGAGATTCACTTTGTGTATTACCCCGGGAGTGTGTGATGGGACGGTTTGGATGGAGATTCACTCTGTGACTGACCCCGGGCTTCTGTGATGGGACGGTGAATAGGGAGATTCACTCTGTGTCTGACACCGGGATCGTGTGATGGAACGGTTTGGATGGAGGTTCGCTCTGAGTCTGAACCCGGGAGTGTGTGATGGGACGGTGAATAGGGAGATTCACTCTGTGTCTGACGCCGGGCTTTTGTGATGGGACGGTGAGGAGGGAGATTCACTCTGTGTCTGACCCCGGAAGTTTGTGATGGGACTGTGTGGATGGAGCTTCACTCTGTGTCTGAACCCGGGAGTGTGTGATAGGACGGTGAGGAGGGAGATTCACTCTGTGTCTGACACCGGGAACGTGTGATGGGACGGTTTGGATGCAGATTCACTCTGTGTCTGACCCGAGGAGTGTGTGATGGGACCGTGAGGAGTGAGATTTACTCTTTGTGTGACCCGGGAGTTTGTCATGGAAAGGTGTGGATGCAGATTCTCTCTATGTCTGAGCCCTGAAATTTTTGATGGGATGGTGTGGAAGGAGATTCACTCTGTGTCTGACCCCGGGCTTTTGTGATGAGACGGTGTGGAGGGAGATTCACTCTGTGTCTGACCCCGGGCTTTTGTGATGAGACGGTGAGGAGGGAGATTCTCTCTCTGTCTGACCCCGGGAACGTGTGATGGGACGGTTTGGATGGAGATTCTCTCTGTGTCTGACACCTGGCTTTTGTGATTGGACGGTGAAGAGGGAGATTCACTCTGTGTCTGACCCCGGGAACGTGTGATGGAACGGTTTGGATGGAGGTTCACTCAGTGTCTGACCCAGGTCTTTTGTGATGGGACGGTGTTGAGGGAGATTTACTCTGTTTCAGACATCGGAAGTTTGTGATGGGACAGTTTGGATGGAGATTCACGCTGTGGCTGACCCCGGGCTTTTGTGATGGGACGGTGAAGAGGGAGATTCACTCTGTGTCTGACCCCGGGAACGTGTGATGGAACGGTTTGGATGGTGGTTCACTCTGAGTCTGATCCAGGGAGTGTGTGATGGGACGGTGTTGAGGGAGATTTACTCTGTGTCAGACACCGCAAGTTTGTGATGGGACGGTTTGGATGGAGATTCACTTTGTGTCTGACCCCGGGCTTTTGTGATGGGACGGTGAGGAGGGAGATTCACTCTCTGTCTGACCCCGGGAACGTGTGATGGGACGGTTGGACGGAGATTCTTCCTGTGTCTGAGACCTGGCTTTTGTGATGGGACGGTGAGGAGGGCGATTCACTCTGTGTCTGACCCCGAGAGTGTATGTTGGGACTGTGAGGATGGAGATTCACTCTGCGTCTGACCCCGGGATCCTGTGATGGGACGGTTTGGATGGAGTTTCACTCTGTGTCAGACCCCGGGAGTGTGTGATGGAACGGTGAGGAGGGAGTTTCACTCTGTTTCACACCCCGGGAGTTTGTGATGGATAGGTGTGGATGCAGATTCACTCTAAGTCTGACCCCGGGAGTGTGTGATGGGACGGTGAGGAGGGAGTTTCACTCCGTTTCACACCCCGGGAGTTTGTGATGGATAGGTGTGGATGCAGATTCACTCTGTGTCTGACCCCGGGCTTTTGTGATGAGACGGTGCGGAGGGAGATTCACTCTGTGTCTGACCCCGGGCTTTTGTGATGGGACGGTGAGGAGGGAGATTCACTCTCTGTCTGACCCCGGCAATGTGTGATGGGACGGTTTGGATGGAGGTTCACTCAGTGTCTGACCCCGGGAGTTTAAGATCTGACGGTGTGGATGGAGATTCACTTTGTGTATTACCCCGGGAGTGTGTGATGGGACGGTTTGGATGGAGATTCACTCTGTGACTGACCCCGGGCTTCTGTGATGGGACGGTGAAGAGGGAGATTCACTCTGTGTCTGACACCGGGATCGTGTGATGGAACGGTTTGGATGGAGGTTCGCTCTGAGTCTGAACCCGGGAGTGTGTGATGGGACGGTGAATAGGGAGATTCACTCTGTGTCTGACGCCGGGCTTTTGTGATGGGACGGTGAGGAGGGAGATTCACTCTGTGTCTGACCCCGGAAGTTTGTGATGGGACGGTGTGGATGGAGCTTCACTCTGTGTCTGAACCCGGGAGTGTGTGATAGGACGGTGAGGAGGGAGATTCACTCTGTGTCTGACACCGGGAACGTGTGATGGGACGGTTTGGATGCAGATTCACTCTGTGTCTGACCCCAGGAGTGTGTGATGGGACCGTGAGGAGTAAGATTTACTCTTTGTGTGACCCCGGGAGTTTGTCATGGAAAGGTGTGGATGCAGATTCTCTCTATGTCTGAGCCCTGGAATTTTTGATGGGATGGTGTGGAAGGAGATTCACTCTGTGTCTGACCCCGGGCTTTTGTGATGAGACGGTGTGGAGGGAGATTCACTCTGTGTCTGACCCCGGGCTTTTGTGATGGGACGGTGAGGAGGGAGATTCACTCTCTGTCTGACCCCGGGAACGTGTGATGGGACGGTTGGATGGAGATTCTCTCTGTGTCTGACACCTGGCTTTTGTGATGGGACGGTGAAGAGGGAGATTCACTCTGTGTCTGACCCCGGGAACGTGTGATGGAACGGTTTGGATGGAGGTTCACTCAGTGTCTGACCCAGGTCTTTTGTGATGGGACGGTGTTGAGGGAGATTTACTCTGTGTCAGACATCGGAAGTTTGTGATGGGACGGTTTGGATGGAGATTCACGCTGTGGCTGACCCCGTGCTTTTGTGATGGGACGGTGAAGAGGGAGATTCACTCTGTGTCTGACCCCGGGAACGTGTGATGGAACGGTTTGGATGGTGGTTCACTCTGAGTCTGATCCAGGGAGTGTGTGATGGGACGATGTTGAGGGAGATTTACTCTGTGTCAGACACCGGAAGTTTGTGATGGGACGGTTTGGATGGAGATTCACTTTGTGTCTGACCCCGGGCTTTTGTGATGGGACGGTGAGGAGGGAGATTCACTCTCTGTCTGACCCCGGGAGTTTGTCATGGAAAGGTGTGGATGCAGATTCTCTCTATGTCTGAGCCCTGGAATTTTTGATGGGATGGTGTGGAAGGAGATTCACTCTGTGTCTGACCCCGGGCTTTTGTGTTGAGACGGTGTGGAGGGACATTCACTCTGTGTCTGACCCCGGGCTTTTGTGATGGGACGGTGAGGAGGGAGATTCACTCTCTGTCTGACCCCGGCAATGTGTGATGGGACGGTTTGGATGGAGGTTCACTCAGTGTCAGACCCCGGGAGTTTAAGATCTGACGGTGTGGATGGAGATTCACTCTGTGTATTACCCCGGGAATGTGTGATGGGACGGTTTGGATGGAGATTCACTCTGTGACTGACCCCGGGCTTCTGTGATGGGACGGTGAAGAGGGAGATTCACTCTGTGCCTGACACCGGGATCGTGTGATGGAACGGTTTGGATGGAGGTTCGCTCTGAGTCTGAACCCGGGAGTGTGTGATCGGACGGTGAATAGGGAGATTCACTCTGTTTCTGACGCCGGGCTTTTGTGATGGGACGGTGAGGAGGGAGATTCACTCTGTGTCTGACCCCGGAAGTTTGTGATGGGACGGTGTGGATGGAGCTTCACTCTGTGTCTGACCCCGGGAGTGTGTGATTGGACGGTGAGGAGGGAGATTCACTCTGTGTCTGACCCCGGGAACGTGTGATGGGACGGTTTGGATGCAGATTCACTCTGTGTCTGACCCCAGGAGTGTTTGATGGGACCGTGAGGAGTGAGATTTACTCTTTGTCTGACCCCGGGAGTTTGTCATTGAAAGGTGTGGATGCAGATTCTCTCTATGTCTGAGCCCTGGAATTTTTGATGGGATGGTGTGGAAGGAGATTCACTCTGTGTCTGACCCCGGGCAATGTGTGATGGGACTGTTTGGATGCAGGTTCACTTAGTGTCTGACCCAGGGCTTTTGTGACGGGACGGTGTGGACGGAGATTCACTCTGTGTCTGACCCCGGGCTTTTGTGATGGGACGGTGAGGAGGGAGATTCAATCTCTGTCTGACACCGGGAACGTGTGATGGGACGGTTGGATTGAGATTTACTCTATATCTGACCCCGAGAGTGTATGTTGGGACTGTTAGGATGGAGATTCACTCTGCGTCTGACCCCGGGACCCTGTGATGGGACGGTTTGGATGGAGATTCACTCTGTGTCAGACCCCGGGAGTGTGTGATGGGACGGTGAGGAGGGAGTTTCACTCTGTTTCACACCCCGGGAGTTTGTGATGGATAGGTGTGGATGCAGAATCGCTCTGTGTCTGACCTCGGGCTTTTGTGATGAGACGGTGCGGAGGGAGATTCACTCTGTGTCTGACCCCGGGCTTTTGTGATGGGACGGTGAGGAGGGAGATTCACTCTCTGTCTGACCCCGGCAATGTGTGATGGGACGGTTTGGATGGAGGTTCACTCAGTGTCTGACCCCGGGAGTTTAAGATCTGACGGTGTGGATGGAGATTCACTTTGTGTATTACCCCGGGAGTGTGTGATGGGACGGTTTGGATGGAGATTCACTCTGTGACTGACCCCGGGCTTCTGTGATGGGACGGTGAAGAGGGAGATTCACTCTGTGTCTGACACCGGGATCGTGTGATGGAACGGTTTGGATGGAGGTTCGCTCTGAGTCTGAACCCGGGAGTGTGTGATGGGACGGTGAATAGGGAGGTTCACTCTGTGTCTGACGCCGGGCTTTTGTGATGGGACGGTGAGGAGGGAGATTCACTCTGTGTCTGACCCCGGAAGTTTGTGATGGGACGGTGTGGATGGAGCTTCACTCTGTGTCTGAACCCGGGAGTGTGTGATAGGACGGTGAGGAGGGAGATTCACTCTGTGTCTGACCCCGGGAACGTGTGATGGGACGGTTTGGATGCAGATTCACTCTGTGTCTGACCCCAGGAGTGTGTGATGGGACCGTGAGGAGTGAGATTTACTCTTTGTGTGACCCCGGGAGTTTGTCATGGAAAGGTGTGGATGCAGATTCTCTCTATGTCTGAGCCCTGGAATTTTTGATGGGATGGTGTGGAAGGAGATTCACTCTGTGTCTGACCCCGGGCTTTTGTGATGAGACGGTGTGGAGGGAGATTCACTCTGTGTCTGACCCCGGGCTTTTGTGATGGGACGGTGAGGAGGGAGATTCACTCTCTGTCTGACCCCGGGAACGTGTGATGGGACGGTTGGATGGAGATTCTCTCTGTGTCTGACACCTGGCTTTTGTGATGGGACGGTGAAGAGGGAGATTCACTCTGTGTCTGACCCCGGGAACGTGTGATGGAACGGTTTGGATGGAGGTTCACTCAGTGTCTGACCCAGGTCTTTTGTGATGGGACGGTGTTGAGGGAGATTTACTCTGTGTCAGACATCGGAAGTTTGTGATGGGACGGTTTGGATGGAGAGTCACGCTGTGGCTGACCCCGTGCTTTTGTTGTGGGACGGTGAAGAGGGAGATTCACTCTGTGTCTGACCCCGGGAACGTGTGATGGAACGGTTTGGATGGTGGTTCACTCTGAGTCTGATCCAGGGAGTGTGTGATGGGACGGTGTTGAGGGAGATTTACTCTGTGTAAGACACCGGAAGTTTGTGATGGGACGGTTTGGATGGAGATTCACTTTGTGTCTGACCCCGGGCTTTTGTGATGGGACGGTGAGGAGGGAGATTCACTCTCTGTCTGACCCCGGGAGTTTGTCATGGAAAGGTGTGGATGCAGATTCTCTCTATGTCTGAGCCCTGGAATTTTTGATGGGATGGTGTGGAAGGAGATTCACTCTGTGTCTGACCCCGGGCTTTTGTGTTGAGACGGTGTGGAGGGAGATTCACTCTGTGTCTGACCCCGGGCTTTTGTGATGGGACGGTGAGGAGGGAGATTCACTCTCTGTCTGACCCCGGGAACGTGTGATGGGACGGTTGGATGGAGATTCTCTCTGTGTCTGACACCTGGTTTTTGTGATGGGACGGTGAAGAGGGAGATTCACTCTGTGTCTGACCCCGGGAACGTGTGATGGAACGGTTTGGATGGAGGTTCACTCAGTGTCTGACCCAGGTCTTTTGTGATGGGACGGTGTTGAGGGAGATTTACTCTGTGTCAGACATCGGAAGTTTGTGATGGGACGGTTTGGATGGAGATTCACGCTGTGGCTGACCCCGTGCTTTTGTGATGGGACGGTGAAGAGGGAGATTCACTCTGTGTCTGACCCCGGGAACGTGTGATGGAACGGTTTGGATGGTGGTTCACTCTGAGTCTGATCCAGGGAGTGTGTGATGGGACGGTGTTGAGGGAGATTTACTCTGTGTCAGACACCGCAAGTTTGTGATGGGACGGTTTGGATGGAGATTCACTTTGTGTCTGACCCCGGGCTTTTGTGATGGGACGGTGAGGAGGGAGATTCACTCTCTGTCTGACCCCGGGAACGTGTGATGGGACGGTTGGACGGAGATTCTCTCTGTGTCTGACACCTGGCTTTTGTGATGGGACGGTGAGGAGGATGATTCACTCTGTGTCTGACCCCGAGAGTGTATGTTGGGACTGTGAGGATGGAGATTCACTCTGCGTCTGACCCCGGGGACCCTGTGATGGGACGGTTTGGATGGAGATTCACTCTGTGTCAGACCCCGGGAGTGTGTGATGGGACGGTGAGGAGGGAGCTTCACTCTGTTTCACACCCCGGGAGTTTGTGATGGATAGGTGTGGATGCAGATTCACTCTAAGTCTGACCCCGGGAGTGTGTGATGGGACGGTAAACAAGGAGATTCACTCAGTATCTGACTCAGGGCTTTTGTGATGGGACGGTGTGGAGGGAGATTCACTCTGTGTCTGACCCCGGGCTTTTGTGATGGGACGGTGAGGAGGGAGATTCACTCTCTGTCTGACCCCGGCAATGTGTGATGGGACGGTTTGGATGGAGGTTCACTCAGTGTCTGACCCCGGGAGTTTAAGATCTGACGGTGTGGATGGAGATTCACTCTGTGTATTACCCCGGGAATGTGTGATGGGACGGTTTGGATGGAGATTCACTCTGTGACTGACCCCGGGCTTCTGTGATGGGACGGTGAAGAGGGAGATTCACTCTGTGTCTGACCCCGGGAACGTGTGATGGAACGGTTTGGATGGAGGTTCACTCTGTGTCTGACCGCGGAAGTTTGTGATGGGACGGTGTGGATGGAGATTCACTCTGTGTCTGACCCCGGGTGTGTGTGATAGGACGGTGAGGAGGGAAATTCACTCTGTGTCTGACCCCGGGAGTGTGTGATGGGACGGTGAGGAGGGAGATTCACTCTGTGTCTGACCCCGGGAACGTGTGATGGAACGGTTTGGATTGAGGTTCACTCTGTGTCTGACCCCGGAAGTTTGTGATGGGACGGTGAGGAGGGAGATTCACTCTGTGTCTGACCCCGGGGACGTGTGATGGGACGGATTGTATGCAGATTCACTCTGTGTCTGACCCCGGGAGTGTGTGATGGGACCGTGAGGAGGGAGATTTACTCTTTGTCTGACCCAGGGCTTTTGTGATGGGACGGTGTGGAGGGAGATTCACTCTGTGTCTGACCCCGGGCTTTTGTGATGGGACGGTGAGGAGGGAGATTCACTCTCTGTCTGACCCCGGCAATGTGTGATGGGACGGTTTGGATGGAGGTTCACTCAGTGTCTGACCCCGGGAGTTTAAGATCTGACGGTGTGGATGGAGATTCACTCTGTGTATTACCCCGGGAATGTGTGATGGGACGGTTTGGATGGAGATTCACTCTGTGACTAACCCCGGGCTTCTGTGATGGGACGGTGAAGAGGGAGATTCACTCTGTGTCTGACACCGGGATCGTGTGATGGAACGGTTTGGATGGAGGTTCGCTCTGAGTCTGAACCCGGGAGTGTATGATGGGACGGTGAATAGGGAGATTCACTCTGTGTCTGACGCCGGGCTTTTGTGATGGGACGGTGAGGAGGGAGATTCACTCTGTGTCTGACCCCGGAAGTTTGTGATGGGACGGTGTGGATGGAGCTTCACTCTGTGTCTGACCCCGGGAGTGTGTGATAGGACGGTGAGGAGGGAGATTCACTCTGTGTCTGACCCCGGGAACGTGTGATGGGACGGTTTGGATGCAGATTCACTCTGTGTCTGAACCCAGGAGTGTGTGATGGGACCGTGAGGAGTGAGATTTACTCTTTGTCTGACCCCGGGAGTTTGTCATGGAAAGGTGTGGATGCAGATTCTCTCTATGTCTGAGCCCTGCAATTTTTGATGGGATGGTGTGGAAGGAGATTCACTCTGTGTCTGACCCCGGGCAATGTGTGATGGGACTGTTTGGATGCAGGTTCACTTAGTGTCTGACCCAGGGCTTTTGTGACGGGACGGTGTGGACGGAGATTCACTCTGTGTCTGACCCCGGGCTTTTGTGATGGGACCGTGAGGAGGGAGATTCAATCTCTGTCTGACACCGGGAACGTGTGATGGGACGGTTGGATTTAGATTTACTCTGTATCTGACCCCGAGAGTGTATGTTTGGACTGTTAGGATGGAGATTCACTCTGCGTCTGACCCCGGGACTCTGTGATGGGACGGTTTGGATGGAGATTCACTCTGTGTCAGACCCTGGGAGTGTGTGATGGGACGGTGAGGAGGGAGTTTCACTCTGTTTCACACCCCGGGAGTTTGTGATGGATAGGTGTGGATGCAGATTCACTCTGTGTCTGACCCCGGGCTTTTGTGATGAGACGGTGTGGAGGGAGATTCACTCTGTGTCTGAGCCCGGGCTTTTGTGATGGGACGGAGAGGAGGGAGATTCACTCTCTGTCTGACCCCGGCAATGTGTGATGGGACGGTTTGGATGGAGGTTCACTCAGTGTCTGACCCCGGGAGTTTAAGATCTGACGGTGTGGATGGAGATTCACTCTGTGTATTACCCCGGGAATGTGTGATGGGACGGTTTGGATGGAGATTCACTCTGTGACTGACCCCGGGCTTCTGTGATGGGACGGTGAAGAGGGAGATTCACTCTGTGTCTGACACCGGGATCGTGTGATGGAACGGTTTGGATGGAGGTTAGCTCTGAGTCTGAACCCGGGAGTGTGTGATGGGACGGTGAATAGGGAGATTCACTCTGTGTCTGACGCCGGGCTTTTGTGATGGGACGGTGAGGAGGGAGATTCACTCTGTGTCTGACCCCGGAAGTTTGTGATGGGACGGTGAGGAGGGAGATTCACTCTGTGTCTGAACCCGGAAGTTTGTGATGGGACGGTGTGGATGGAGATTCACTCTGTGTCTGACCCCGGGAGTGTGTGATAGGAAGGTGAGGAGGGAGATTCACTCTTTGTCTGACCCCGGGAGTTTGTCATGGAAAGGTGTGGATGCAGATTCTCTCTATGTCTGAGCCCTGGAATTTTTGATGGGATGGTGTGGAATGAGATTCACTCTGTGTCTGACCCCGGGCAATGTGTGATGGGACTTTTTGGATGCAGGTTCACTTAATGTCTGACCCAGGGCTTTTGTGACGGGACGGTGTGGAGGGAGATTCACTCTGTGTCTGACCACGGGCTTTTGTGATGGGACGGTGAGGAGGGTGATTCAATCTCTGTCTGACCCCGGGAACGTGTGATGGGACGGTTGGATTGAGATTTACTCTGTATCTGACCCCGAGAGTGTATGTTGGGACTGTTAGGATGGAGATTCACTCTGCGTCTGACCCCGGGACCCTGTGATGGGACGGTTTGGATGGAGATTCACTCTGTGTCAGACCCCGGGAGTGTGTGAAGGGACGGTGAGGAGGGAGTTTCACTCTGTTTAACACCCCGGGAGTTTGTGATGGATAGGTGTGGATGCAGATTCACTCTAAGTCTGACCCCGGGAATTTGTGATGGGACGGTGAAGAGGGAGATTCACTCTGTGTCTGAGCCCGGGCTTTTGTGATGGGACGGTGAGGAGGGAGATTTACTCTATGTCTGACCCCTGGAATTTGTGATGGGATGGTGTGGAAGGAGATTCACTCTGTTTCTGACCCCGGCAATGTGTGATGGGACGGTTTGGATGGAGGTTCACTCTGTGTCTGACCCCTGGAATTTGTGATGGGATGGTGTGGAAGGAGATTCACTCTGTTTCTGACCCCGGCAATGTGTGATGGGACGGTTTGGATGGATGTTCACTCAGTGTCTGACCCAGGTCTTTTGTGATGGGACGGTGTGGAAGGAGATTCACTCTGTGTCAGACACCGGGAGTTTGTGATGGGACGGTGTGGATGGAGATTCACTCTGTGTCTGACCCCGGGAAAGTGTGATGGGACGGTTTGGATGGAGATTCACTCTGTGGCTGAAACCGGGCTTTTGTGATGGGACGGTGAAGTGGGAGATTCACTCTGTGTCTGACCCCGGGAACGTGTGATGGAACGGTTTGGATGGTGGTTCACTCTGAGTCTGATCCCGGGAGAGTGTGATGGGACGGTGAAGAGGGAGATTCACTTTGTGTCTGACCCCGGGCATTTGTGATGGGACGGTGAGGAGGGAGATTCACTCTGTGTCTGACCCCGGGAACGTGTGATGGAACGGTTTGGATGGAGGTTCACTCTGTGTCTGACCGCGGAAGTTTGTGATGGGACGGTGTGGATGGAGATTCACTCTGTGTCTGACCCCGGGTGTGTGCGATAGGACGGTGAGGAGGGAAATTCACTCTGTGTCTGACCCCGGGAGTGTGTGATGGGACGGTGAGGAGAGAGATTCACTCTGTGTCTGACCCCGGGAACGTGTGATGGAACGGTTTGGATTGAGGTTCAATCTGTGTCTGACCTCGGAAGTTTGTGATGGGACGGTGAGGAGGGAGATTCACTCTGTGTCTGACCCCGGGGACGTGTGATGGGACGGACTGGATGCAGATTCACTCTGTGTCTGACCCCGGGAGTCTGTGATGGGACCGTGAGGAGGGAGATTTACTCTTTGTCTGACCACGGGAGTTTGTCATGGAAAGGTGTGGATGCAGATTCTCTCTATGTCTGACCCCTGGAATTTTTGAATGGATGGTGTGGAAGGAGATTCACTCTGTGTCTGACCCCGGGCAATGTGTGATGGGACGGTTTGGATGCAGGTTCACTCAGTGTCTGACCCAGGGCTTTTGTGATGGGACGGTGTGGAGGGAGATTCACTCTGTGTCTGACCCCGGGCTTTTGTGATGAGACGGTGTGGAGGGAGATTCACTCTGTGTCTGACCCCGGGCTTTTGTGATGGGACGGTGAGGAGGGAGATTCACTCTCTGTTTGACCCCGGGAACGTGTGATGCGACGGTTGGATGGAGATTCTCTCTGTGTCTGACACCTGGCTTTTGTGATGGGACGGTGAAGAGGGAGATTCACTCTGTGTCTGACCCCGGGAACGTGTGATGGAACGGTTTGGATGGAGGTTCACTCAGTGTCTGACCCAGGTCTTTTGTGATGGGACGGTGTTGAGGGAGATTTACTCTGTGTCAGACATCGGAAGTTTGTGATGGGACGGTTTGGATGGAGATTCACGCTGTGGCTGACCCCGGGCTTTTGTGATGGGACGGTGAAGAGGGAGATTCACTCTGTGTCTGACCCCGGGAACGTGTGATGGAACGGTTTGGATGGTGGTTCACTCTGAGTCTGATCCAGGGAGTGTGTGATGGGACGGTGTTGAGGGAGATTTACTCTGTGTCAGACACCGCAAGTTTGTGATGGGACGGTTTGGATGGAGATTCACTTTGTGTCTGACCCCGGGCTTTTGTGATGGGACGGTGAGGAGGGAGATTCACTCTCTGTCTGACCCCGGGAACGTGTGATGGGACGGTTGGACGGAGATTCTCCCTGTGTCTGAGACCTGGCTTTTGTGATGGGACGGTGAGGAGGGCGATTCACTCTGTGTCTGACCCCGAGAGTGTATGTTGGGACTGTGAGGATGGAGATTCACTCTGCGTCTGACCCCGGGATCCTGTGATGGGACGGTTTGGATGGAGATTCACTCTGTGTCAGACCCCGGGAGTGTGTGATGGAACGGTGAGGAGGGAGTTTCACTCTGTTTCACACCCCGCGAGTTTGTGATGGATAGGTGTGGATGCAGATTCACTCTAAGTCTGACCCCGGGAGTGTGTGATGGGACGGTGAAGAAGGAGATTCACTCAGTATCTGACCCAGGGCTTTTGTGATGGGACGGTGTGGAGGGAGATTCACTCTGTGTCTGACCCCGGGCTTTTGTGATGGGACGGTGAGGAGGGAGATTCACTCTCTGTCTGACCCCGGCAATGTGTGATGGGACGGTTTGGATGGAGGTTCACTCAGTGTCAGACCCCGGGAGTTTAAGATCTGACGGTGTGGATGGAGATTCACTCTGTGTATTACCCCGGGAATGTGTGATGGGGCGGTTTGGATGCAGGTTCACTCAGTGTCTGACCCAGGGCTTTTGTGATGGGACGGTGTGGAGGGAGATTCACTCTGTGTCTGACCCCGGGCTTTTGTGATGAGACGGTGTGGAGGGAGATTCACTCTGTGTCTGACCCCGGGCTTTTGTGATGGGACGGTGAGGAGGGAGATTCACTCTCTGTCTGACCCCGGGAACGTGTGATGGGACGGTTGGATGGAGATTCTCTCTGTGTCTGACACCTGGCTTTTGTGATGGGACGGTGAAGAGGGAGATTCACTCTGTGTCTGACCCCGGGAACGTGTGATGGAACGGTTTGGATGGAGGTTCACTCAGTGTCTGACCCAGGTCTTTTGTGATGGGACGGTGTTGAGGGAGATTTACTCTGTGTCAGACATCGGAAGTTTGTGATGGGACGGTTTGGATGGGGATTCACGCTGTGGCTGACCCCGTGCTTTTGTGATGGGACGGTGAAGAGGGAGATTCACTCTGTGTCTGACCCCGGGAACGTGTGATGGAACGGTTTGGATGGTGGTTCACTCTGAGTCTGATCCAGGGAGTGTGTGATGGGACGGTGTTGAGGGAGATTTACTCTGTGTCAGACACCGGAAGTTTGTGATGGGACGGTTTGGATGGAGATTCACTTTGTGTCTGACCCCGGGCTTTTGTGATGGGACGGTGAGGAGGGAGATTCACTCTCTGTCTGACCCCGGGAACGTGTGATGGGACGGTTGGACGGAGATTCTCTCTGTGTCTGACACCTGGCTTTTGTGATGGGACGGTGAGGAGGGTGATTCACTCTGTGTCTGACCCCGAGAGTGTATGTTGGGACTGTGAGGATGGAGATTCACTCTGCGTCTGACCCCGGGACCCTGTGATGGGACGGTTTGGATGGAGATTCACTCTGTGTCAGACCCCGGGAGTGTGTGATGGGACGGTGAGGAGGGAGCTTCACTCTGTTTCACACCCCGGGAGTTTGTGATGGATAGGTGTGGATGCAGATTCACTCTAAGTCTGACCCCGGGAGTGTGTGATGGGACGGTAAAGAAGGAGATTCACTCAGTATCTGACCCAGGGCTTTTGTGATGGGACGGTGTGGAGGGAGATTCACTCTGTGTCTGACCCCGGGCTTTTGTGATGGGACGGTGAGGAGGGAGATTCACTCTCTGTCTGACCCCGGCAATGTGTGATGGGACGGTTTGGATGGAGGTTCACTCAGTGTCTGACCCCGGGAGTTTAAGATCTGACGGTGTGGATGGAGATTCACTCTGTGTATTACCCCGGGAATGTGTGATGGGACGGTTTGGATGGAGATTCACTCTGTGACTGACCCCGGGCTTCTGTGATGGGACGGTGAAGAGGGAGATTCACTCTGTGTCTGACACCGGGATCGTGTGATGGAACGGTTTGGATGGAGGTTCGCTCTGAGTCTGAACCCGGGAGTGTGTGATGGGACGGTGAATAGGGAGATTCACTCTGTGTCTGACGCCGGGCTTTTGTGATGGGACGGTGAGGAGGGAGATTCACTCTGTGTCTGACCCCGGAAGTTTGTGATGGGACAGTGTGGATGGAGCTTCACTCTGTGTCTGACCCCGGGAGTGTGTGATAGGACGGTGAGGAGGGAGATTCACTCTGTGTCTGACCCCGGGAACGTGTGATGGGACGGTTTGGATGCAGATTCACTCTGTGTCTGAACCCAGGAGTGTGTGATGGGACCGTGAGGAGTGAGATTTACTCTTTGTCTGACCCCGGGAGTTTGTCATGGAAAGGTGTGGATGCAGATTCTCTCTATGTCTGAGCCCTGGAATTTTTGATGGGATGGTGTGGAAGGAGATTCACTCTGTGTCTGACCCCGGGCAATGTGTGATGGGACTGTTTGGATGCAGGTTCACTTAGTGTCTGACCCAGGGCTTTTGTGACGGGACGGTGTGGACGGAGATTCACTCTGTGTCTGACCCCGGGCTTTTGTGATGGGACGGTGAGGAGGGAGATTCAATCTCTGTCTGACACCGGGAACGTGTGATGGGACGGTTGGATTAAGATTTACTCTGTATCTGACCCCCAGAGTGTATGTTGGGACTGTTAGGATGGAGATTCACTCTGCGTCTGACCCCGGGACCCTGTGATGGGACGGTTTGGATGGAGATTCACTCTGTGTCAGACCCCGGGAGTGTGTGATGGGACGGTGAGGAGGGAGTTTCACTCTGTTTCACACCCCGGGAGTTTGTGATGGATAGGTGTGGATGCAGATTCACTCTGTGTCTGACCCCGGGCTTTTGTGATGAGACGGTGTGGAGGGAGATTCACTCTGTGTCTGACCCCGGGCTTTTGTGATGTGACGGTGAGGAGGGAGATTCACTCTCTGTCTGACCCCGGCAATGTGTGATGGGACGGTTTGGATGGAGGTTCACTCAGTGTCTGACCCCGGGAGTTTAAGATCTGACGGTGTGGATGGAGATTCACTCTGTGTATTACCCCGGGAATGTGTGATGGGACGGTTTGGATGGAGATTCACTCTGTGACTGACCCCGGGCTTCTGTGATGGGACGGTGAAGAGGGAGATTCACTCTGTGTCTGACACCGGGATCGTGTGATGGAACGGTTTGGATGGAGGTTCGCTCTGAGTCTGAACCCGGGAGTGTGTGATGGGACGGTGAATAGGGAGATTCACTCTGTTTCTGACGCCGGGCTTTTGTGATGGGACGGTGAGGAGGGAGATTCACTCTGTGTCTGACCCCGGAAGTTTGTGATGGGACGGTGAGGAGGGAGATTCACTCTGTGTCTGAACCCGGAAGTTTGTGATGGGACGGTGTGGATGGAGATTCACTCTGTGTCTGACCCCGGGAGTGTGTGATAGGAAGGTGAGGAGGGAGATTCACTCTTTGTCTGACCCCGGGAGTTTGTCATGGAAAGGTGTGGATGCAGATTCTCTCTATGTCTGAGCCCTGGAATTTTTGATGGGATGGTGTGGAATGAGATTCACTCTGTGTCTGACCCCGGGCAATGTGTGATGGGACTTTTTGGATGCAGGTTCACTTAGTGTCTGACCCAGGGCTTTTGTGACGGGACGGTGTGGAGGGAGATTCACTCTGTGTCTGACCCCGGGCTTTTGTGATGGGACGGTGAGGAGGGTGATTCAATCTCTGTCTGACCCCGGGAACGTGTGATGGGACGGTTGGATTGAGATTTACTCTGTATCTGACCCCGAGAGTGTATGTTGGGACTGTTAGGATGGAGATTCACTCTGCGTCTGACCCCGGGACCCTGTGATGGGACGGTTTGGATGGAGATTCACTCTGTGTCAGACCCCGGGAGTGTGTGAAGGGACGGTGAGGAGGGAGTTTCACTCTGTTTAACACCCCGGGAGTTTGTGATGGATAGGTGTGGATGCAGATTCACTCTAAGTCTGACCCCGGGAATTTGTGATGGGACGGTGAAGAGGGAGATTCACTCTGTGTCTGAGCCCGGGCTTTTGTGATGGGACGGTGAGGAGGGAGATTTACTCTATGTCTGACCCCTGGAATTTGTGATGGGATGGTGTGGAAGGAGATTCACTCTGTTTCTGACCCCGGCAATGTGTGATGGGACGGTTTGGATGGAGGTTCACTCTGTGTCTGACCCCTGGAATTTGTGATGGGATGGTGTGGAAGGAGATTCACTCTGTTTCTGACCCCGGCAATGTGTGATGGGACGGTTTGGATGGATGTTCACTCAGTGTCTGACCCAGGTCTTTTGTGATGGGACGGTGTGGAAGGAGATTCACTCTGTGTCAGACACCGGGAGTTTGTGATGGGACGGTGTGGATGGAGATTCACTCTGTGTCTGACCCCGGGAAAGTGTGATGGGACGGTTTGGATGGAGATTCACTCTGTGGCTGAAACCGGGCTTTTGTGATGGGACGGTGAAGTGGGAGATTCACTCTGTGTCTGACCCCGGGAACGTGTGATGGAACGGTTTGGATGGTGGTTCACTCTGAGTCTGATCCCGGGAGAGTGTGATGGGACGGTGAAGAGGGAGATTCACTTTGTGTCTGACCCCTGGCATTTGTGATGGGACGGTGAGGAGGGAGATTCACACTGTGTCTGACCCCGGGAACGTGTGATGGAACGGTTTGGATGGAGGTTCACTCTGTGTCTGACCGCGGAAGTTTGTGATGGGACGGTGTGGATGGAGATTCACTCTGTGTCTGACCCCGGGTGTGTGTGATAGGACGGTGAGGAGGGAAATTCACTCTGTGTCTGTCCCCGGGAGTGTGTGATGGGACGGTGAGGAGGGAGATTCACTCTGTGTCTGACCCCGGGAACGTGTGATGGAACGGTTTGGATTGAGGTTCACTCTGTGTCTGACCCCGGAAGTTTGTGATGGGACGGTGAGGAGGGAGATTCACTCTGTGTCTGACCCCGGGGACGTGTGATGGGACGGATTGGATGCAGATTCACTCTGTGTCTGACCCCGGGAGTGTGTGATGGGACCGTGAGGAGGGAGATTTACTCTTTGTCTGACCCAGGGCTTTTGTGATGGGACGGTGTGGAGGGAGATTCACTCTGTGTCTGACCCCGGGCTTTTGTGATGGGACGGTGAGGAGGGAGATTCACTCTCTGTCTGACCCCGGCAATGTGTGATGGGACGGTTTGGATGGAGGTTCACTCAGTGTCTGACCCCGGGAGTTTAAGATCTGACGGTGTGGATGGAGATTCACTCTGTGTATTACCCCGGGAATGTGTGATGGGACGGTTTGGATGGAGATTCACTCTGTGACTGACCCCGGGCTTCTGTGATGGGACGGTGAAGAGGGAGATTCACTCTGTGTCTGACACCGGGATCGTGTGATGGAACGGTTTGGATGGAGGTTCGCTCTGAGTCTGAACCCGGGAGTGTGTGATGGGACGGTGAATAGGGAGATTCACTCTGTGTCTGACGCCGGGCTTTTGTGATGGGACGGTGAGGAGGGAGATTCACTCTGTGTCTGACCCCGGAAGTTTGTGATGGGACGGTGTGGATGGAGCTTCACTCTGTGTCTGACCCCGGGAGTGTGTGATAGGACGGTGAGGAGGGAGATTCACTCTGTGTCTGACCCCGGGAACGTGTGATGGGACGGTTTGGATGCAGATTCACTCTGTGTCTGAACCCAGGAGTGTGTGATGGGACCGTGAGGAGTGAGATTTACTCTTTGTCTGACCCCGGCTGTTTGTCATGGAAAGGTGTGAATGCAGATTCTCTCTATGTCTGAGCCCTGGAATTTTTGATGGGATCGTGTGGAAGGAGATTCACTCTGTGTCTGACCCCGGGCAATGTGTGATGGGACTGTTTGGATGCAGGTTCACTTAGTGTCTGACCCAGGGTTTTGTGACGGGACGGTGTGGACGGAGATTCACTCTGTGTCTGACCCCGGGCTTTTGTGATGGGACGGTGAGGAGGGAGATTCAATCTCTGTCTGACACCGGGAACGTGTGATGGGACGGTTGGATTGAGATTTACTCTGTATCTGACCCCGAGAGTGTATGTTGGGACTGTTAGGATGGAGATTCACTCTGCGTCTGACCCCGGGACCCTGTGATGGGACGGTTTGGATGGAGATTCACTCTGTGTCAGACCCCGGGAGTGTGTGATGGGACGGTGAGGAGGGAGTTTCACTCTGTTTCACACCCCGGGAGTTTGTGATGGATAGGTGTGGATGCAGATTCACTCTGTGTCTGACCCCGGGCTTTTGTGATGAGACGGTGTGGAGGGAGATTCACTCTGAGTCTGACCCCGGGCTTTTGTGATGAGACGGTGCGGAGGGAGATTCACTCTGTGTCTGACCCCGGGCTTTTGTGATGAGACGGTGTGGAGGGAGATTCACTCTGTGTCTGACCCCGGGCTTTTGTGATGAGACGGTGTGGAGGGAGATTCACTCTGTGTCTGACCCCGGGCTTTTGTGATGGGACGGTGAGGAGGGAGATTCAATCTCTGTCTGACACCGGGAACGTGTGATGCGACGGTTGGATTGAGATTCACTCTGTGTCTGACCCCGAGAGTGTATGTTGGGACTGTGAGGATGGAGATTCACTCTGCGTCTGACCCCGGGACCCTGTGATGGGACGGTTTGGATGGAGATTCACTCTGTGTCAGACCCCGGGAGTGTGTGATGGGACGGTGAGGAGGGAGCTTCACTCTGTTTCACACCCCGGGAGTTTGTGATGGATAGGTGTGGATGCAGATTCACTCTAAGTCTGACCCCGGGAGTGTGTGATGGGACGGTAAAGAAGGAGATTCACTCAGTATCTGACCCAGGGCTTTTGTGATGGGACGGTGTGGAGGGAGATTCACTCTGTGTCTGACCCCGGGCTTTTGTGATGGGACGGTGAGGAGGGAGATTCACTCTCTGTCTGACCCCGGCAATGTGTGATGGGACGGTTTGGATGGAGGTTCACTCAGTGTCTGACCCCGGGAGTTTAAGATCTGACGGTGTGGATGGAGATTCACTCTGTGTATTACCCCGGGAATGTGTGATGGGACGGTTTGGATGGAGATTCACTCTGTGACTGACCCCGGGCTTCTGTGATGGGACGGTGAAGAGGGAGATTCACTCTGTGTCTGACACCGGGATCGTGTGATGGAACGGTTTGGATGGAGGTTCGCTCTGAGTCTGAACCCGGGAGTGTGTGATGGGACGGTGAATAGGGAGATTCACTCTGTGTCTGACGCCGGGCTTTTGTGATGGGACGGTGAGGAGGGAGATTCACTCTGTGTCTGACCCCGGAAGTTTGTGATGGGACAGTGTGGATGGAGCTTCACTCTGTGTCTGACCCCGGGAGTGTGTGATAGGACGGTGAGGAGGGAGATTCACTCTGTGTCTGACCCCGGGAACGTGTGATGGGACGGTTTGGATGCAGATTCACTCTGTGTCTGAACCCAGGAGTGTGTGATGGGACCGTGAGGAGTGAGATTTACTCTTTGTCTGACCCCGGGAGTTTGTCATGGAAAGGTGTGGATGCAGATTCTCTCTATGTCTGAGCCCTGGAATTTTTGATGGGATGGTGTGGAAGGAGATTCACTCTGTGTCTGACCCCGGGCAATGTGTGATGGGACTGTTTGGATGCAGGTTCACTTAGTGTCTGACCCAGGGCTTTTGTGACGGGACGGTGTGGACGGAGATTCACTCTGTGTCTGACCCCGGGCTTTTGTGATGGGACGGTGAGGAGGGAGATTCAATCTCTGTCTGACACCGGGAACGTGTGATGGGACGGTTGGATTAAGATTTACTCTGTATCTGACCCCCAGAGTGTATGTTGGGACTGTTAGGATGGAGATTCACTCTGCGTCTGACCCCGGGACCCTGTGATGGGACGGTTTGGATGGAGATTCACTCTGTGTCAGACCCCGGGAGTGTGTGATGGGACGGTGAGGAGGGAGTTTCACTCTGTTTCACACCCCGGGAGTTTGTGATGGATAGGTGTGGATGCAGATTCACTCTGTGTCTGACCCCGGGCTTTTGTGATGAGACGGTGTGGAGGGAGATTCACTCTGTGTCTGACCCCGGGCTTTTGTGATGTGACGGTGAGGAGGGAGATTCACTCTCTGTCTGACCCCGGCAATGTGTGATGGGACGGTTTGGATGGAGGTTCACTCAGTGTCTGACCCCGGGAGTTTAAGATCTGACGGTGTGGATGGAGATTAACTCTGTGTATTACCCCGGGAATGTGTGATGGGACGGTTTGGATGGAGATTCACTCTGTGACTGACCCCGGGCTTCTGTGATGGGACGGTGAAGAGGGAGATTCACTCTGTGTCTGACACCGGGATCGTGTGATGGAACGGTTTGGATGGAGGTTCGCTCTGAGTCTGAACCCGGGAGTGTGTGATGGGACGGTGAATAGGGAGATTCACTCTGTTTCTGACGCCGGGCTTTTGTGATGGGACGGTGAGGAGGGAGATTCACTCTGTGTCTGACCCCGGAAGTTTGTGATGGGACGGTGAGGAGGGAGATTCACTCTGTGTCTGAACCCGGAAGTTTGTGATGGGACGGTGTGGATGGAGATTCACTCTGTGTCTGACCCCGGGAGTGTGTGATAGGAAGGTGAGGAGGGAGATTCACTCTTTGTCTGACCCCGGGAGTTTGTCATGGAAAGGTGTGGATGCAGATTCTCTCTATGTCTGAGCCCTGGAATTTTTGATGGGATGGTGTGGAATGAGATTCACTCTGTGTCTGACCCCGGGCAATGTGTGATGGGACTTTTTGGATGCAGGTTCACTTAGTGTCTGACCCAGGGCTTTTGTGACGGGACGGTGTGGAGGGAGATTCACTCTGTGTCTGACCCCGGGCTTTTGTGATGGGACGGTGAGGAGGGAGATTCAATCTCTGTCTGACCCCGGGAACGTGTGATGGGACGGTTGGATTGAGATTTACTCTGTATCTGACCCCGAGAGTGTATGTTGGGACTGTTAGGATGGAGATTCACTCTGCGTCTGACCCCGGGACCCTGTGATGGGACGGTTTGGATGGAGATTCACTCTGTGTCAGACCCCGGGAGTGTGTGAAGGGACGGTGAGGAGGGAGTTTCACTCTGTTTAACACCCCGGGAGTTTGTGATGGATAGGTGTGGATGCAGATTCACTCTAAGTCTGACCCCGGGAATTTGTGATGGGACGGTGAAGAGGGAGATTCACTCTGTGTCTGAGCCCGGGCTTTTGTGATGGGACGGTGAGGAGGGAGATTTACTCTATGTCTGACCCCTGGAATTTGTGATGGGATGGTGTGGAAGGAGATTCACTCTGTTTCTGACCCCGGCAATGTGTGATGGGACGGTTTGGATGGAGGTTCACTCAGTGTCTGACCCCTGGAATTTGTGATGGGATGGTGTGGAAGGAGATTCACTCTGTTTCTGACCCCGGCAATGTGTGATGGGACGGTTTGGATGGATGTTCACTCAGTGTCTGACCCAGGTCTTTTGTGATGGGACGGTGTGGAAGGAGATTCACTCTGTGTCTGACCCCGGGAACGTGCGATGGAACGGTTTGGATGGTGGTTCACTCTGAGTCTGATCCCGGGAGAGTGTGATGGGACGGTGAAGAGGGAGATTCACTTTGTGTCTGACCCCTGGCATTTGTGATGGGACGGTGAGGAGGGAGATTCACACTGTGTCTGACCCCGGGAACGTGTGATGGAACGGTTTGGATGGAGGTTCACTCTGTGTCTGACCGCGGAAGTTTGTGATGGGACGGTGTGGATGGAGATTCACTCTGTGTCTGACCCCGGGTGTGTGTGATAGGACGGTGAGGAGGGAAATTCACTCTGTGTCTGTCCCCCGGAGTGTGTGATGGGACGGTGAGGAGGGAGATTCACTCTGTGTCTGACCCCGGGAACGTGTGATGGAACGGTTTGGATTGAGGTTCACTCTGTGTCTGACCCCGGAAGTTTGTGATGGGACGGTGAGGAGGGAGATTCACTCTGTGTCTGACCCCGGGGACGTGTGATGGGACGGATTGGATGCAGATTCACTCTGTGTCTGACCCCGGGAGTGTGTGATGGGACCGTGAGGAGGGAGATTTACTCTTTGTCTGACCCAGGGCTTTTGTGATGGGACGGTGTGGAGGGAGATTCACTCTGTGTCTGACCCCGGGCTTTTGTGATGGGACGGTGAGGAGGGAGATTCACTCTCTGTCTGACCCCGGCAATGTGTGATGGGACGGTTTGGATGGAGGTTCACTCAGTGTCTGACCCCGGGAGTTTAAGATCTGACGGTGTGGATGGAGATTCACTCTGTGTATTACCCCGGGAATGTGTGATGGGACGGTTTGGATGGAGATTCACTCTGTGACTGACCCCGGGCTTCTGTGATGGGACGGTGAAGAGGGAGATTCACTCTGTGTCTGACACCGGGATCGTGTGATGGAACGGTTTGGATGGAGGTTCGCTCTGAGTCTGAACCCGGGAGTGTGTGATGGGACGGTGAATAGGGAGATTCACTCTGTGTCTGACGCCGGGCTTTTGTGATGGGACGGTGAGGAGGGAGATTCACTCTGTGTCTGACCCCGGAAGTTTGTGATGGGACTGTGTGGATGGAGCTTCACTCTGTGTCTGACCCCGGGAGTGTGTGATAGGACGGTGAGGAGGGAGATTCACTCTGTGTCTGACCCCGGGAACGTGCGATGGAACGGTTTGGATGGTGGTTCACTCTGAGTCTGATCCCGGGAGAGTGTGATGGGACGGTGAAGAGGGAGATTCACTTTGTGTCTGACCCCTGGCATTTGTGATGGGACGGTGAGGAGGGAGATTCACACTGTGTCTGACCCCGGGAACGTGTGATGGAACGGTTTGGATGGAGGTTCACTCTGTGTCTGACCGCGGAAGTTTGTGATGGGACGGTGTGGATGGAGATTCACTCTGTGTCTGACCCCGGGTGTGTGTGATAGGACGGTGAGGAGGGAAATTCACTCTGTGTCTGTCCCCCGGAGTGTGTGATGGGACGGTGAGGAGGGAGATTCACTCTGTGTCTGACCCCGGGAACGTGTGATGGAACGGTTTGGATTGAGGTTCACTCTGTGTCTGACCCCGGAAGTTTGTGATGGGACGGTGAGGAGGGAGATTCACTCTGTGTCTGACCCCGGGGACGTGTGATGGGACGGATTGGATGCAGATTCACTCTGTGTCTGACCCCGGGAGTGTGTGATGGGACCGTGAGGAGGGAGATTTACTCTTTGTCTGACCCAGGGCTTTTGTGATGGGACGGTGTGGAGGGAGATTCACTCTGTGTCTGACCCCGGGCTTTTGTGATGGGACGGTGAGGAGGGAGATTCACTCTCTGTCTGACCCCGGCAATGTGTGATGGGACGGTTTGGATGGAGGTTCACTCAGTGTCTGACCCCGGGAGTTTAAGATCTGACGGTGTGGATGGAGATTCACTCTGTGTATTACCCCGGGAATGTGTGATGGGACGGTTTGGATGGAGATTCACTCTGTGACTGACCCCGGGCTTCTGTGATGGGACGGTGAAGAGGGAGATTCACTCTGTGTCTGACACCGGGATCGTGTGATGGAACGGTTTGGATGGAGGTTCGCTCTGAGTCTGAACCCGGGAGTGTGTGATGGGACGGTGAATAGGGAGATTCACTCTGTGTCTGACGCCGGGCTTTTGTGATGGGACGGTGAGGAGGGAGATTCACTCTGTGTCTGACCCCGGAAGTTTGTGATGGGACTGTGTGGATGGAGCTTCACTCTGTGTCTGACCCCGGGAGTGTGTGATAGGACGGTGAGGAGGGAGATTCACTCTGTGTCTGACCCCGGGAACGTGTGATGGGACGGTTTGGATGCAGATTCACTCTGTGTCTGAACCCAGGAGTGTGTGATGGGACCGTGAGGAGTGAGATTTACTCTTTGTCTGACCCCGGCAGTTTGTCATGGAAAGGTGTGAATGCAGATTCTCTCTATGTCTGAGCCCTGGAATTTTTGATGGGATCGTGTGGAAGGAGATTCACTCTGTGTCTGACCCCGGGCAATGTGTGATGGGACTGTTTGGATGCAGGTTCACTTAGTGTCTGACCCAGGGTTTTGTGACGGGACGGTGTGGACGGAGATTCACTCTGTCTGACCCCGGGCTTTTGTGATGGGACGGTGAGGAGGGAGATTCAATCTCTGTCTGACACCGGGAACGTGTGATGGGACGGTTGGATTGAGATTTACTCTGTATCTGACCCCGAGAGTGTATGTTGGGACTGTTAGGATGGAGATTCACTCTGCGTCTGACCCCGGGACCCTGTGATGGGACGGTTTGGATGGAGATTCACTCTGTGTCAGACCCCGGGAGTGTGTGATGGGACGGTGAGGAGGGAGTTTCACTCTGTTTCACACCCCGGGAGTTTGTGATGGATAGGTGTGGATGCAGATTCACTCTGTGTCTGACCCCGGGCTTTTGTGATGAGACGGTGTGGAGGGAGATTCACTCTGAGTCTGACCCCGGGCTTTTGTGATGAGACGGTGCGGAGGGAGATTCACTCTGTGTCTGACCCCGGGCTTTTGTGATGAGACGGTGTGGAGGGAGATTCACTCTGTGTCTGACCCCGGGCTTTTGTGATGAGACGGTGTGGAGGGAGATTCACTCTGTGTCTGACCCCGGGCTTTTGTGATGGGACGGTGAGGAGGGAGATTCAATCTCTGTCTGACACCGGGAACGTGTGATGCGACGGTTGGATTGAGATTTACTCTGTATCTGACCCCGAGAGTGTATGTTGGGACTGTTAGGATGGAGATTCACTCTGCGTCTGACCCCGGGACCCTGTGATGGGACGGTTTGGATGGAGATTCACTCTGTGTCAGACCCCGGGAGTGTGTGATGGGACGGTGAGGAGGGAGTTTCACTCTGTTTCACACCCCGGGAGTTTGTGATGGATAGGTGTGGATGCAGATTCACTCTGTGTCTGACCCCGGACTTTTGTGATGAGACGGTGTGGAGGGAGATTCACTCTGTGTCTGACCCCGGGCTTTTGTGATGAGACGGTGTGGAGGGAGATTCACTCTGTGTCTGACCCCGGGCTTTTGTGATGAGACGGTGTGGAGGGAGATTCACTCTGTGTCTGACCCCGGGCTTTTGTGATGAGACGGTGTGGAGGGAGATTCACTCTGTGTCTGACCCCGGGCTTTTGTGATGGGACGGTGAGGAGGGAGATTCACTCTCTGTCTGACCCCGGGCTTTTGTGATGAGACGGTGTGGAGGGAGATTCACTCTGTGTCTGACCCCGGGCTTTTGTGATGGGACGGTGAGGAGGGAGATTCACTCTCTGTCTGACCCCGGCAATGTGTGATGGGACGGTTTGGATGGAGGTTCACTCAGTGTCTGACCCCGGGAGTTTAAGATCTGACGGTGTGGATGGAGATTCACTCTGTGTATTACCCCGGGAATGTGTGATGGGACGGTTTGGATGGAGATTCACTCTGTGACTGACCCCGGGCTTCTGTGATGGGACGGTGAAGAGGGAGATTCACTCTGTGTCTGACACCGGGATCGTGTGATGGAACGGTTTGGATGGAGGTTCGCTCTGAGTCTGAACCCGGGAGTGTGTGATGGGACGGTGAATATGGAGATTCACTCTGTGTCTGACGACGGGCTTTTGTGATGGGACGGTGAGGAGGGAGATTCACTCTGTGTCTGAACCCGGAAGTTTGTGATGGGACGGTGTGGATGGAGATTCACTCTGTGTCTGACCCCGGGAGTGTGTGATAGGAAGGTGAGGAGGGAGATTCACTCTTTGTCTGACCCCGGGAGTTTGTCATGGAAAGGTGTGGATGCAGATTCTCTCTATGTCTGAGCCCTGGAATTTTTGATGGGATGGTGTGGAATGAGATGCACTCTGTGTCTGACCCCGGGCAATGTCTGATGGGACTTTTTGGATGCAGGTTCACTTAGTGTCTGACCCAGGGCTTTTGTGACGGGACGGTGTGGAGGGAGATTCACTCTGTGTCTGACCCCGGGCTTTTGTGATGGGACGGTGAGGAGGGTGATTCAATCTCTGTCTGACCCCGGGAACGTGTGATGGGACGGTTGGATTGAGATTTACTCTGTATCTGACCCCGAGAGTGTATGTTGGGACTGTTAGGATGGAGATTCACTCTGCGTCTGACCCCGGGACCCTGTGATGGGACGGTTTGGATGGAGATTCACTCTGTGTCAGACCCCGGGAGTGTGTGAAGGGACGGTGAGGAGGGAGTTTCACTCTGTTTAACACCCCGGGAGTTTGTGATGGATAGGTGTGGATGCAGATTCACTCTAAGTCTGACCCCGGGAATTTGTGATGGGACGGTGAAGAGGGAGATTCACTCTGTGTCTGAGCCCGGGCTTTTGTGATGGGACGGTGAGGAGGGAGATTTACTCTATGTCTGACCCCGGGCTTTTGTGATGAGACGGTGTGGAGGGAGATTCACTCTGTGTCTGACCCCGGGCTTTTGTGATGGGACGGTGAGGAGGGAGATTCAATCTCTGTCTGACACCGGGAACGTGTGATGGGACGGTTGGATTGAGATTTACTCTGTATCTGACCCCGAGAGTGTATGTTGGGACTGTTAGGATGGAGATTCACTCTGCGTCTGACCCCGGGACCCTGTGATGGGACGGTTTGGATGGAGATTCACTCTGTGTCAGACCCCGGGAGTGTGTGATGGGACGGTGAGGAGGGAGTTTCACTCTGTTTCACACCCCGGGAGTTTGTGATGGATAGGTGTGGATGCAGATTCACTCTGTGTCTGACCCCGGGCTTTTGTGATGAGACGGTGTGGAGGGAGATTCACTCTGTGTCTGACCCCGGGCTTTTGTGATGAGACGGTGTGGAGGGAGATTCACTCTGTGTCTGACCCCGGGCTTTTGTGATGAGACGGTGTGGAGGGAGATTCACTCTGTGTCTGACCCCGGGCTTTTGTGATGAGACGGTGTGGAGGGAGATTCACTCTGTGTCTGACCCCGGGCTTTTGTGATGGGACGGTGAGGAGGGAGATTCACTCTCTGTCTGACCCCGGGCTTTTGTGATGAGACGGTGTGGAGGGAGATTCACTCTGTGTCTGACCCCGGGCTTTTGTGATGGGACGGTGAGGAGGGAGATTCACTCTCTGTCTGACCCCGGCTATGTGTGATGGGACGGTTTGGATGGAGGTTCACTCAGTGTCTGACCCCGGGAGTTTAAGATCTGACGGTGTGGATGGAGATTCACTCTGTGTATTACCCCGGGAATGTGTGATGGGACGGTTTGGATGGAGATTCACTCTGTGACTGACCCCGGGCTTCTGTGATGGGACGGTGAAGAGGGAGATTCACTCTGTGTCTGACACCGGGATCGTGTGATGGAACGGTTTGGATGGAGGTTCGCTCTGAGTCTGAACCCGGGAGTGTGTGATGGGACGGTGAATAGGGAGATTCACTCTGTGTCTGACGCCGGGCTTTTGTGATGGGACGGTGAGGAGGGAGATTCACTCTGTGTCTGAACCCGGAAGTTTGTGATGGGACGGTGTGGATGGAGATTCACTCTGTGTCTGACCCCGGGAGTGTGTGATAGGAAGGTGAGGAGGGAGATTCACTCTTTGTCTGACCCCGGGAGTTTGTCATGGAAAGGTGTGGATGCAGATTCTCTCTATGTCTGAGCCCTGGAATTTTTGATGGGATGGTGTGGAATGAGATTCACTCTGTGTCTGACCCCGGGCAATGTGTGATGGGACTTTTTGGATGCAGGTTCACTTAGTGTCTGACCCAGGGCTTTTGTGACGGGACGGTGTGGAGGGAGATTCACTCTGTGTCTGACCCCGGGCTTTTGTGATGGGACGGTGAGGAGGGTGATTCAATCTCTGTCTGACCCCGGGAACGTGTGATGGGACGGTTGGATTGAGATTTACTCTGTATCTGACCCCGAGAGTGTATGTTGGGACTGTTAGGATGGAGATTCACTCTGCGTCTGACCCCGGGACCCTGTGATGGGACGGTTTGGATGGAGATTCACTCTGTGTCAGACCCCGGGAGTGTGTGAAGGGACGGTGAGGAGGGAGTTTCACTCTGTTTAACACCCCGGGAGTTTGTGATGGATAGGTGTGGATGCAGATTCACTCTAAGTCTGACCCCGGGAATTTGTGATGGGACGGTGAAGAGGGAGATTCACTCTGTGTCTGAGCCCGGGCTTTTGTGATGGGACGGTGAGGAGGGAGATTTACTCTATGTCTGACCCCTGGAATTTGTGATGGGATGGTGTGGAAGGAGATTCACTCTGTTTCTGACCCCGGCAATGTGTGATGGGACGGTTTGGATGGAGGTTCACTCTGTGTCTGACCCCTGGAATTTGTGATGGGATGGTGTGGAAGGAGATTCACTCTGTTTCTGACCCCGGCAATGTGTGATGGGACGGTTTGGATGGATGTTCACTCAGTGTCTGACCCAGGTCTTTTGTGATGGGACGGTGTGGAAGGAGATTCACTCTGTGTCAGACACCGGGAGTTTGTGATGGGACGGTGTGGATGGAGATTCACTCTGTGTCTGACCCCGGGAAAGTGTGATGGGACGGTTTGGATGGAGATTCACTCTGTGGCTGAAACCGGGCTTTTGTGATGGGACGGTGAAGTGGGAGATTCACTCTGTGTCTGACCCCGGGAACGTGTGATGGAACGGTTTGGATGGTGGTTCACTCTGAGTCTGATCCCGGGAGAGTGTGATGGGACGGTGAAGAGGGAGATTCACTTTGTGTCTGACCCCTGGCATTTGTGATGGGACGGTGAGGAGGGAGATTCACACTGTGTCTGACCCCGGGAACGTGTGATGGAACGATTTGGATGGAGGTTCACTCTGTGTCTGACCGCGGAAGTTTGTGATGGGACGGTGTGGATGGAGATTCACTCTGTGTCTGACCCCGGGTGTGTGTGATAGGACGGTGAGGAGGGAAATTCACTCTGTGTCTGACCCCGGGAGTGTGTGATGGGACGGTGAGGAGGGAGATTCACTCTGTGTCTGACCCCGGGAACGTGTGATGGAACGGTTTGGATTGAGGTTCACTCTGTGTCTGACCCCGGAAGTTTGTGATGGGACGGTGAGGAGGGAGATTCACTCTGTGTCTGACCCCGGGGACGTGTGATGGGACGGATTGGATGCAGATTCACTCTGTGTCTGACCCCGGGAGTGTGTGATGGGACCGTGAGGAGGGAGATTTACTCTTTGTCTGACCCAGGGCTTTTGTGATGGGACGGTGTGGAGGGAGATTCACTCTGTGTCTGACCCCGGGCTTTTGTGATGGGACGGTGAGGAGGGAGATTCACTCTCTGTCTGACCCCGGCAATGTGTGATGGGACGGTTTGGATGGAGGTTCACTCAGTGTCTGACCCCGGGAGTTTAAGATCTGACGGTGTGGATGGAGATTCACTCTGTGTATTACCCCGGGAATGTGTGATGGGACGGTTTGGATGGAGATTCACTCTGTGACTGACCCCGGGCTTCTGTGATGGGACGGTGAAGAGGGAGATTCACTCTGTGTCTGACACCGGGATCGTGTGATGGAACGGTTTGGATGGAGGTTCGCTCTGAGTCTGAACCCGGGAGTGTGTGATGGGACGGTGAATAGGGAGATTCACTCTGTGTCTGACGCCGGGCTTTTGTGATGGGACGGTGAGGAGGGAGATTCACTCTGTGTCTGACCCCGGAAGTTTGTGATGGGACGGTGTGGATGGAGCTTCACTCTGTGTCTGACCCCGGGAGTGTGTGATAGGACGGTGAGGAGGGAGATTCACTCTGTGTCTGACCCCGGGAACGTGTGATGGGACGGTTTGGATGCAGATTCACTCTGTGTCTGAACCCAGGAGTGTGTGATGGGACCGTGAGGAGTGAGATTTACTCTTTGTCTGACCCCGGGAGTTTGTCATGGAAAGGTGTGAATGCAGATTCTCTCTATGTCTGAGCCCTGGAATTTTTGATGGGATCGTGTGGAAGGAGATTCACTCTGTGTCTGACCCCGGGCAATGTGTGATGGGACTGTTTGGATGCAGGTTCACTTAGTGTCTGACCCAGGGCTTTTGTGACGGGACGGTGTGGACGGAGATTCACTCTGTGTCTGACCCCGGGCTTTTGTGATGGGACGGTGAGGAGGGAGATTCAATCTCTGTCTGACACCGGGAACGTGTGATGGGACGGTTGGATTGAGATTTACTCTGTATCTGACCCCGAGAGTGTATGTTGGGACTGTTAGGATGGAGATTCACTCTGCGTCTGACCCCGGGACCCTGTGATGGGACGGTTTGGATGGAGATTCACTCTGTGTCAGACCCCGGGAGTGTGTGATGGGACGGTGAGGAGGGAGTTTCACTCTGTTTCACACCCCGGGAGTTTGTGATGGATAGGTGTGGATGCAGATTCACTCTGTGTCTGACCCCGGGCTTTTGTGATGAGACGGTGTGGAGGGAGATTCACTCTGAGTCTGACCCCGGGCTTTTGTGATGAGACGGTGTGGAGGGAGATTCACTCTGTGTCTGACCCCGGGCTTTTGTGATGAGACGGTGTGGAGGGAGATTCACTCTGTGTCTGACCCCGGGCTTTTGTGATGAGACGGTGTGGAGGGAGATTCACTCTGTGTCTGACCCCGGGCTTTTGTGATGGGACGGTGAGGAGGGAGATTCACTCTGTGTCTGACCCCGGGAACGTGTGATGGGACGGTTTGGATGCAGATTCACTCTGTGTCTGAACCCAGGAGTGTGTGATGGGACCGTGAGGAGTGAGATTTACTCTTTGTCTGACCCCGGGAGTTTGTCATGGAAAGGTGTGAATGCAGATTCTCTCTATGTCTGAGCCCTGGAATTTTTGATGGGATCGTGTGGAAGGAGATTCACTCTGTGTCTGACCCCGGGCAATGTGTGATGGGACTGTTTGGATGCAGGTTCACTTAGTGTCTGACCCAGGGCTTTTGTGACGGGACGGTGTGGACGGAGATTCACTCTGTGTCTGACCCCGGGCTTTTGTGATGGGACGGTGAGGAGGGAGATTCAATCTCTGTCTGACACCGGGAACGTGTGATGGGACGGTTGGATTGAGATTTACTCTGTATCTGACCCCGAGAGTGTATGTTGGGACTGTTAGGATGGAGATTCACTCTGCGTCTGACCCCGGGACCCTGTGATGGGACGGTTTGGATGGAGATTCACTCTGTGTCAGACCCCGGGAGTGTGTGATGGGACGGTGAGGAGGGAGTTTCACTCTGTTTCACACCCCGGGAGTTTGTGATGGATAGGTGTGGATGCAGATTCACTCTGTGTCTGACCCCGGGCTTTTGTGATGAGACGGTGTGGAGGGAGATTCACTCTGAGTCTGACCCCGGGCTTTTGTGATGAGACGGTGTGGAGGGAGATTCACTCTGTGTCTGACCCCGGGCTTTTGTGATGAGACGGTGTGGAGGGAGATTCACTCTGTGTCTGACCCCGGGCTTTTGTGATGAGACGGTGTGGAGGGAGATTCACTCTGTGTCTGACCCCGGGCTTTTGTGATGGGACGGTGAGGAGGGAGATTCAATCTCTGTCTGACACCGGGAACGTGTGATGGGACGGTTGGATTGAGATTTACTCTGTATCTGACCCCGAGAGTGTATGTTGGGACTGTTAGGATGGAGATTCACTCTGCGTCTGACCCCGGGACCCTGTGATGGGACGGTTTGGATGGAGATTCACTCTGTGTCAGACCCCGGGAGTGTGTGATGGGACGGTGAGGAGGGAGTTTCACTCTGTTTCACACCCCGGGAGTTTGTGATGGATAGGTGTGGATGCAGATTCACTCTGTGTCTGACCCCGGGCTTTTGTGATGAGACGGTGTGGAGGGAGATTCACTCTGTGTCTGACCCCGGGCTTTTGTGATGAGACGGTGTGGAGGGAGATTCACTCTGTGTCTGACCCCGGGCTTTTGTGATGAGACGGTGTGGAGGGAGATTCACTCTGTGTCTGACCCCGGGCTTTTGTGATGAGACGGTGTGGAGGGAGATTCACTCTGTGTCTGACCCCGGGCTTTTGTGATGGGACGGTGAGGAGGGAGATTCACTCTCTGTCTGACCCCGGGCTTTTGTGATGAGACGGTGTGGAGGGAGATTCACTCTGTGTCTGACCCCGGGCTTTTGTGATGGGACGGTGAGGAGGGAGATTCACTCTCTGTCTGACCCCGGCTATGTGTGATGGGACGGTTTGGATGGAGGTTCACTCAGTGTCTGACCCCGGGAGTTTAAGATCTGACGGTGTGGATGGAGATTCACTCTGTGTATTACCCCGGGAATGTGTGATGGGACGGTTTGGATGGAGATTCACTCTGTGACTGACCCCGGGCTTCTGTGATGGGACGGTGAAGAGGGAGATTCACTCTGTGTCTGACACCGGGATCGTGTGATGGAACGGTTTGGATGGAGGTTCGCTCTGAGTCTGAACCCGGGAGTGTGTGATGGGACGGTGAATAGGGAGATTCACTCTGTGTCTGACGCCGGGCTTTTGTGATGGGACGGTGAGGAGGGAGATTCACTCTGTGTCTGACCCCGGAAGTTTGTGATGGGACGGTGTGGATGGAGCTTCACTCTGTGTCTGACCCCGGGAGTGTGTGATAGGACGGTGAGGAGGGAGATTCACTCTGTGTCTGACCCCGGGAACGTGTGATGGGACGGTTTGGATGCAGATTCACTCTGTGTCTGAACCCAGGAGTGTGTGATGGGACCGTGAGGAGTGAGATTTACTCTTTGTCTGACCCCGGGAGTTTGTCATGGAAAGGTGTGAATGCAGATTCTCTCTATGTCTGAGCCCTGGAATTTTTGATGGGATCGTGTGGAAGGAGATTCACTCTGTGTCTGACCCCGGGCAATGTGTGATGGGACTGTTTGGATGCAGGTTCACTTAGTGTCTGACCCAGGGCTTTTGTGACGGGACGGTGTGGACGGAGATTCACTCTGTGTCTGACCCCGGGCTTTTGTGATGGGACGGTGAGGAGGGAGATTCAATCTCTGTCTGACACCGGGAACGTGTGATGGGACGGTTGGATTGAGATTTACTCTGTATCTGACCCCGAGAGTGTATGTTGGGACTGTTAGGATGGAGATTCACTCTGCGTCTGACCCCGGGACCCTGTGATGGGACGGTTTGGATGGAGATTCACTCTGTGTCAGACCCCGGGAGTGTGTGATGGGACGGTGAGGAGGGAGTTTCACTCTGTTTCACACCCCGGGAGTTTGTGATGGATAGGTGTGGATGCAGATTCACTCTGTGTCTGACCCCGGGCTTTTGTGATGAGACGGTGTGGAGGGAGATTCACTCTGAGTCTGACCCCGGGCTTTTGTGATGAGACGGTGTGGAGGGAGATTCACTCTGTGTCTGACCCCGGGCTTTTGTGATGAGACGGTGTGGAGGGAGATTCACTCTGTGTCTGACCCCGGGCTTTTGTGATGAGACGGTGTGGAGGGAGATTCACTCTGTGTCTGACCCCGGGCTTTTGTGATGGGACGGTGAGGAGGGAGATTCAATCTCTGTCTGACACCGGGAACGTGTGATGGGACGGTTGGATTGAGATTTACTCTGTATCTAACCCCGAGAGTGTATGTTGGGACTGTTAGGATGGAGATTCACTCTGCGTCTGACCCCGGGACCCTGTGATGGGACGGTTTGGATGGAGATTCACTCTGTGTCAGACCCCGGGAGTGTGTGATGGGACGGTGAGGAGGGAGTTTCACTCTGTTTCACACCCCGGGAGTTTGTGATGGATAGGTGTGGATGCAGATTCACTCTGTGTCTGACCCCGGGCTTTTGTGATGAGACGGTGTGGAGGGAGATTCACTCTGTGTCTGACCCCGGGCTTTTGTGATGAGACGGTGTGGAGGGAGATTCACTCTGTGTCTGACCCCGGGCTTTTGTGATGAGACGGTGTGGAGGGAGATTCACTCTGTGTCTGACCCCGGGCTTTTGTGATGAGACGGTGTGGAGGGAGATTCACTCTGTGTCTGACCCCGGGCTTTTGTGATGGGACGGTGAGGAGGGAGATTCACTCTCTGTCTGACCCCGGGCTTTTGTGATGAGACGGTGTGGAGGGAGATTCACTCTGTGTCTGACCCCGGGCTTTTGTGATGGGACAGTGAGGAGGGAGATTCACTCTCTGTCTGACCCCGGCTATGTGTGATGGGACGGTTTGGATGGAGGTTCACTCAGTGTCTGACCCCGGGAGTTTAAGATCTGACGGTGTGGATGGAGATTCACTCTGTGTATTACCCCGGGAATGTGTGATGGGACGGTTTGGATGGAGATTCACTCTGTGACTGACCCCGGGCTTCTGTGATGGGACGGTGAAGAGGGAGATTCACTCTGTGTCTGACACCGGGATCGTGTGATGGAACGGTTTGGATGGAGGTTCGCTCTGAGTCTGAACCCGGGAGTGTGTGATGGGACGGTGAATAGGGAGATTCACTCTGTGTCTGACGCCGGGCTTTTGTGATGGGACGGTGAGGAGGGAGATTCACTCTGTGTCTGAACCCGGAAGTTTGTGATGGGACGGTGTGGATGGAGATTCACTCTGTGTCTGACCCCGGGAGTGTGTGATAGGAAGGTGAGGAGGGAGATTCACTCTTTGTCTGACCCCGGGAGTTTGTCATGGAAAGGTGTGGATGCAGATTCTCTCTATGTCTGAGCCCTGGAATTTTTGATGGGATGGTGTGGAATGAGATTCACTCTGTGTCTGACCCCGGGCAATGTGTGATGGGACTTTTTGGATGCAGGTTCACTTAGTGTCTGACCCAGGGCTTTTGTGACGGGACGGTGTGGAGGGAGATTCACTCTGTGTCTGACCCCGGGCTTTTGTGATGGGACGGTGAGGAGGGTGATTCAATCTCTGTCTGACCCCGGGAACGTGTGATGGGACGGTTGGATTGAGATTTACTCTGTATCTGACCCCGAGAGTGTATGTTGGGACTGTTAGGATGGAGATTCACTCTGCGTCTGACCCCGGGACCCTGTGATGGGACGGTTTGGATGGAGATTCACTCTGTGTCAGACCCCGGGAGTGTGTGAAGGGACGGTGAGGAGGGAGTTTCACTCTGTTTAACACCCCGGGAGTTTGTGATGGATAGGTGTGGATGCAGATTCACTCTAAGTCTGACCCCGGGAATTTGTGATGGGACGGTGAAGAGGGAGATTCACTCTGTGTCTGAGCCCGGGCTTTTGTGATGGGACGGTGAGGAGGGAGATTTACTCTATGTCTGACCCCTGGAATTTGTGATGGGATGGTGTGGAAGGAGATTCACTCTGTTTCTGACCCCGGCAATGTGTGATGGGACGGTTTGGATGGAGGTTCACTCTGTGTCTGACCCCTGGAATTTGTGATGGGATGGTGTGGAAGGAGATTCACTCTGTTTCTGACCCCGGCAATGTGTGATGGGACGGTTTGGATGGATGTTCACTCAGTGTCTGACCCAGGTCTTTTGTGATGGGACGGTGTGGAAGGAGATTCACTCTGTGTCAGACACCGGGAGTTTGTGATGGGACGGTGTGGATGGAGATTCACTCTGTGTCTGACCCCGGGAAAGTGTGATGGGACGGTTTGGATGGAGATTCACTCTGTGGCTGAAACCGGGCTTTTGTGATGGGACGGTGAAGTGGGAGATTCACTCTGTGTCTGACCCCGGGAACGTGTGATGGAACGGTTTGGATGGTGGTTCACTCTGAGTCTGATCCCGGGAGAGTGTGATGGGACGGTGAAGAGGGAGATTCACTTTGTGTCTGACCCCTGGCATTTGTGATGGGACGGTGAGGAGGGAGATTCACACTGTGTCTGACCCCGGGAACGTGTGATGGAACGGTTTGGATGGAGGTTCACTCTGTGTCTGACCGCGGAAGTTTGTGATGGGACGGTGTGGATGGAGATTCACTCTGTGTCTGACCCCGGGTGTGTGTGATAGGACGGTGAGGAGGGAAATTCACTCTGTGTCTGACCCCGGGAGTGTGTGATGGGACGGTGAGGAGGGAGATTCACTCTGTGTCTGACCCCGGGAACGTGTGATGGAACGGTTTGGATTGAGGTTCACTCTGTGTCTGACCCCGGAAGTTTGTGATGGGACGGTGAGGAGGGAGATTCACTCTGTGTCTGACCCCGGGGACGTGTGATGGGACGGATTGGATGCAGATTCACTCTGTGTCTGACCCCGGGAGTGTGTGATGGGACCGTGAGGAGGGAGATTTACTCTTTGTCTGACCCAGGGCTTTTGTGATGGGACGGTGTGGAGGGAGATTCACTCTGTGTCTGACCCCGGGCTTTTGTGATGGGACGGTGAGGAGGGAGATTCACTCTCTGTCTGACCCCGGCAATGTGTGATGGGACGGTTTGGATGGAGGTTCACTCAGTGTCTGACCCCGGGAGTTTAAGATCTGACGGTGTGGATGGAGATTCACTCTGTGTATTACCCCGGGAATGTGTGATGGGACGGTTTGGATGGAGATTCACTCTGTGACTGACCCCGGGCTTCTGTGATGGGACGGTGAAGAGGGAGATTCACTCTGTGTCTGACACCGGGATCGTGTGATGGAACGGTTTGGATGGAGGTTCGCTCTGAGTCTGAACCCGGGAGTGTGTGATGGGACGGTGAATAGGGAGATTCACTCTGTGTCTGACGCCGGGCTTTTGTGATGGGACGGTGAGGAGGGAGATTCACTCTGTGTCTGACCCCGGAAGTTTGTGATGGGACGGTGTGGATGGAGCTTCACTCTGTGTCTGACCCCGGGAGTGTGTGATAGGACGGTTAGGAGGGAGATTCACTCTGTGTCTGACCCCGGGAACGTGTGATGGGACGGTTTGGATGCAGATTCACTCTGTGTCTGAACCCAGGAGTGTGTGATGGGACCGTGAGGAGTGAGATTTACTCTTTGTCTGACCCCGGGAGTTTGTCATGGAAAGGTGTGGATGCAGATTCTCTCTATGTCTGAGCCCTGGAATTTTTGATGGGATCGTGTGGAAGGAGATTCACTCTGTGTCTGACCCCGGGCAATGTGTGATGGGACTGTTTGGATGCAGGTTCACTTAGTGTCTGACCCAGGGCTTTTGTGACGGGACGGTGTGGACGGAGATTCACTCTGTGTCTGACCCCGGGCTTTTGTGATGGGACGGTGAGGAGGGAGATTCAATCTCTGTCTGACACCGGGAACGTGTGATGGGACGGTTGGATTGAGATTTACTCTGTATCTGACCCCGAGAGTGTATGTTGGGACTGTTAGGATGGAGATTCACTCTGTGTCAGACCCCGGGAGTGTGTGATGGGACGGTGAGGAGGGAGTTTCACTCTGTTTCACACCCCGGGAGTTTGTGATGGATAGGTGTGGATGCAGATTCACTCTGTGTCTGACCCCGGGCTTTTGTGATGAGACGGTGTGGAGGGAGATTCACTCTGTGTCTGACCCCGGGCTTTTGTGATGGGACGGTGAGGAGGGAGATTCACTCAGTGTCTGACCCCGGGAGTTTAAGATCTGACGGTGTGGATGGAGATTCACTCTGTGTATTACCCCGGGAATGTGTGATGGGACGGTGAAGAGGGAGATTCACTCTGTGTCTGACACCGGGATCGTGTGATGGAACGGTTTGGATGGAGGTTCGCTCTGAGTCTGAACCCGGGAGTGTGTGATGGGACCGTGAATAGGGAGATTCACTCTGTGTCTGACGCCGGGCTTTTGTGATGGGACGGTGAGGAGGGAGATTCACTCTGTGTCTGACCCCGGAAGTTTGTGATGGGACGGTGAAGAGGGAGATTCACTCTGTGTCTGACACCGGGATCGTGTGATGGAACGGTTTGGATGGAGGTTCGCTCTGAGTCTGAACCCGGGAGTGTGTGATGGGACGGTGAATAGGGAGATTCACTCTGTGTCTGACGCCGGGCTTTTGTGATGGGACGGTGAGGAGGGAGATTCACTCTGTGTCTGACCCCGGAAGTTTGTGATGGGACGGTGTGGATGGAGCTTCACTCTGTGTCTGACCCCGGGAGTGTGTGATAGGACGGTGAGGAGGGAGAATCACTCTGTGTCTGACCCCGGGAACGTGTGATGGGTCGGTTTGGATGCAGATTCGCTCTGTGTCTGAACCCAGGAGTGTGTGATGGGACCGTGAGGAGTGAGATTTACTCTTTGTCTGACCCCGGGAGTTTGTCATGGAAAGGTGTGGATGCAGATTCTCTCTATGTCTGAGCCCTGGAATTTTTGATGGGATCGTGTGGAAGGAGATTCACTCTGTGTCTGACCCCGGGCAATGTGTGATGGGACTGTTTGGATGCAGGTTCACTTAGTGTCTGACCCAGGGCTTTTGTGACGGGACGGTGTGGACGGAGATTCACTCTGTGTCTGACCCCGGGCTTTTGTGATGGGACGGTGAGGAGGGAGATTCAATCTCTGTCTGACACCGGGAACGTGTGATGGGACGGTTGGATTGAGATTTACTCTGTATCTGACCCCGAGAGTGTATGTTGGGACTGTTAGGATGGAGATTCACTCTGCGTCTGACCCCGGGACCCTGTGATGGGACGGTTTGGATGGAGATTCACTCTGTGTCAGACCCCGGGAGTGTGTGAAGGGACGGTGAGGAGGGAGTTTCACTCTGTTTCACACCCCGGGAGTTTGTGATGGATAGGTGTGGATGCAGATTCACTCTAAGTCTGACCCCGGGAATTTGTGATGGGACGGTGAAGAGGGAGATTCACTCTGTGTCTGAGCCCGGGCTTTTGTGATGGGACGGTGAGGAGGGAGATTTACTCTATGTCTGACCCCTGGAATTTGTGATGGGATGGTGTGGAAGGAGATTCACTCTGTTTCTGACCCCGGCAATGTGTGATGGGACGGTTTGGATGGAGGTTCACTCTGTGTCTGACCCCTGGAATTTGTGATGGGATGGTGTGGAAGGAGATTCACTCTGTTTCTGACCCCGGCAATGTGTGATGGGACGGTTTGGATGGATGTTCACTCAGTGTCTGACCCAGGTCTTTTGTGATGGGACGGTGTGGAAGGAGATTCACTCTGTGTCAGACACCGGGAGTTTGTGATGGGACGGTGTGGATGGAGATTCACTCTGTGTCTGACCCCGGGAAAGTGTGATGGGACGGTTTGGATGGAGATTCACTCTGTGGCTGAAACCGGGCTTTTGTGATGGGACGGTGAAGTGGGAGATTCACTCTGTGTCTGACCCCGGGAACGTGTGATGGAACGGTTTGGATGGTGGTTCACTCTGAGTCTGATCCCGGGAGAGTGTGATGGGACGGTGAAGGGGGAGATTCACTTTGTGTCTGACCCCGGGCATTTGTGATGGGACGGTGAGGAGGGAGATTCACTCTGTGTCTGACCCCGGGAACGTGTGATGGAACGGTTTGGATGGAGGTTCACTCTGAGTCTGACCGCGGAAGTTTGTGATGGGACGGTGTGGATGGAGATTCACTCTGTGTCTGACCCCGGGTGTGTGTGATAGGACGGTGAGGAGGGAAATTCACTCTGTGTCTGACCCCGGGAGTGTGTGATGGGACGGTGAGGAGGGAGATTCACTCTGTGTCTGACCCCGGGAACGTGTGATGGAACGGTTTGGATTGAGGTTCACTCTGTGTCTGACCCCGGAAGTTTGTGATGGGACGGTGAGGAGGGAGATTCACTCTGTGTCTGACCCCGGGGACGTGTGATGGGACGGATTGGATGCAGATTCACTCTGTGTCTGACCCCGGGAGTGTGTGATGGGACCGTGAGGAGGGAGATTTACTCTTTGTCTGACCCAGGGCTTTTGTGATGGGACGGTGTGGAGGGAGATTCACTCTGTGTCTGACCCCGGGCTTTTGCGATGGGACGGTGAGGAGGGAGATTCACTCTCTGTCTGACCCCGGCAATGTGTGATGGGACGGTTTGGATGGAGGTTCACTCAGTGTCTGACCCCGGGAGTTTAAGATCTGACGGTGTGGATGGAGATTCACTCTGTGTATTACCCCGGGAATGTGTGATGGGACGGTTTGGATGGAGATTCACTCTGTGACTGACCCCGGGCTTCTGTGATGGGACGGTGAAGAGGGAGATTCACTCTGTGTCTGACACCGGGATCGTGTGATGGAACGGTTTGGATGGAGGTTCGCTCTGAGTCTGAACCCGGGAGTGTGTGATGGGACGGTGAATAGGGAGATTCACTCTGTGTCTGACGCCGGGCTTTTGTGATGGGACGGTGAGGAGGGAGATTCACTCTGTGTCTGACCCCGGAAGTTTGTGATGGGACGGTGTGGATGGAGCTTCACTCTGTGTCTGACCCCGGGAGTGTGTGATAGGACGGTGAGGAGGGAGATTCACTCTGTGTCTGACCCCGGGAACGTGTGATGGGACGGTTTGGATGCAGATTCACTCTGTGTCTGAACCCAGGAGTGTGTGATGGGACCGTGAGGAGTGAGATTTACTCTTTGTCTGACCCCGGGAGTTTGTCATGGAAAGGTGTGGATGCAGATTCTCTCTACGTCTGAGCCCTGGAATTTTTGATGGGATCGTGTGGAAGGAGATTCACTCTGTGTCTGACCCCGGGCAATGTGTGATGGGACTGTTTGGATGCAGGTTCACTTAGTGTCTGACCCAGGGCTTTTGTGACGGGACGGTGTGGACGGAGATTCACTCTGTGTCTGACCCCGGGCTTTTGTGATGGGACGGTGAGGAGGGAGATTCAATCTCTGTCTGACACCGGGAACGTGTGATGGGACGGTTGGATTGAGATTTACTCTGTATCTGACCCCGAGAGTGTATGTTGGGACTGTTAGGATGGAGATTCACTCTGCGTCTGACCCCGGGACCCTGTGATGGGACGGTTTGGATGGAGATTCACTCTGTGTCAGACCCCGGGAGTGTGTGATGGGACGGTGAGGAGGGAGTTTCACTCTGTTTCACACCCCGGGAGTTTGTGATGGATAGGTGTGGATGCAGATTCACTCTGTGTCTGACCCCGGGCTTTTGTGATGAGACGGTGTGGAGGGAGATTCACTCTGTGTCTGACCCCGGGCTTTTGTGATGGGACGGTGAGGAGGGAGATTCACTCTCTGTCTGACCCCGGCAATGTGTGATGGGACGGTTTGGATTGAGGTTCACTCAGTGTCTGACCCCGGGAGTTTAAGATCTGACGGTGTGGATGGAGATTCACTCTGTGTATTACTCCGGGAATGTGTGATGGGACGGTTTGGAAGGAGATTCACTCTGTGACTGACCCCGGGCTTCTGTGATGGGACGGTGAAGAGGTAGATTCACTCTGTGTCTGACGCCGGGCTTTTGTGATGGGACGGTGAGGAGGGAGATTCACTCTGTGTCTGACCCCGGAAGTTTGTGATGGGACGGTGAAGAGGGAGATTCACTCTGTGTCTGACACCGGGATCGTGTGATGGAACGGTTTGGATGGAGGTTCGCTCTGAGTCTGAACCCGGGAGTGTGTGATGGGACGGTGAATAGGGAGATTCACTCTGTGTCTGACGCCGGGCTTTTGTGATGGGACGGTGAGGAGGGAGATTCACTCTGTGTCTGACCCCGGAAGTTTGTGATGGGACGGTGTGGATGGAGCTTCACTCTGTGTCTGACCCCGGGAGTGTGTGATAGGACGGTGAGGAGGGAGATTCACTCTGTGTCTGACCCCGGGAACGTGTGATGGGTCGGTTTGGATGCAGATTCGCTCTGTGTCTGAACCCAGGAGTGTGTGATGGGACCGTGAGGAGTGAGATTTACTCTTTGTCTGACCCCGGGAGTTTGTCATGGAAAGGTGTGGATGCAGATTCTCTCTATGTCTGAGCCCTGGAATTTTTGATGGGATCGTGTGGAAGGAGATTCACTCTGTGTCTGACCCCGGGCAATGTGTGATGGGACTGTTTGGATGCAGGTTCACTTAGTGTCTGACCCAGGGCTTTTGTGACGGGACGGTGTGGACGGAGATTCACTCTGTGTCTGACCCCGGGCTTTTGTGATGGGACGGTGAGGAGGGAGATTCAATCGCTGTCTGACACCGGGAACGTGTGATGGGACGGTTGGATTGAGATTTACTCTGTATCTGACCCCGAGAGTGTATGTTGGGACTGTTAGGATGGAGATTCACTCTGCGTCGGACCCCGGGACTCTGTGATGGGACGGTGTGGATGGAGATTCACTCTGTGTCAGACCCTGGGAGTGTGTGATGGGACGGGGAGGAGGGAGTTTCACTCTGTTTCACACCCCGGGAGTTTGTGATGGATAGGTGTGGATGCAGATTCACTCTGTGTCTGACCCCGGGCTTTTGTGATGAGACGGTGTGGAGGGAGATTCACTCTGTGTCTGACCCCGGGCTTTTGTGATGGGACGGTGAGGAGGGAGATTCACTCTCTGTCTGACCCCGGGCTTTTGTGATGAGACGGTGTGGAGGGAGATTCACTCTGCGTCTGACCCCGGGCTTTTGTGATGAGACGGTGTGGAGGGAGATTCACTCTGTGTCTGACCCCGGGCTTTTGTGATGGGACGGTGAGGAGGGAGATTCAATCTCTGTCTGACACCGGGAACGTGTGATGGGACGGTTGGATTGAGATTTACTCTGTATCTGACCCCGAGAGTGTATGTTGGGACTGTTAGGATGGAGATTCACTCTGCGTCTGACCCCGGGACCCTGTGATGGGACGGTTTGGATGGAGATTCACTCTGTGTCAGACCCCGGGAGTGTGTGATGGGACGGTGAGGAGGGAGTTTCACTCTGTTTCACACCCCGGGAGTTTGTGATGGATAGGTGTGGATGCAGATTCACTCTGTGTCTGACCCCGGGCTTTTGTGATGAGACGGTGTGGAGGGAGATTCACTCTGTGTCTGACCCCGGGCTTTTGTGATGGGACGGTGAGGAGGGAGATTCACTCTCTGTCTGACACCGGCAATGTGTGATGGGACGGTTTGGATGGAGGTTCACTCAGTGTCTGACCCCGGGAGTTTAAGATCTGACGGTGTGGATGGAGATTCACTCTGTGTCAGACCCCGGGAGTGTGTGATGGGACGGTGAGGAGGGAGTTTCACTCTGTTTCACACCCCGGGAGTTTGTGATGGATAGGTGTGGATGCAGATTCACTCTGTGTCTGACCCCGGGCTTTTGTGATGAGACGGTGTGGAGGGAGATTCACTCTGTGTCTGACCCCGGGCTTTTGTGATGGGACGGTGAGGAGGGAGATTCACTCTCTGTCTGACCCCGGCAATGTGTGATGGGGCGGTTTGGATGGAGGTTCACTCAGTGTCTGACCCCGGGAGTTTAAGTTCTGACGGTGTGGATGGAGGTTCACTCTGTGTATTACCCCGGGAATGTGTGATGGGACGGTTTGGATGGAGATTCACTCTGTGACTGACCCCGGGCTTCTGTTGTGGGACGGTGACGAGGGAGATTCACTCTGTGTCTGACCCCGGGGACGTGTGATGGGACGGATTGGATGCAGATTCACTCTGTGTCTGACCCCGGGAGTGTGTGATGGGACCGTGAGGAGGGAGATTTACTCTTTGTCTGACCCAGGGCTTTTGTGATGGGACGGTGTGGAGGGAGATTCACTCTGTGTCTGACCCCGGGCTTTTGTGATGGGACGGTGAGGAGGGAGATTCACTCTCTGTCTGACCCCGGCAATGTGTGATGGGACGGTTTGGATGGAGGTTCACTCAGTGTCTGACCCCGGGAGTTTAAGATCTGACGGTGTGGATGGAGATTCACTTTGTGTATTACCCCGGGAATGTGTGATGGGACGGTTTGGATGGAGATTCACTCTGTGACTGACCCCGGGCTTCTGTGATGGGACGGTGAAGAGGGAGATTCACTCTGTGTCTGACACCGGGATCGTGTGATGGAACGGTTTGGATGGAGGTTCGCTCTGAGTCTGAACCCGGGAGTGTGTGATGGGACGGTGAATAGGGAGATTCACTCTGTGTCTGACGCCGGGCTGTTGTGATGGGACGGTGAGGAGGGAGATTCACTCTGTGTCTGACCCCGGAAGTTTGTGATGGGACGGTGTGGATGCAGCTTCACTCTGTGTCTGACCCCAGGAGTGTGTGATAGGACGGTGAGGAGGGAGATTCACTCTGTGTCTGACCCCGGGAACGTGTGATGGGACGGTTTGGATGCAGATTCACTCTGTGTCTGAACCCAGGAGTGTGTGATGGGACCGTGAGGAGTGAGATTTACTCTTTGTCTGACACCGGGAGTTTGTCATGGAAAGGTGTGGATGCAGATTCTCTCTATGTCTGAGCCCTGGAATTTTTGATGGGATCGTGTGGAATGAGATTCACTCTGTGTCTGACCCCGGGCAATGTGTGATGGGACTGTTTGGATGCAGGTTCACTTAGTGTCTGACCCAGGGCTTTTGTGACGGGACGGTGTGGACGGAGATTCACTCTGTGTCTGACCCCGGGCTTTTGTGATGGGACGGTGAGGAGGGAGATTCAATCTCTGTCTGACACCGGGAACGTGTGATGGGACGGTTGGATTGAGATTTACTCTGTATCTGACCCCGAGAGTGTATGTTGGGACTGTTAGGATGGAGATTCACTCTGCGTCTGACCCCGGGACCCTGTGATGGGACGGTTTGGATGGAGATTCACTCTGTGTCAGACCCCGGGAGTGTGTGATGGGACGGTGAGGAGGGAGTTTCACTCTGTTTCACACCCCGGGAGTTTGTGATGGATAGGTGTGGATGCAGATTCACTCTGTGTCTGACCCCGGGCTTTTGTGATGAGACGGTGTGGAGGGAGATTCACTCTGTGTCTGACCCCGGGCTTTTGTGATGGGACGGTGAGGAGGGAGATTCACTCTCTGTCTGACCCCGGCAATGTGTGATGGGACGGTTTGGATGGAGGTTCACTCAGTGTCTGACCCCGGGAGTTTAAGATCTGACGGTGTGGATGGAGATTCACTCTGTGTATTACCCCGGGAATGTGTGATGGGACGGTTTGGATGGAGATTCACTCTGTGACTGACCCCGGGCTTCTGTGATGGGACGGTGAAGAGGGAGATTCACTCTGTGTCTGACACCGGGATCGTGTGATGGAACGGTTTGGATGGAGGTTCGCTCTGAGTCTGAACCCGGGAGTGTGTGATGGGACGGTGAATAGGGAGATTCACTCTGTGTCTGACGCCGGGCTTTTGTGATGGGACGGTGAGGAGGGAGATTCACTCTGTGTCTGACCCCGGAAGTTTGTGATGGGACGGTGAAGAGGGAGATACACTCTGTGTCTGACACCGGGATCGTGTGATGGAACGGTTTGGATGGAGGTTCGCTCTGAGTCTGAACCCGGGAGTATGTGATGGGACGGTGAATAGGGAGATTCACTCTGTGTCTGACGCCGGGCTTTTGTGATGGGACGGTGAGGAGGGAGATTCACTCTGTGTCTGACCCCGGAAGTTTGTGATGGGACGGTGTGGATGGAGCTTCACTTTGTGTCTGACCCCGGGAGTGTGTGATAGCACGGTGAGGAGGGAGATTCACTCTGTGTCTGACCCCGGGAACGTGTGATGGGACGGTTTGGATGCAGATTCACTCTGTGTCTGAACCCAGGAGTGTGTGATGGGACCGTGAGGAGTGAGATTTACTCTTTGTCTGACCCCGGGAGTTTGTCATGGAAAGGTGTGGATGCAGATTCTCTCTATGTCTGAGCCCTGGAATTTTTGATGGGATCGTGTGGAAGGAGATTCACTCAGTGTCTGACCCCGGGCAATGTGTGATGGGACTGTTTGGATGCAGGTTCACTTAGTGTCTGACCCAGGGCTTTTGTGACGGGACGGTGTGGACGGAGATTCACTCTGTGTCTGACCCCGGGCTTTTGTGATGGGACGGTGAGGAGGGAGATTCAATCTCTGTCTGACACCGGGAACGTGTGATGGGACGGTTGGATTGAGATTTACTCTGTATCTGACCCCGAGAGTGTATGTTGGGACTGTTAGGATGGAGATTCACTCTGCGTCTGACCCCGGGACCCTGTGATGGGACGGTGAGGAGGGAGTTTCACTCTGTTTCACACCCCGGGAGTTTGTGATGGATAGGTGTGGATGCAGATTCACTCTGTGTCTGACCCCGGGCTTTTGTGATGAGACGGTGTGGAGGGAGATTCACTCTGTGTCTGACCCCGGGCTTTTGTGATGGGACGGTGAGGAGGGAGATTCACTCTCTGTCTGACCCCGGCAATGTGTGATGGGACGGTTTGGATGGAGGTTCACTCAGTGTCTGACCCCGGGAGTTTAAGATCTGACGGTGTGGATGGAGATTCACTCTGTGTCAGACCCCGGGAGTGTGTGATGGGACGGTGAGGAGGGAGTTTCACTCTGTTTCACACCCCGGGAGTTTGTGATGGATAGGTGTTGATGCAGATTCACTCTGTGTCTGACCCCGGGCTTTTGTGATGAGACGGTGTGGAGGGAGATTCACTCTGTGTCTGACCCCGGGCTTTTGTGATGGGACGGTGAGGAGGGAGATTCACTCTCTGTCTGACCCCGGCAATGTGTGATGGGACGGTTTGGATGGAGGTTCACTCAGAGTCTGACCCCGGGAGTTTAAGATCTGACGGTGTGGATGGAGATTCACTCTGTGTATTACCCCGGGAATGTGTGATGGGACGGTTTGGATGGAGATTCACTCTGTGACTTACCCCGGGCTTCTGTGATGGGACGGTGAAGAGGGAGATTCACTCTGTGTCTGACACCGGGATCGTGTGATGGAACGGTTTGGATGGAGGTTCGCTCTGAGTCTGAACCCGGGAGTGTGTGACGGGACGGTGAATAGGGAGATTCACTCTGTGTCTGACGCCGGGCTTTTGTGATGGGACGGTGAGGAGGGAGATTCACTCTGTGTCTGACCCCGGGAACGTGTGATGGAACGGTTTGGATGGAGGTTCACTCTGTGTCTGACCGCGGAAGTTTGTGATGGGACGGTGTGGATGGAGATTCACTCTGTGTCTGACCCCGGGTGTGTGTGATAGGACGGTGAGGAGGGAAATTCACTCTGTGTCTGACCCCGGGAGTGTGTGATGGGACGGTGAGGAGGGAGATTCACTCTGTGTCTGACCCCGGGAACGTGTGATGGAACGGTTTGGATTGAGGTTCACTCTGTGTCTGACCCCGGAAGTTTGTGATGGGACGGTGAGGAGGGAAATTCACTCTGTGTCTGACCCCGGGGACGTGTGATGGGACGGATTGGATGCAGATTCACTCTGTGTCTGACCCCGGGAGTGTGTGATGGGACCGTGAGGAGGGAGATTTACTCTTTGTCTGACCACGGGAGTTTGTCATGGAAAGGTGTGGATGCAGATTCTCTCTATGTCTGACCCCTGGAATTTTTGAATGGATGGTGTGGATGGAGATTCACTCTGTGTCTGACCCCGGGCAATGTGTGATGGGACGGTTTGGATGCAGGTTTACTCAGTGTCTGACCCAGGGCTTTTGTGATGGGACGGTGTGGAGGGAGATTCACTCTGTGTCTGACCCCGGGCTTTTGTGATGAGACGGTGTGGAGGGAGATTCACTCTGTGTCTGACCCCGGGCTTTTGTGATGGGACGGTGAGGAGGGAGATTCACTCTCTGTCTGACCCCGGGAACGTATGATGGGACGGTTGGATGGAGATTCTCTCTGTGTCTGACACCTGGCTTTTGTGATGGGACGGTGAAGAGGGAGATTCACTCTGTGTCAGACATCGGAAGTTTGTGATGGGACGGTTTGGATGGAGATTCACGCTGTGGCTGACCCCGGGCTTTTGTGATGGGACGGTGAGGAGGGAGATTCACTCTCTGTCTGACCCCGGGAACGTGTGATGGGACGGTTGGATGGAGGTTCACTAAGTGTCTGACCCAGATCTTTTGTGATGGGACGGTGTTGAGGGAGATTTACTCTGTGTCAGACATCGGAAGTTTGTGATGGGACGGTTTGGATGGAGATTCACGCTGTGGCTGACCCCGGGCTTTTGTGATGGGACGGTGAAGAGGGAGATTCACTCTGTGTCTGACCCCGGGAACGTGTGATGGAACGGTTTGGATGGTGGTTCACTCTGAGTCTGATCCAGGGAGTGTGTGATGGGACGGTGTTGAGGGAGATTTACTCTGTGTCAGACACCGGACGTTTGTGATGGGACGGTTTGGATGGAGATTCACTTTGTGTCTGACCCCGGGCTTTTGTGATGGGACTGTGAGGAGGGAGATTCACTCTGCGTCTGACCCCGGGACCATGTGATGGGACGGTTTGGATGGAGATTCACTCTGTGTCAGACCCAGGGAGTGTGTGATGGAACGGTGAGGAGGGAGTTTCACTCTGTTTCACACCCCGGGAGTTTGTGATGGATAGGTGTGGATGCAGATTCACTCTAAGTCTGACCCCGGGAGTGTGTGATGGGACGGTGAAGAAGGAGATTCACTCAGTATCTGACCCAGGGCTTTTGTGATGGGACGGTGTGGAGGGAGATTCACTCTGTGTCTGACCCCGGGCTTTTGTGATGGGACGGTGAGGAGGGAGATTCACACTCTGTCTGACCCCGGGAACGTGTGATGGAACGGTTTGGATTGAGGTTCACTCTGTGTCTGACCCCGGAAGTTTGTGATGGGACGGTGAGGAGGGAGATTCACTCTGTGTCTGACCCCGGGGACGTGTGATGGGACGGATTGGATGCAGATTCACTCTGTGTCTGACCCCGGGAGTGTGTGATGGGACCGTGAGGAGGGAGATTTACTCTTTGTCTGACCCAGGGCTTTTGTGATGGGACGGTGTGGAGGGAGATTCACTCTGTGTCTGACCCCGGGCTTTTGTGATGGGACGGTGAGGAGGGAGATTCACTCTCTGTCTGACCCCGGCAATGTGTGATGGGACGGTTTGGATGGAGGTTCACTCAGTGTCTGACCCCGGGAGTTTAAGATCTGACGGTGTGGATGGAGATTCACTCTGTGTATTACCCCGGGAATGTGTGATGGGACGGTTTGGATGGAGATTCACTCTGTGACTGACCCCGGGCTTCTGTGATGGGACGGTGAAGAGGGAGATTCACTCTGTGTCTGACACCGGGATCGTGTGATGGAACGGTTTGGATGGAGGTTCGCTCTGAGTCTGAACCCGGGAGTGTGTGATGGGACGGTGAATAGGGAGATTCACTCTGTGTCTGACGCCGGGCTTTTGTGATGGGACGGTGAGGAGGGAGATTCACTCTGTGTCTGACCCCGGAAGTTTGTGATGGGACGGTGTGGATGGAGCTTCACTCTGTGTCTGACCCCGGGAGTGTGTGATAGGACGGTGAGGAGGGAGATTCACTCTGTGTCTGACCCCGGGAACGTGTGATGGGACGGGTTGGATGCAGATTCACTCTGTGTCTGAACCCAGGAGTGTGTGATGGGACCGTGAGGAGTGAGATTTACTCTTTGTCTGACCCCGGGAGTTTGTCATGGAAAGGTGTGGATGCAGATTCTCTCTATGTCTGAGCCCTGGAATTTTTGATGGGATCGTGTGGAAGGAGATTCACTCTGTGTCTGACCCCGGGCAATGTGTGATGGGACTGTTTGGATGCAGGTTCACTTAGTGTCTGACCCAGGGCTTTTGTGACGGGACGGTGTGGACGGAGATTCACTCTGTGTCTGACCCCGGGCTTTTGTGATGGGACGGTGAGGAGGGAGATTCAATCTCTGTCTGACACCGGGAACGTGTGATGGGACGGTTGGATTGAGATTTACTCTGTATCTGACCCCGAGAGTGTATGTTGGGACTGTTAGGATGGAGATTCACTCTGCGTCTGACCCCGGGACCCTGTGATGGGACGGTTTGGATGGAGATTCACTCTGTGTCAGACCCCGGGAGTGTGTGATGGGACGGTGAGGAGGGAGTTTCACTCTGTTTCACACCCCGGGAGTTTGTGATGGATAGGTGTGGATGCAGATTCACTCTGTGTCTGACCCCGGGCTTTTGTGATGAGACGGTGTGGAGGGAGATTCACTCTGTGTCTGACCCCGGGCTTTTGTGATGGGACGGTGTGGAGGGAGATTCACTCTCTGTCTGACCCCGGCAATGTGTGATGGGACGGTTTGGATGGAGGTTCACTCAGTGTCTGACCCCGGGAGTTTAAGATCTGACGGTGTGGATGGAGATTCACTCTGTGTATTACCCCGGGAATGTGTGATGGGACGGTTTGGAAGGAGATTCACTCTGTGACTGACCCCGGGCTTCTGTGATGGGACGGTGAAGAGGGAGATTCACTCTGTGTCTGACACCGGGATCGTGTGATGGAACGGTTTGGATGGAGGTTCGCTCTGAGTCTGAACCCGGGAGTGTGTGATGGGACCGTGAATAGGGAGATTCACTCTGTGTCTGACGCCGGGCTTTTGTGATGGGACGGTGAGGAGGGAGATTCACTCTGTGTCTGACCCCGGAAGTTTGTGATGGGACGGTGAAGAGGGAGATTCACTCTGTGTCTGACACCGGGATCGTGTGATGGAACGGTTTGGATGGAGGTTCGCTCTGAGTCTGAACCCGGGAGTGTGTGATGGGACGGTGAATAGGGAGATTCACTCTGTGTCTGACGCCGGGCTTTTGTGATGGGACGGTGAGGAGGGAGATTCACTCTGTGTCTGACCCCGGAAGTTTGTGATGGGACGGTGTGGATGGAGCTTCACTCTGTGTCTGACCCCGGGAGTGTGTGATAGGACGGTGAGGAGGGAGATTCACTCTGTGTCTGACCCCGGGAACGTGTGATGGGTCGGTTTGGATGCAGATTCGCTCTGTGTCTGAACCCAGGAGTGTGTGATGGGACCGTGAGGAGTGAGATTTACTCTTTGTCTGACCCTGGGAGTTTGTCATGGAAAGGTGTGGATGCAGATTCTCTCTATGTCTGAGCCCTGGAATTTTTGATGGGATCGTGTGGAAGGAGATTCACTCTGTGTCTGACCCCGGGCAATGTGTGATGGGACTGTTTGGATGCAGGTTCACTTAGTGTCTGACCCAGGGCTTTTGTGACGGGACGGTGTGGACGGAGATTCACTCTGTGTCTGACCCCGGGCTTTTGTGATGGGACGGTGAGGAGGGAGATTCAATCTCTGTCTGACACCGGGAACGTGTGATGGGACGGTTGGATTGAGATTTACTCTGTATCTGACCCCGAGAGTGTATGTTGGGACTGTTAGGATGGAGATTCACTCTGCGTCGGACCCCGGGACTCTGTGATGGGACGGTGTGGATGGAGATTCACTCTGTGTCAGACCCTGGGAGTGTGTGATGGGACGGTGAGGAGGGAGTTTCACTCTGTTTCACACCCCGGGAGTTTGTGATGGATAGGTGTGGATGCAGATTCACTCTGTGTCTGACCCCGGGCTTTTGTGATGAGACGGTGTGGAGGGAGATTCACTCTGCGTCTGACCCCGGGCTTTTGTGATGGGACGGTGAGGAGGGAGATTCACTCTCTGTCTGACCCCGGGCTTTTGTGATGAGACGGTGTGGAGGGAGATTCACTCTGTGTCTGACCCCGGGCATTTGTGATGAGACGGTGTGGAGGGAGATTCACTCTGTGTCTGACCCCGGGCTTTTGTGATGGGACGGTGAGGAGGGAGATTCAATCTCTGTCTGACACCGGGAACGTGTGATGGGACGGTTGGATTGAGATTTACTCTGTATCTGACCCCGAGAGTGTATGTTGGGACTGTTAGGATGGAGATTCACTCTGCGTCTGACCCCGGGACCCTGTGATGGGACGGTTTGGATGCAGATTCACTCTGTGTCTGAACCCAGGAGTGTGTGATGGGACCGTGAGGAGTGAGATTTACTCTTTGTCTGACCCCGGGAGTTTGTCATGGAAAGGTGTGGATGCAGATTCTCTCTATGTCTGAGCCCTGGAATTTTTGATGGGATCGTGTGGAAGGAGATTCACTCTGTGTCTGACCCCGGGCAATGTGTGATGGGACTGTTTGGATGCAGGTTCACTTAGTGTCTGACCCAGGGCTTTTGTGACGGGACGGTGTGGACGGAGATTCACTCTGTGTCTGACCCCGGGCTTTTGTGATGGGACGGTGAGGAGGGAGATTCAATCTCTGTCTGACACCGGGAACGTGTGATGGGACGGTTGGATTGAGATTTACTCTGTATCTGACCCCGAGAGTGTATGTTGGGACTGTTAGGATGGAGATTCACTCTGCGTCTGACCCCGGGACCCTGTGATGGGACGGTTTGGATGGAGATTCACTCTGTGTCAGACCCCGGGAGTGTGTGATGGGACGGTGAGGAGGGAGTTTCACTCTGTTTCACACCCCGGGAGTTTGTGATGGATAGGTGTGGATGCAGATTCACTCTGTGTCTGACCCCGGGCTTTTGTGATGAGACGGTGTGGAGGGAGATTCACTCTGTGTCTGACCCCGGGCTTTTGTGATGGGACGGTGAGGAGGGAGATTCACTCTCTGTCTGACCCCGGCAATGTGTGATGGGACGGTTTGGATGGAGGTTCACTCAGTGTCTGACCCCGGGAGTTTAAGATCTGACGGTGTGGATGGAGATTCACTCTGTGTCAGACCCCGGGAGTGTGTGATGGGACGGTGAGGAGGGAGTTTCACTCTGTTTCACACCCCGGGAGTTTGTGATGGATAGGTGTGGATGCAGAGTCACTCTGTGTCTGACCCCGGGCTTTTGTGATGAGACGGTGTGGAGGGAGATTCACTCTGTGTCTGACCCCGGGCTTTTGTGATGGGACGGTGTGGATGGAGATTCACTCTCTGTCTGACCCCGGCAATGTGTGATGGGACGGTTTGGATGGAGGTTCACTCAGTGTCTGACCCCGAGAGTTTAAGTTCTGACGGTGTGGATGGAGGTTCACTCTGTGTATTACCCCGGGAATGTGTGATGGGACGGTTTGGATGGAGATTCACTCTGTGACTGACCCCGGGCTTCTGTGATGGGACGGTGAGGAGGGAGATTCACTCTGTGTCTGACCCCGGGGACGTGTGATGGGACGGATTGGATGCAGATTCACTCTGTGTCTGACCCCGGGAGTGTGTGATGGGACCGTGAGGAGGGAGATTTACTCTTTGTCTGACCCAGGGCTTTTGTGATGGGACGGTGTGGAGGGAGATTCACTCTGTGTCTGACCCCGGGCTTTTGTGATGGGACGGTGAGGAGGGAGATTCACTCTCTGTCTGACCCCGGCAATGTGTGATGGGACGGTTTGGATGCAGGTTCACTCAGTGTCTGACCCCGGGAGTTTAAGATCTGACGGTGTGGATGGAGATTCACTCTGTGTATTACCCTGGGAATGTGTGATGGGACGGTTTGGATGGAGATTCACTCTGTGACTGACCCCGGGCTTCTGTGATGGGACGGTGAAGAGGGAGATTCACTCTGTGTCTGACACCGGGATCGTGTGATGGAACGGTTTGGATGGAGGTTCGCTCTGAGTCTGAACCCGGGAGTGTGTGATGGGACGGTGAATAGGGAGATTCACTCTGTGTCTGACGCCGGGCTTTTGTGATGGGACGGTGAGGAGGGAGATTCACTCTGTGTCTGACCCCGGAAGTTTGTGATGGGACGGTGTGGATGCAGCTTCACTCTGTGTCTGACCCCAGGAGTGTGTGATAGGACGGTGAGGAGGGAGATTCACTCTGTGTCTGACCCCGGGAACGTGTGATGGGACGGTTTGGATGCAGATTCACTCTGTGTCTGAACCCAGGAGTGTGTGATGGGACCGTGAGGAGTGAGATTTACTCTTTGTCTGACCCCGGGAGTTTGTCATGGAAAGGTGTGGATGCAGATTCTCTCTATGTCTGAGCCCTGGAATTTTTGATGGGATCGTGTGGAAGGAGATTCACTCTGTGTCTGACCCCGGGCAATGTGTGATGGGACTGTTTGGATGCAGGTTCACTTAGTGTCTGACCCAGGGCTTTTGTGACGGGACGGTGTGGACGGAGATTCACTCTGTGTCTGACCCCGGGCTTTTGTGATGGGACGGTGAGGAGGGAGATTCAATCTCTGTCTGACACCGGGAACGTGTGATGGGACGGTTGGATTGAGATTTACTCTGTATCTGACCCCGAGAGTGTATGTTGGGACTGTTAGGATGGAGATTCACTCTGCGTCTGACCCCGGGACCCTGTGATGGGACGGTTTGGATGGAGATTCACTCTGTGTCAGACCCCGGGAGTGTGTGATGGGACGGTGAGGAGGGAGTTTCACTCTGTTTCACACCCCGGGAGTTTGTGATGGATAGGTGTGGATGCAGATTCACTCTGTGTCTGACCCCGGGCTTTTGTGATGAGACGGTGTGGAGGGAGATTCACTCTGTGTCTGACCCCGGGCTTTTGTGATGGGACGGTGAGGAGGGAGATTCACTCTCTGTCTGACCCCGGCAATGTGTGATGGGACGGTTTGGATGGAGGTTCACTCAGTGTCTGACCCCGGGAGTTTAAGATCTGACGGTGTGGATGGAGATTCACTCTGTGTATTACCCCGGGAATGTGTGATGGGACGGTTTGGATGGAGATTCACTCTGTGACTGACCCCGGGCTTCTGTGATGGGACGGTGAAGAGGGAGATTCACTCTGTGTCTGACACCGGGATCGTGTGATGGAACGGTTTGGATGGAGGTTCGCTCTGAGTCTGAACCCGGGAGTGTGTGATGGGACGGTGAATAGGGAGATTCACTCTGTGTCTGACGCCGGGCTTTTGTGATGGGACGGTGAGGAGGGAGATTCACTCTGTGTCTGACCCCGGAAGTTTGTGATGGGACGGTGAAGAGGGAGATTCACTCTGTGTCTGACACCGGGATCGTGTGATGGAACGGTTTGGATGGAGGTTCGCTCTGAGTCTGAACCCGGGGGTGTGTGATGGGACGGTGAATAGGGAGATTCACTCTGTGTCTGACGCCGGGCTTTTGTGATGGGACGGTGAGGAGGGAGATTCACTCTGTGTCTGACCCCGGAAGTTTGTGATGGGACGGTGTGGATGGAGCTTCACTCTGTGTCTGACCCCGGGAGTGTGTGATAGGACGGTGAGGAGGGAGATTCACACTGTGTCTGACCCCGGGAACGTGTGATGGGACGGTTTGGATGCAGATTCACTCTGTGTCTGAACCCAGGAGTGTGTGATGGGACCGTGAGGAGTGAGATTTACTCTTTGTCTGACCCCGGGAGTTTGTCATGGAAAGGTGTGGATGCAGATTCTCTCTATGTCTGAGCCCTGGAATTTTTGATGGGATCGTGTGGAAGGAGATTCACTCTGTGTCTGACCCCGGGCAATGTGTGATGGGACTGTTTGGATGCAGGTTCACTTAGTGTCTGACCCAGGGCTTTTGTGACGGGACGGTGTGGACGGAGATTCACTCTGTGTCTGACCCCGGGCTTTTGTGATGGGACGGTGAGGAGGGAGATTCAATCTCTGTCTGACACCGGGAACGTGTGATGGGACGGTTGGATTGAGATTTACTCTGTATCTGACCCCGAGAGTGTATGTTGGGACTGTTAGGATGGAGATTCACTCTGCGTCTGACCCCGGGACCCAGTGATGGGACGGTTTGGATGGAGATTCACTCTGTGTCAGACCCCGGGAGTGTGTGATGGGACGGTGAGGAGGGAGTTTCACTCTGTTTCACACCCCGGGAGTTTGTGATGGATAGGTGTGGATGCAGATTCACTCTGTCTCTGACCCCGGGCTTTTGTGATGAGACGGTGTGGAGGGAGATTCACTCTGTGTCTGACCCCGGGCTTTTGTGATGAGACGGTGTGGAGGGAGATTCACTCTGTGTCTGACCCCGGGCTTTTGTGATGAGACGGTGTGGAGGGAGATTCACTCTGTGTCTGACCCCGGGCTTTTGTGATGAGACGGTTTGGAGGGAGATTCACTCTGTGTCTGACCCCGGGCTTTTGTGATGGGACGGTGAGGAGGGAGATTCAATCTCTGTCTGACACCGGGAACGTGTGCTGGGACGGTTGGATTGAGATTTACTCTGTATCTGACCCCGAGAGTGTATGTTGGGACTGTTAGGATGGAGATTCACTCTGCGTCTGACCCCGGGACCCTGTGATGGGACGGTTTGGATGCAGATTCACTCTGTGTCTGAACCCAGGAGTGTGTGATGGGACCGTGAGGAGTGAGATTTACTCTTTGTCTGACCCCGGGAGTTTGTCATGGAAAGGTGTGGATGCAGATTCTCTCTATGTCTGAGCCCTGGAATTTTTGATGGGATCGTGTGGAAGGAGATTCACTCTGTGTCTGACCCCGGGCAATGTGTGATGGGACTGTTTGGATGCAGGTTCACTTAGTGTCTGACCCAGGGCTTTTGTGACGGGACGGTGTGGACGGAGATTCACTCTGTGTCTGACCCCGGGCTTTTGTGATGGGACGGTGAGGAGGGAGATTCAATCTCTGTCTGACACCGGGAACGTGTGATGGGACGGTTGGATTGAGATTTACTCTGTATCTGACCCCGAGAGTGTATGTTGGGACTGTTAGGATGGAGATTCACTCTGCGTCTGACCCCGGGACCCTGTGATGGGACGGTGAGGAGGGAGTTTCACTCTGTTTCACACCCCGGGAGTTTGTGATGGATAGGTGTGGATGCAGATTCACTCTGTGTCTGACCCCGGGCTTTTGTGATGAGACGGTGTGGAGGGAGATTCACTCTGTGTCTGACCCCGGGCTTTTGTGATGGGACGGTGAGGAGGGAGATTCACTCTCTATCTGACCCCGGCAATGTGTGATGGGACGGTTTGGATGGAGGTTCACTCAGTGTCTGACCCCGGGAGTTTAAGATCTGACGGTGTGGATGGAGATTCACTCTGTGTCAGACCCCGGGAGTGTGTGATGGGACGGTGAGGAGGGAGTTTCACTCTGTTTCACACCCCGGGAGTTTGTGATGGATAGGTGTTGATGCAGATTCACTCTGTGTCTGACCCAGGGCTTTTGTGATGAGACGGTGTGGAGGGAGATTCACTCTGTGTCTGACCCCGGGCTTTTGTGATGGGACGGTGAGGAGGGAGATTCACTCTCTGTCTGACCCCGGCAATGTGTGATGGGACGGTTTGGATGGAGGTTCACTCAGTGTCTGACCCCGGGAGTTTAAGATCTGACGGTGTGGATGGAGATTCACTCTGTGTATTACCCCGGGAATGTGTGATGGGACGGTTTGGATGGAGATTCACTCTGTGACTGACCCCGGGCTTCTGTGATGGGACGGTTTGGATGGAGATTCACTCTGTGACTGACCCCGGGCTTCTGTGATGGGACGGTGAAGAGGGAGATTCACTCTGTGTCTGACACCGGGATCGTGTGATGGAACGGTTTGGATGGAGGTTCGCTCTGAGTCTGAACCCGGGAGTGTGTGATGGGACGGTGAATAGGGAGATTCACTCTGTGTCTGACGCCGGGCTTTTGTGATGGGACGGTGAGGAGGGAGATTCACTCTGTGTCTGACCCCGGGAACGTGTGATGGAACGGTTTGGATGGAGGTTCACTCTGTGTCTGACCGCGGAAGTTTGTGATGGGACGGTGTGGATGGAGATTCACTCTGTGTCTGACCCCGGGTGTGTGTGATAGGACGGTGAGGAGGGAAATTCACTCTGTGTCTGACCCCGGGAGTGTGTGATGGGACGGTGAGGAGGGAGATTCACTCTGTGTCTGACCCCGGGAACGTGTGATGGAACGGTTTGGATTGAGGTTCACTCTGTGTCTGACCCCGGAAGTTTGTGATGGGACGGTGAGGAGGGAAATTCACTCTGTGTCTGACCCCGGGGACGTGTGATGGGACGGATTGGATGCAGATTCACTCTGTGTCTGACCCCGGGAGTGTGTGATGGGACCGTGAGGAGGGAGATTTACTCTTTGTCTGACCACGGGAGTTTGTCATGGAAAGGTGTGGATGCAGATTCTCTCTATGTCTGACCCCTGGAATTTTTGAATGGATGGTGTGGAAGGAGATTCACTCTGTGTCTGACCCCGGGCAATGTGTGATGGGACGGTTTGGATGCAGGTTCACTCAGTGTCTGACCCAGGGCTTTTGTGATGGGACGGTGTGGAGGGAGATTCACTCTGTGTCTGACCCCGGGCTTTTGTGATGAGACGGTGTGGAGGGAGATTCACTCTGTGTCTGACCCCGGGCTTTTGTGATGGGACGGTGAGGAGGGAGATTCACTCTCTGTCTGACCCCGGGAACGTATGATGGGACGGTTGGATGGAGATTCTCTCTGTGTCTGACACCTGGCTTTTGTGATGGGACGGTGAAGAGGGAGATTCACTCTGTGTCAGACATCGGAAGTTTGTGATGGGACGGTTTGGATGGAGATTCACGCTGTGGCTGACCCCGGGCTTTTGTGATGGGACGGTGAGGAGGGAGATTCACTCTCTGTCTGACCCCGGGAACGTGTGATGGGACGGTTGGATGGAGGTTCACTCAGTGTCTGACCCAGGTCTTTTGTGATGGGACGGTGTTGAGGGAGATTTACTCTGTGTCAGACATCGGAAGTTTGTGATGGGACGGTTTGGATGGAGATTCACGCTGTGGCTGACCCCGGGCTTTTGTGATGGGACGGTGAAGAGGGAGATTCACTCTGTGTCTGACCCCGGGAACGTGTGATGGAACGGTTTGGATGGTGGTTCACTCTGAGTCTGATCCAGGGAGTGTGTGATGGGACGGTGTTGAGGGAGATTTACTCTGTGTCAGACACCGGACGTTTGTGATGGGACGGTTTGGATGGAGATTCACTTTGTGTCTGACCCCGGGCTTTTGTGATGGGACTGTGAGGAGGGTGATTCACTCTGCGTCTGACCCCGGGACCCTGTGATGGGACGGTTTGGATGGAGATTCACTCTGTGTCAGACCCCGGGAGTGTGTGATGGAACGGTGAGGAGGGAGTTTCACTCTGTTTCACACCCCGGGAGTTTGTGATGGATAGGTGTGGATGCAGATTCACTCTAAGTCTGACCCCGGGAGTGTGTGATGGGACGGTGAAGAAGGAGATTCACTCAGTATCTGACCCAGGGCTTTTGTGATGGGACGGTGTGGAGGGAGATTCACTCTGTGTCTGACCCCGGGCTTTTGTGATGGGACGGTGAGGAGGGAGATTCACTCTCTGTCTGACCCCGGCAATGTGTGATGGGACGGTTTGGATGGAGGTTCACTCAGTGTCTGACCCCGGGAGTTTAAGATCTGACGGTGTGGATGGAGATTCACTCTGTGTATTACCCCGGAAATGTGTGATGGGACGGTTTGGATGGAGATTCACTCTGTGACTGACCCCGGGCTTCTGTGATGGGACGGTGAAGAGGGAGATTCACTCTGTGTCTGACACCGGGATCGTGTGATGGAACGGTTTGGATGGAGGTTCGCTCTGAGTCTGAACCCGGGAGTGTGTGATGGGACGGTGAATAGGGAGATTCACTCTGTGTCTGACGCCGGGCTTTTGTGATGGGACGGTGAGGAGGGAGATTCACTCTGTGTCTGACCCCGGAAGTTTGTGATGGGACGGTGTGGATGGAGCTTCACTCTGTGTCTGAACCCGGGAGTGTGTGATAGGACGGTGAGGAGGGAGATTCACTCTGTGTCTGACCCCGGGAACGTGTGATGGGACGGTTTGGATGCAGATTCACTCTGTGTCTGACCCCAGGAGTGTGTGATGGGACCGTGAGGAGTGAGATTTACTCTTTGTGTGACCCCGGGAGTTTGTCATGGAAAGGTGTGGATGCAGATTCTCTCTATGTCTGAGCCCTGGAATTTTTGATGGGATGGTGTGGAAGGAGATTCACTCTGTGTCTGACCCCGGGCAATGTGTGATGGGACGGTTTGGATGCAGGTTCACTCAGTGTCTGACCCAGGGCTTTTGTGATGGGACGGTGTGGAGGGAGATTCACTCTGTGTCTGACCCCGGGCTTTTGTGATGAGACGGTGTGGAGGGAGATTCACTCTGTGTCTGACCCCGGGCTTTTGTGATGGGACGGTGAGGAGGGAGATTCACTCTCTGTCTGACCCCGGGAACGTATGATGGGACGGTTGGATGGAGATTCTCTCTGTGTCTGACACCTGGCTTTTGTGATGGGACGGTGAAGAGGGAGATTCACTCTGTGTCAGACATCGGAAGTTTGTGATGGGACGGTTTGGATGGAGATTCACGCTGTGGCTGACCCCGGGCTTTTGTGATGGGACGGTGAGGAGGGAGATTCACTCTCTGTCTGACCCCGGGAACGTGTGATGGGACGGTTGGATGGAGGTTCACTCAGTGTCTGACCCAGGTCTTTTGTGATGGGACGGTGTTGAGGGAGATTTACTCTGTGTCAGACATCGGAAGTTTGTGATGGGACGGTTTGGATGGAGATTCACGCTGTGGCTGACCCCGGGCTTTTGTGATGGGACGGTGAAGAGGGAGATTCACTCTGTGTCTGACCCCGGGAACGTGTGATGGAACGGTTTGGATGGTGGTTCACTCTGAGTCTGATCCAGGGAGTGTGTGATGGGACGGTGTTGAGGGAGATTTACTCTGTGTCAGACACCGGACGTTTGTGATGGGACGGTTTGGATGGAGATTCACTTTGTGTCTGACCCCGGGCTTTTGTGATGGGACTGTGAGGAGGGAGATTCACTCTGCGTCTGACCCCGGGACCCTGTGATGGGACGGTTTGGATGGAGATTCACTCTGTGTCAGACCCCGGGAGTGTGTGATGGAACGGTGAGGAGGGAGTTTCACTCTGTTTCACACCCCGGGAGTTTGTGATGGATAGGTGTGGATGCAGATTCACTCTAAGTCTGACCCCGGGAGTGTGTGATGGGACGGTGAAGAAGGAGATTCACTCAGTATCTGACCCAGGGCTTTTGTGATGGGACGGTGTGGAGGGAGATTCACTCTGTGTCTGACCCCGGGCTTTTGTGATGGGACGGTGAGGAGGGAGATTCACTCTCTGTCTGACCCCGGCAATGTGTGATGGGACGGTTTGGATGGAGGTTCACTCAGTGTCTGACCCCGGGAGTTTAAGATCTGACGGTGTGGATGGAGATTCACTCTGTGTATTACCCCGGAAATGTGTGATGGGACGGTTTGGATGGAGATTCACTCTGTGACTGACCCCGGGCTTCTGTGATGGGACGGTGAAGAGGGAGATTCACTCTGTGTCTGACACCGGGATCGTGTGATGGAACGGTTTGGATGGAGGTTCGCTTTGAGTCTGAACCCGGGAGTGTGTGATGGGACGGTGAATAGGGAGATTCACTCTGTGTCTGACGCCGGGCTTTTGTGATGGGACGGTGAGGAGGGAGATTCACTCTGTGTCTGAACCCGGGAGTGTGTGATAGGACGGTGAGGAGGGAGATTCACTCTGTGTCTGACCCCGGGAACGTGTGATGGGACGGTTTGGATGCAGATTCACTCTGTGTCTGACCCCAGGAGTGTGTGATGGGACCGTGAGGAGTGAGATTTACTCTTTGTGTGACCCCGGGAGTTTGTCATGGAAAGGTGTGGATGCAGATTCTCTCTATGTCTGAGCCCTGGAATTTTTGATGGGATGGTGTGGAAGGAGATTCACTCTGTGTCTGACCCCGGGCAATGTGTGATGGGACGGTTTGGATGCAGGTTCACTCAGTGTCTGACCCAGGGCTTTTGTGATGGGACGGTGTGGAGGGAGATTCACTCTGTGTCTGACCCCGGGCTTTTGTGATGAGACGGTGTGGAGGGAGATTCACTCTGTGGCTGACCCCGGGATTTTGTGATGGGACGGTGAGGAGGGAGATTCACTCTCTGTCTGACCCCGGGAACGTGTGATGGGACGGTTGGATGGAGATTCTCTGTGTGTCTGACACCTGGCTTTTGTGATGGGACGGTGAAGAGGGAGATTCACTCTGTGTCTGACCCCGGGAACGTGTGATGGAACGGTTTGGATGGAGGTTCACTCAGTGTCTGACCCAGGTCTTTTGTGATGGGACGGTGTTGAGGGAGATTTACTCTGTGTCAGACATCGGAAGTTTGTGATGGGACGGTTTGGATGGAGATTCAAGCTGTGGCTGACCCCGTGCTTTTGTGATGGGACGGTGAAGAGGGAGATTCACTCTGTGTCTGACCCCGGGAACGTGTGATGGAACGGTTTGGATGGTGGTTCACTCTGAGTCTGATCCAGGGAGTGTGTGATGGGACGGTGTTGAGGGAGATTTACTCTGTGTCAGACACCGGAAGTTTGTGATGGGACGGTTTGGATGGAGATTCACTTTGTGTCTGACCCCGGGCTTTTGTGATGGGACGGTGAGGAGGGAGATTCACTCTCTGTCTGACCCCGGGAACGTGTGATGGGACGGTTGGACGGAGATTCTCTCTGTGTCTGACACCTGGCTTTTGTGATGGGACGGTGAGGAGGGCGATTCACTCTGTGTCTGACCCCGAGAGTGTATGTTGGGACTGTGAGGATGGAGATTCACTCTGCGTCTGACCCCGGGACCCTGTGATGGGACGGTTTGGATGGAGATTCACTCTGTGTCAGACCCCGGGAGTGTGTGATGGGACGGTGAGGAGGGAGCTTCACTCTGTTTCACACCCCGGGAGTTTGTGATGGATAGGTGTGGATGCAGATTCACTCTACGTCTGACCCCGGGAGTGTGTGATGGGACGGTAAAGAAGGAGATTCACTCAGTATCTGACCCAGGGCTTTTGTGATGAGACGGTGTGGAGGGAGATTCACTCTGTGTCTGACCCCGGGCTTTTGTGATGGGACGGTGAGGAGGGAGATTCACTCTCTGTCTGACCCCGGCAATGTGTGATGGGACGGTTTGGATGGAGGTTCACTCAGTGTCTGACCCCGGGAGTTTAAGATCTGACGGTGTGGATGGAGATTCACTCTGTGTATTACCCCGGGAATGTGTGATGGGACGGTTTGGATGGAGATTCACTCTGTGACTGACCCCGGGCTTCTGTGATGGGACGGTGAAGAGGGAGATTCACTCTGTGTCTGACACCGGGATCGTGTGATGGAACGGTTTGGATGGAGGTTCGCTCTGAGTCTGAACCCGGGAGTGTGTGATGGGACGGTGAATAGGGAGATTCACTCTGTGTCTGACGCCGGGCTTTTGTGATGGGACGGTGAGGAGGGAGATTCACTCTGTGTCTGACCCCGGAAGTTTGTGATGGGACGGTGTGGATGGAGCTTCACTCTGTGTCTGACCCCGGGAGTGTGTGATAGGACGGTGAGGAGGGAGATTCACTCTGTGTCTGACCCCGGGAACGTGTGATGGGACGGTTTGGATGCAGATTCACTCTGTGTCTGAACCCAGGAGTGTGTGATGGGACCGTGAGGAGTGAGATTTACTCTTTGTCTGACCCCGGGAGTTTGTCATGGAAAGGTGTGGATGCAGATTCTCTCTATGTCTGAGCCCTGGAATTTTTGATGGGATGGTGTGGAAGGAGATTCACTCTGTGTCTGACCCCGGGCAATGTGTGATGGGACTGTTTGGATGCAGGTTCACTTAGTGTCTGACCCAGGGCTTTTGTGATGAGACGGTGTGGAGGGAGATTCACTCTGTGTCTGACCCCGGGCTTTTGTGATGGGACGGTGAGGAGGGAGATTCAATCTCTGTCTGACACCGGGAACGTGTGATGGGACGGTTGGATTGAGATTTACTCTGTATCTGACCCCGAGAGTGTATGTTGGGACTGTTAGGATGGAGATTCACTCTGCGTCTGACCCCGGGACCCTGTGATGGGACGGTTTGGATGGAGATTCACTCTGTGTCAGACCCCGGGAGTGTGTGATGGGACGGTGAGGAGGGAGTTTCACTCTGTTTCACACCCCGGGAGTTTGTGATGGATAGGTGTGGATGCAGATTCACTCTGTGTCTGACCCCGGGCTTTTGTGATGAGACGGTGTGGAGGGAGATTCACTCTGTGTCTGACCCCGGGCTTTTGTGATGGGACGGTGAGGAGGGAGATTCACTCTCTGTCTGACCCCGGCAATGTGTGATGGGACGGTTTGGATGGAGGTTCACTCAGTGTCTGACCCCGGGAGTTTAAGATCTGACGGTGTGGATGGAGATTCACTCTGTGTATTACCCCGGGAATGTGTGATGGGACGGTTTGGATGGAGATTCACTCTGTGACTGACCCCGGGCTTCTGTGATGGGACGGTGAAGAGGGAGATTCACTCTGTGTCTGACACCGGGATCGTGTGATGGAACGGTTTGGATGGAGGTTCGCTCTGAGTCTGAACCCGGGAGTGTGTGATGGGACGGTGAATAGGGAGATTCACTCTGTGTCTGACGCCGGGCTTTTGTGATGGGACGGGGAGGAGGGAGATTCACTCTGTGTCTGACCCCGGAAGTTTGTGATGGGACGGTGAGGAGGGAGATTCACTCTGTGTCTGAACCCGGAAGTTTGTGATGGGACGGTGTGGATGGAGATTCACTCTGTGTCTGACCCCGGGAGTGTGTGATAGGAAGGTGAGGAGGGAGATTCACTCTTTGTCTGACCCCGGGAGTTTGTCATGGAAAGGTGTGGATGCAGATTCTCTCTATGTCTGAGCCCTGGATTTTTTGATGGGATGGTGTGGAATGAGATTCACTCTGTGTCTGACCCCGGGCAATGTGTGATGGGACTTTTTGGATGCAGGTTCACTTAGTGTCTGACCCAGGGCTTTTGTGACGGGACGGTGTGGAGGGAGATTCACTCTGTGTCTGACCCCGGGCTTTTGTGATGGGACGGTGAGGAGGGTGATTCAATCTCTGTCTGACCCCGGGAACGTGTGATGGGACGGTTGGATTGAGATTTACTCTGTATCTGACCCCGAGAGTGTATGTTGGGACTGTTAGGATGGAGATTCACTCTGCGTCTGACCCCGGGACCCTGTGATGGGACGGTTTGGATGGAGATTCACTCTGTGTCAGACCCCGGGAGTGTGTGAAGGGACGGTGAGGAGGGAGTTTCACTCTGTTTAACACCCCGGGAGTTTGTGATGGATAGGTGTGGATGCAGATTCACTCTAAGTCTGACCCCGGGAATTTGTGATGGGACGGTGAAGAGGGAGATTCACTCTGTGTCTGAGCCCGGGCTTTTGTGATGGGACGGTGAGGAGGGAGATTTACTCTATGTCTGACCCCTGGAATTTGTGATGGGATGGTGTGGAAGGAGATTCACTCTGTTTCTGACCCCGGCAATGTGTGATGGGACGGTTTGGATGGAGGTTCACTCTGTGTCTGACCCCTGGAATTTGTGATGGGATGGTGTGGAAGGAGATTCACTCTGTTTCTGACCCCGGCAATGTGTGATGGGACGGTTTGGATGGATGTTCACTCAGTGTCTGACCCAGGTCTTTTGTGATGGGACGGTGTGGAAGGAGATTCACTCTGTGTCAGACACCGGGAGTTTGTGATGGGACGGTGTGGATGGAGATTCACTCTGTGTCTGACCCCGGGAAAGTGTGATGGGACGGTTTGGATGGAGATTCACTCTGTGGCTGAAACCGGGCTTATGTGATGGCACGGTGAAGTGGGAGATTCACTCTGTGTCTGACCCCGGGAACGTGTGATGGAACGGTTTGGATGGTGGTTCACTCTGAGTCTGATCCCGGGAGAGTGATATGGGACGGTGAAGATGGAGATTCACTTTGTGTCTGACCCCGGGCATTTGTGATGGGACGGTGAGGAGGGATATTCACTCTGTGTCTGACCCCGGGAACGTGTGATGGAACGGTTTGGATGGAGGTTCACTCTGTGTCTGACCGCGGAAGTTTGTGATGGGACGGTGTGGATGGAGATTCACTCTGTGTCTGACCCCGGGTGTGTGTGATAGGACGGTGAGGAGGGAAATTCACTCTGTGTCTGACCCCGGGAGTGTGTGATGGGACGGTGAGGAGGGAGATTCACTCTGTGTCTGACCCCGGGAACGTGTGATGGAACGGTTTGGATTGAGGTTCACTCTGTGTCTGACCCCGGAAGTTTGTGATGGGACGGTGTGGATGGAGATTCACTCTGTGTCTGACCCCGGGAGTGTGTGATAGGACGGTGAGGAGGGAGATTCACTCTGTGTCTGACCCCGGGGACGTGTGATGGGACGGATTGGATGCAGATTCACTCTGTGTCTGACCCCGGGAGTGTGTGATGGGACCGTGAGGAGGGAGATTTACTCTTTGTCTGACCACGGGAGTTTGTCATGGAAAGGTGTGGATGCAGATTCTCTCTATGTCTGACCCCTGGAATTTTTGAATGGATGGTGTGGAAGGAGATTCACTCTGTGTCTGACCCCGGGTGTGTGTGATAGAACGGTGAGGAGGGAAATTCACTCTGTATCTGACCCCGGGAGTGTGTGATGGGACGGTTTGGATGCAGGTTCACTCAGTGTCTGACCCAGGGCTTTTGTGATGGGACGGTGTGGAGGGAGATTCACTCTGTGTCTGACCCCGGGCTTTTGTGATGAGACGGTGTGGAGGGAGATTCACTCTGTGTCTGACCCCGGGCTTTTGTGATGGGACGGTGAGGAGGGAGATTCACTCTCTGTCTGACCCCGGGAACGTGTGATGGGACGGTTGGATGGAGATTCTCTCTGTGTCTGACACCTGGCTTTTGTGATGGGACGGTGAAGAGGGAGATTCACTCTGTGTCTGACCCCGGGAACGTGTGATGGAACGGTTTGGATGGAGGTTCACTCAGTGTCTGACCCAGGTCTTTTGTGATGGGACGGTGTTGAGGGAGATTTACTCTGTGTCAGACATCGGAAGTTTGTGATGGGACGGTTTGGATGGAGATTCAGGCTGTGGCTGACCCCGGGCTTTTGTGATGGGACGGTGAAGAGGGAGATTCACTCTGTGTCTGACCCCGGGAACGTGTGATGGAACGGTTTGGATGGTGGTTCACTCTGAGTCTGATCCAGGGAGTGTGTGATGGGACGGTGTTGAGGGAGATTTACTCTGTGTCAGACACCGGACGTTTGTGATGGGACGGTTTGGATGGAGATTCACTTTGTGTCTGACCCCGGGCTTTTGTGATGGGACGGTTGGACGGAGATTCTCTCTGTGTCTGAGACCTGGCTTTTGTGATGGGACGGTGAGGAGGGCGATTCACTCTGTGTCTGACCCCGAGAGTGTATGTTGGGACTGTGAGGATGGAGATTCACTCTGCGTCTGACCCCGGGACCCTGTGATGGGACGGTTTGGATGGGGATTCACTCTGTGTCAGACCCCGGGAGTGTGTGATGGAACGGTGAGGAGGGAGTTTCACTCTGTTTCACACCCCGGGAGTTTGTGATGGATAGGTGTGGATGCAGATTCACTCTAAGTCTGACCCCGGGAGTGTGTGATGGGACGGTGAAGAAGGAGATTCACTCAGTATCTGACCCAGGGCTTTTGTGATGGGACGGTGTGGAGGGAGATTCACTCTGTGTCTGACCCCGGGCTTTTGTGATGGGACGGTGAGGAGGGAGATTCACTCTCTGTCTGACCCCGGCAATGTGTGATGGGACGGTTTGGATGGAGGTTCACTCAGTGTCTGACCCCGGGAGTTTAAGATCTGACGGTGTGGATGGAGATTCACTCTGTGTATTACCCCGGGAATGTGTGATGGGACGGTTTGGATGGAGATTCACTCTGTGACTGACCCCGGGCTTCTGTGATGGGACGGTGAAGAGGGAGATTCACTCTGTGTCTGACACCGGGATCGTGTGATGGAACGGTTTGGATGGAGGTTCGCTCTGAGTCTGAACCCGGGAGTGTGTGATGGGACGGTGAATAGGGAGATTCACTCTGTGTCTGACGCCGGGCTTTTGTGATGGGACGGTGAGGAGGGAGATTCACTCTGTGTCTGACCCCGGAAGTTTGTGATGGGACGGTGTGGATGGAGCTTCACTCTGTGTCTGACCCCGGGAGTGTGTGATAGGACGGTGAGGAGGGAGATTCACTCTGTGTCTGACCCCGGGAACGTGTGATGGGACGGTTTGGATGCAGATTCACTCTGTGTCTGACCCCAGGAGTGTGTGATGGGACCGTGAGGAGTGAGATTTACTCTTTGTCTGACCCCGGGAGTTTGTCATGGAAAGGTGTGGATGCAGATTCTCTCTATGTCTGAGCCCTGGAATTTTTGATGGGATGGTGTGGAAGGAGATTCACTCTGTGTCTGACCCCGGGCAATGTGTGATGGGACGGTTTGGATGCAGGTTCACTCAGTGTCTGACCCAGGGCTTTTGTGATGGGACGGTGTGGAGGGAGATTCACTCTGTGTCTGACCCCGGGCTTTTGTGATGAGAAGGTGTGGAGGGAGATTCACTCTGTGTCTGACCCCGGGCTTTTGTGATGGGACGGTGTTGAGGGAGATTTACTCTGTGTCAGACATCGGAAGTTTGTGATGGGACGGTTTGGATGGAGATTCACGCTGTGGCTGACCCCGGGCTTTTGTGATGGGACGGTGAAAAGGGAGATTCACTCTGTGTCTGACCCCGGGAACGTGTGATGGAACGGTTTGGATGGTGGTTCACTCTGAGTCTGATCCAGGGAGTGTGTGATGGGACGGTGTTGAGGGAGATTTACTCTGTGTCAGACACCGGAAGTTTGTGATGGGACGGTTTGGATGGAGATTCACTTTGTGTCTGACCCCGGGCTATTGTGATGGGACGGTGAGGAGGGAGATTCACTCTCTGTCTGTCCCCGGGAACGTGTGATGGGACGGTTGGACGGGGATTCTCTCTGTGTCTGACACCTGGCTTTTGTGATGGGACGGTGAGGAAGGCGATTCACTCTGTGTCTGACCCCGAGAGTGTATGTTGGGACTGTGAGGATGGAGATTCACTCTGCGTCTGACCCCGGGACCCTGTGATGGGACGGTTTGGATGGAGATTCACTCTGTGTCAGACCCCGGGAGTGTGTGATGGGACGGTGAGGAGGGAGCTTCACTCTGTTTCACACCCCGGGAGTTTGTGATGGATAGGTGTGGATGCAGATTCACTCTAAGTCTGACCCCGGGAGTGTGTGATGGGACGGTGAAGAGGGAGATTCACTCAGTATCTGACCCAGGGCTTTTGTGATGGGACGGTGAGGAGGGAAATTCACTCTGTATCTGACCCCGGGAGTGTGTGATGGGACGGTTTGGATGCAGGTTCACTCAGTGTCTGACCCAGGGCTTTTGTGATGGGACGGTGTGGAGGGAGATTCACTCTGTGTCTGACCCCGGGCTTTTGTGATGAGACGGTGTGGAGGGAGATTCACTCTGTGTCTGACCCCGGGCTTTTGTGATGGGACGGTGAGGAGGGAGATTCACTCTCTGTCTGACCCCGGGAACGTGTGATGGGACGGTTGGATGGAGATTCTCTCTGTGTCTGACACCTGGCTTTTGTGATGGGACGGTGAAGAGGGAGATTCACTCTGTGTCTGACCCCGGGAACGTGTGATGGAACGGTTTGGATGGAGGTTCACTCAGTGTCTGACCCAGGTCTTTTGTGATGGGACGGTGTTGAGGGAGATTTACTCTGTGTCAGACATCGGAAGTTTGTGATGGGACGGTTTGGATGGAGATTCACGCTGTGGCTGACCCCGGGCTTTTGTGATGGGACGGTGAAGAGGGAGATTCACTCTGTGTCTGACCCCGGGAACGTGTGATGGAACGGTTTGGATGGTGGTTCACTCTGAGTCTGATCCAGGGAGTGTGTGATGGGACGGTGTTGAGGGAGATTTACTCTGTGTCAGACACCGGACGTTTGTGATGGGACGGTTTGGATGGAGATTCACTTTGTGTCTGACCCCGGGCTTTTGTGATGGGACGGTGAGGAGGGAGATTCACTCTCTGTCTGACCCCGGGAACGTGTGATGGGACGGTTGGACGGAGATTCTCTCTGTGTCTGAGACCTGGCTTTTGTGATGGGACGGTGAGGAGGGCGATTCACTCTGTGTCTGACCCCGAGAGTGTATGTTGGGACTGTGAGGATGGAGATTCACTCTGCGTCTGACCCCGGGACCCTGTGATGGGACGGTTTGGATGGAGATTCACTCTGTGTCAGACCCCGGGAGTGTGTGATGGAACGGTGAGGAGGGAGTTTCACTCTGTTTCACACCCCGGGAGTTTGTGATGGATAGGTGTGGATGCAGATTCACTCTAAGTCTGACCCCGGGAGTGTGTGATGGGACGGTGAAGAAGGAGATTCACTCAGTATCTGACCCAGGGCTTTTGTGATGGGACGGTGTGGAGGGAGATTCACTCTGTGTCTGACCCCGGGCTTTTGTGATGGGACGGTGAGGAGGGAGATTCACTCTCTGTCTGACCCCGGCAATGTGTGATGGGACGGTTTGGATGGAGGTTCACTCAGTGTCTGACCCCGGGAGTTTAAGATCTGACGGTGTGGATGGAGATTCACTCTGTGTATTACCCCGGGAATGTGTGATGGGACGGTTTGGATGGAGATTCACTCTGTGACTGACCCCGGGCTTCTGTGATGGGACGGTGAAGAGGGAGATTCACTCTGTGTCTGACACCGGGATCGTGTGATGGAACGGTTTGGATGGAGGTTCGCTCTGAGTCTGAACCCGGGAGTGTGTGATGGGACGGTGAATAGGGAGATTCACTCTGTGTCTGACGCCGGGCTTTTGTGATGGGACGGTGAGGAGGGAGATTCACTCTGTGTCTGACCCCGGAAGTTTGTGATGGGACGGTGTGGATGGAGCTTCACTCTGTGTCTGACCCCGGGAGTGTGTGATAGGACGGTGAGGAGGGAGATTCACTCTGTGTCTGACCCCGGGAACGTGTGATGGGACGGTTTGGATGCAGATTCACTCTGTGTCTGACCCCAGGAGTGTGTGATGGGACCGTGAGGAGTGAGATTTACTCTTTGTCTGACCCCGGGAGTTTGTCATGGAAAGGTGTGGATGCAGATTCTCTCTATGTCTGAGCCCTGGAATTTTTGATGGGATGGTGTGGAAGGAGATTCACTCTGTGTCTGACCCCGGGCAATGTGTGATGGGACGGTTTGGATGCAGGTTCACTCAGTGTCTGACCCAGGGCTTTTGTGATGGGACGGTGTGGAGGGAGATTCACTCTGTGTCTGACCCCGGGCTTTTGTGATGAGAAGGTGTGGAGGGAGATTCACTCTGTGTCTGACCCCGGGCTTTTGTGATGGGACGGTGTTGAGGGAGATTTACTCTGTGTCAGACATCGGAAGTTTGTGATGGGACGGTTTGGATGGAGATTCACGCTGTGGCTGACCCCGGGCTTTTGTGATGGGACGGTGAAAAGGGAGATTCACTCTGTGTCTGACCCCGGGAACGTGTGATGGAACGGTTTGGATGGTGGTTCACTCTGAGTCTGATCCAGGGAGTGTGTGATGGGACGGTGTTGAGGGAGATTTACTCTGTGTCAGACACCGGAAGTTTGTGATGGGACGGTTTGGATGGAGATTCACTTTGTGTCTGACCCCGGGCTATTGTGATGGGACGGTGAGGAGGGAGATTCACTCTCTGTCTGTCCCCGGGAACGTGTGATGGGACGGTTGGACGGGGATTCTCTCTGTGTCTGACACCTGGCTTTTGTGATGGGACGGTGAGGAAGGCGATTCACTCTGTGTCTGACCCCGAGAGTGTATGTTGGGACTGTGAGGATGGAGATTCACTCTGCGTCTGACCCCGGGACCCTGTGATGGGACGGTTTGGATGGAGCTTCACTCTGTTTCACACCCCGGGAGTTTGTGATGGATAGGTGTGGATGCAGATTCACTCTAAGTCTGACCCCGGGAGTGTGTGATGGGACGGTGAACAGGGAGATTCACTCAGTATCTGACCCAGGGCTTTTGTGATGGGACGGTGTGGAGGGAGATTCACTCTCTGTCTGACCCCGGCAAAGTGTGATGGGACGGTTTGGATGGAGGTTCACTCAGTGTCTGACCGCGGAAGTTTGTGATGGGACGGTGTGGATGTAGATTCACTCGGTGTCTGACCCCGGGGGTGTGTGATAGGACGGTGAGGAGGGAGATTCACTCTGTGTCTGACCCCGGGAGTGTGTGATGGGACGGTGAGGAGGGAGATTCACTCTGTGTCTGACCCCGGGAACGTGTGATGGAACGGTTGGGATTGAGGTTAACTCTGTGTCTGACCCCGGAAGTTTGTGATTGGACGGTGTGGATGGAGATTCACTCTGTGTCTGACACCGGGAGTGTGTGATAGGACGGTGAGGAGGGAGATTCACTCTGTGTCTGACCCCGGGGACGTGTGATGGGACGGATTGGATGCAGATTCACTCTGTGTCTGACCCCGGGAGTGTGTGATGGGACCGTGAGGAGGGAGATTTACTCTTTGTCTGACCACGGGAGTTTGTCATGGAAAGGTGTGGATGCAGATTCTCTCTATGTCTGACCCCTGGAATTTTTGAAAGGATGGTGTGGAAGGAGATTCACTCTGTGTCTGACCCCGGGCAATGTGTGATGGGACGGTTTGGATGCAGGTTCACTCAGTGTCTGACCCAGGGCTTTTGTGATGGGACGGTGTGGAGGGAGATTCACTCTGTGTCTGACCCCGGGCTTTTGTGATGAGACGGTGTGGAGGGAGATTCACTCTGTGTCTGACCCCGGGCTTTTGTGATGGGACGGTGAGGAGGGAGATTCACTCTCTGTCTGACCCCGGGAACGTGTGATGGGACGGTTGGATGGAGATTCTCTCTGTGTCTGACACCTGGGTTTTGTGATGGGACGGTGAAGAGGGAGATTCACTCTGTGTCTGACCCCGGGAACGTGTGATGGAACGGTTTGGATGGAGGTTCACTCAGTGTCTGACCCAGGTCTTTTGTGATGGGACGGTGTGGAGGGAGATTTACTCTGTGTCAGACACCGGAAGTTTGTGATGGGACGGTTTGGATGGAGATTCACGCTGTGGCTGACCCCGGGCTTTTGTGATGGGACGGTGAAGAGGGAGATTCACTCTGTGTCTGACCCCGGGAACGTGTGATGGAACGGTTTGGATGGTGGTTCACTCTGAGTCTGAACCAGGGAGTGTGTGATGGGACGGTGAAGAGGGAGATTCACTTTGTGTCTGACCCCGGGCTTTTGTGATGGGACGGTGAGGAGGGAGATTCACTCTCTGTCTGACCCCGGGAACGTGTGATGGGACGGTTGGATGGAGATTCTCTCTGTGTCTGACACCTGGCTTTTGTGATGGGACGGTGAGGAGGGCGATTCACTCTGTGTCTGACCCCGGGCTTTTGTGATGGGACGGTGAGGAGGGAGATTCACTCTGCGTCTGACCCCGGGACCCTGTGATGGGACGGTTTGGATGGAGATTCACTCTGTGTCTGACCCCGGGCTTTTGTGATGGGACGGTGAGGAGGGAGATTCACTCTCTGTCTGACCCCGGCAATGTGTGATGGGACGGTTTGTATGGAGGTTCACTCAGTGTCTGACCCCGGGAGTTTAAGATCTGACGGTGTGGATGGAGATTCACTTTGTGTATTACCCCGGGAATGTGTGATGGGACGGTTTGGATGGAGATTCACTCTGTGACTGACCCCGGGCTTCTGTGATGGGACGGTGAAGAGGGAGATTCACTCTGTGTCTGACACCGGGATCGTGTGATGGAACGGTTTGGATGGAGGTTCGCTCTGAGTCTGAACCCGGGAGTGTGTGATGGGACGGTGTGGATGGAGATTCACTCTGTGTCTGACCCCGGGAGTGTGTGATGGGACGGTGAGGAGGGAGATTCACTCTGTGTCTGACCCCGGGAACGTGTGATGGGACGGTTTGGATGCAGATTCACTCTGTGTCTGACCGCAGGAGTGTGTGATGGGACCGTGAGGAGTGAGATTTACTCTTTGTCTGACCCCGGGAGTTTGTCATGGAAAGGTGTGGATGCAGATTCTCTCTATGTCTGAGCCCTGGAATTTTTGATGGGATGGTGTGGAAGGAGATTCACTCTGTGTCTGACCCCGGGCAATGTGTGATGGGACTGTTTGGATGCAGGTTCACTTAGTGTCTGACCCAGGGCTTTTGTGACGGGACGGTGTGGAGGGAGATTCACTCTGTGTCTGACCCCGGGCTTTTGTGATGGGACAGTGAGGAGGGAGATTCAATCTCTGTCTGACCCCGGGAACGTGTGATGGGACGGTTGGATTGAGATTTACTCTGTATCTGACCCCGAGAGTGTATGTTGGGACTGTTAGGATGGAGATTCACTCTGCGTCTGACGTCGGGACCCTGTGATGGGACGGTTTGGATGGAGATTCACTCTGTGTCAGACCCCGGGAGTGTGTGAAGGGACGGTGAGGAGGGAGTTTCACTCTGTTTCACACGCCGGGAGTTTGTGATGGATAGGTGTGGATGCAGATTCACTCTAAGTCTGACCCCGGGAATTTGTGATGGGACGGTGAAGAGGGAGATTCACTCTGTGTCTGAGCCCGGGCTTTTGTGATGGGACGGTGAGGAGGGAGATTCACTCTGTTTCTTACCCCGGCAATGTGTGAGGGGACGGTTTGGATGGAGGCTCACTCTGTGTCTGACCCCTGGAATTTGTGATGGGATGGTGTGGAAGGAGATTCACTCTGTTTCTGACCCCGGCAATGTGTGATGGGACGGTTTGGATGGATGTTCCCTCAGTGTCTGACCCAGGGCTTTTGTGATGGGACGGTGAGGAGGGCGATGCACTCTGTGTCTGACCCCGAGAGTGTATGTTGGGACTGTGAGGATGGAGATTCACTCTGCGTCTGACCCCGGGACCCTGTGATGGGACGGTTTGGATGGAGATTCACTCTGTGTCCGTCACCGGGAGTGTGTGATGGGACGGTGAGGAGGGAGTTTCACTCTGTTTCACACCCCGGGAGTTTGTGATGGATAGGTGTGGAGGTAGATTCAATCTGTGTCTGACCACGGCAATGTGAGATGGGACGATTTGGATGGAGATTCACTCTGTGTCTGACCCCGGGCTTTTGTGATGGGACGGTGAGGAGGGAGATTCAATCTGTTTCTGACCGCGGGAACGTGTGATGGGACGGTTTGGATGGAGGTTCACTCTGTGTCTGACACCTGGAATTTGTGATGGGATGGTGTGGAAGGAGATTCACTCTGCTTCTGACCCCGGCAATGTGTGATGGGACGGTTTGGATGGAGGATCACTCTGTGTCTGACCCCTGGAATTTGTGATGGGATGGTGTGGAAGGAGATTCACTCTGGTTCTGACCCCGGCAATGTGTGATGGGACGGTTTGGATGGATGTTCCCACAGTGTCTGACCCAGGGCTTTTGTGATGGGACGGTGTGGAGGGAGATTCACTCTGTGTCTGACCCCGGGCTTTTGTGATGAGACGGTGTGGAGTGAGATTCACTCTGTGTCTGACCCCGGGCTTTTGTGATGGGACGGTGAGGATGGAGATTCACTCTCTGTCTGACACCGGGAACGTGTGATGGGACGGTTGGATGGAGATTCTCTCTGTGTCTGACCCCGGAAGTTTGTGATGGGACGGTGTGGAGGGAGATTCACTCTGTGTCTGACCCCGGGAGTGTGTGATAGGACGGTGAGGAGGGAGATTCACTCTGTGTCTGACCCCGGGAGTGTGTGATGGGACGGTGAGGAGGGAGATTCACTCTGTGTCTGACCCCGGGAACGTGTGATGGAACGGTTTGGATTGACGTTCACTCTGTGTCTGACCCCGGAAGTTTGTGATGGGACGGTGTGGATGGAGATTCGCTCTGTGTCTGACCCCTGGGAGTGTGTGATAGGACGGTGAGGAGGGAGATTCACTCTGTGTCTGGCCCCGGGGACGTGTGATGGGACGGTTTGGATGCAGATTCACTCTGTGTCTGACCCCGGGAGTGTGTGATGGGACCGTGAGGAGGGAGATTTTCTCTTTGTCTGACCCCGGGAGTTTGTCATGGAAAGGTGTGGATGCAGATTCTCTCTATGTCTGACCCCTGGAATTTTTGAATGGATGTTGTGGAAGGAGATTCACTCTGTGTCTGACCCCGGGCAATCTGTGATGGGACGGTTTGGATGCAGGTTCAATCAGTGTCTGACCCAGGGCTTTTGTGATGGGACGGTGTGGAGGGAGATTCACTCTGTGTCTGACCCCGGGCTTTTGTGATGAGACGGTGTGGAGGGAGATTCACTCTGTGTCTGACCCCGGGCTTTTGTGATGGGACTGTGAGGAGGGAGATTCACTCTCTGTCTGACCCCGGGAACGTGTGATGGGACGATTGGATGGAGATTCTCTCTGTGTCTGACACCTGGGTTTTGTGATGGGACGGTGAAGAGGGAGATTCACTCTGTGTCTGACCCCGGGAACGTGTGATGGAACGGTTTGGATGGAGGTTCACTCAGTGTCTGACCCAGGTCTTTTGTGATGGGACGGTGTGGAGGGAGATTTACTCTGTGTCAGACACCGGAAGTTTGTGATGGGACGGTTTGGATGGAGATTCACGCTGTGGCTGACCCCGGGCTTTTGTGATGGGACGGTGAAGAGGGAGATTCACTCTGTGTCTGACCCCGGGAACGTGTGATGGAACGGTTTGGATGGTGGTTCACTCTCAGTCTGATCCAGGGAGTGTGTGATGGGACGGTGAAGAGGGAGATTCACTTTGTGTCTGACCCCGGGCTTTTGTGATGGGACGGTGAGGAGGGAGATTCACTCTCTGTCTGACCCCGGAAACGTGTGATGGGACGGTTGGATGGAGATTCTCTCTGTGTCTGACACCTGGCTTTTGTGATGGGACGGTGAGGAGGGCGATTCACTCTGTGTCTGACCCCGGGCTTTTGTGATGGGACGGTGAGGAGGGAGATTCACTCTGCGTCTGACCCCGGGACCCTGTGATGGGACGGTTTGGATGGAGATTCACTCTGTGTCTGACCCCGGGCTTTTGTGATGGGACGGTGAGGAGGGAGATTCACTCTCTGTCTGACCCCGGCAATGTGTGATGGGACGGTTTGTATGGAGGTTCACTCAGTGTCTGACCCCGGGAGTTTAAGATCTGACGGTGTGGATGGAGATTCACTCTGTGTATTACCCCGGGAATGTGTGATGGGACGGTTTGGATGGAGATTCACTCTGTGACTGACCCCGGGCTTCTGTGATGGGACGGTGAAGAGGGAGATTCACTCTGTGTCTGACACCGGGATCGTGTGATGGAACGGTTTGGATGGAGGTTCGCTCTGAGTCTGAACCCGGGAGTGTGTGATGGGACGGTGTGGATGGAGATTCACTCTGTGTCTGACCCCGGGAGTGTGTGATGGGACGGTGAGGAGGGAGATTCACTCTGTGTCTGACCCCGGGAACGTGTGATGGGACGGTTTGGATGCAGATTCACTCTGTGTCTGACCGCAGGAGTGTGTGATGGGACCGTGAGGAGTGAGATTTACTCTTTGTCTGACCCCGGGGGTTTGTCATGGAAAGGTGTGGATGCAGATTCTCTCTATGTCTGAGCCCTGGAATTTTTGATGGGATGGTGTGGAAGGAGATTCACTCTGTGTCTGACCCCGGGCAATGTGTGATGGGACTGTTTGGATGCAGGTTCACTTAGTGTCTGACCCAGGGCTTTTGTGACGGGACGGTGTGGAGGGAGATTCACTCTGTGTCTGACCCCGGGCTTTTGTGATGGGACGGTGAGGAGGGAGATTCAATCTCTGTCTGACCCCGGGAACGTGTGATGGGACGGTTGGATTGAGATTTACTCTGTATCTGACCCCAAGAGTGTATGTTGGGACTGTTAGGATGGAGATTCACTCTGCGTCTGACGTCGGGACCCTGTGATGGGACGGTTTGGATGGAGATTCACTCTGTGTCAGACCCCGGGAGTGTGTGAAGGGACGGTGAGGAGGGAGTTTCACTCTGATTCACACGCCGGGAGTTTGTGATGGATAGGTGTGGATGCAGATTCACTCTAAGTCTGACCCCGGGAATTTGTGATGGGACGGTGAAGAGGGAGATTCACTCTGTGTCTGAGCCCGGGCTTTTGTGATGGGACGGTGAGGAGGGAGATTCACTCTGTTTCTGACCCCGGCAATGTGTGAGGGGACGGTTTGGATGGAGGCTCACTCTGTGTCTGACCCCTGGAATTTGTGATGGGATGGTGTGGAAGGAGATTCACTCTGTTTCTGACCCCGCCAATGTGTGATGGGACGGTTTGGATGGATGTTCCCTCAGTGTCTGACCCAGGGCTTTTGTGATGGGACGGTGTGGAGGGAGATTCACTCTGTGTCTGACCCCGGGCTTTTGTGATGGGACTGTGAGGATGGAGATTCACTCTGCGTCTGACCCCGGGACCCTGTGATGGGACGGTTTGGATGGAGATTCACTCTGTGTCCGGCCCCGGGAGTGTGTGATGGGACGGTGAGGAGGGAGTTTCACTCTGTTTCACACCCCGGGAGTTTGTGATGGATAGGTGTGGAGGTAGATTCAATCTGTGTCTGACCACGGCAATGTGAGATGGGACGATTTGGATGGAGATTCACTCTGTGTCTGACCCCGGGCTTTTGTGATGGGACGGTGAGGAGGGAGATTCAATCTGTTTCTGACCGCGGGAACGTGTGATGGGACGGTTTGGATGGAGGTTCACTCTGTGTCTGACACCTGGAATTTGTGATGGGATGGTGTGGAAGGAGATTCACTCTGTTTCTGACCCCGGCAATGTGTGATGGGACGGTTTGGATGGAGGATCACTCTGTGTCTGACCCCTGGAATTTGTGATGGGATGGTGTGGAAGGAGATTCACTCTGTTTCTGACCCCGGCAATGTGTGATGGGACGGTTTGGATGGATGTTCCCACAGTGTCTGACCCAGGGCTTTTGTGATGGGACGGTGTGGAGGGAGATTCACTCTGTGTCTGACCCCGGGCTTTTGTGATGAGACGGTGTGGAGGGAGATTCACTCTGTGTCTGACCCCGGGCTTTTGTGATGGGACGGTGAGGATGGAGATTCACTCTCTGTCTGACACCGGGAACGTGAGATGGGACGGTTGGATGGAGATTCTCTCTGTGTCTGACCCCGGAAGTTTGTGATGGGACGGTGTGGAGGGAGATTCACTCTGTGTCTGACCCCGGGAGTGTGTGATAGGACGGTGAGGAGGGAGATTCACTCTGTGTCTGACCCCGGGAGTGTGTGATGGGACGGTGAGGAGGGAGATTCACTCTGTGTCTGACCCCGGGAACGTGTGATGGGACGGTTTGGATGCAGATTCACTCTGTGTCTGACCCCGGGAGTGTGTGATGGGACCGTGAGGAGGGAGATTTTCTCTTTGTCTGACCCCGGGAGTTTGTCATGGAAAGGTGTGGATGCAGATTCTCTCTATGTCTGACCCCTGGAATTTTTGAATGGATGTTGTGGAAGGAGATTCACTCTGTGTCTGACCCCGGGCAATCTGTGATGGGACGGTTTGGATGCAGGTTCACTCAGTGTCTGACCCACGGCTTTTGTGATGGGACGGTGTGGAGGGAGATTCACTCTGTGTCTGACCCCGGGCTTTTGTGATGAGACGGTGTGGAGGGAGATTCACTCTGTGTCTGACCCCGGGCTTTTGTGATGGGACTGTGAGGAGGGAGATTCACTCTCTGTCTGACCCCGGGAACGTGTGATGGGACGATTGGATGGAGATTCTCTCTGTGTCTGACACCTGGGTTTTGTGATGGGACGGTGAAGAGGGAGATTCACTCTGTGTCTGACCCCGGGAACGTGTGATGGAACGGTTTGGATGGAGGTTCACTCAGTGTCTGACCCAGGTCTTTTGTGATGGGACGGTGTGGAGGGAGATTTACTCTGTGTCAGACACCGGAAGTTTGTGATGGGACGGTTTGGATGGAGATTCACGCTGTGGCTGACCCCGGGCTTTTGTGATGGGACGGTGAAGAGGGAGATTCACTCTGTGTCTGACCCCGGGAACGTGTGATGGAACGGTTTGGATGGTGGTTCACTCTGAGTCTGATCCAGGGAGTGTGTGATGGGACGGTGAAGAGGGAGATTCACTTTGTGTCTGACCCCGGGCTTTTGTGATGGGACGGTGAGGAGGGAGATTCACTCTCTGTCTGACCCCGGAAACGTGTGATGGGACGGTTGGATGGAGATTCTCTCTGTGTCTGACACATGGCTTTTGTGATGGGACGGTGAGGAGGGCGATTCACTCTGTGTCTGACCCCGGGCTTTTGTGATGGGACGGTGAGGAGGGAGATTCACTCTGCGTCTGACCCCGGGACCCTGTGATGGGACGGTTTGGATGGAGATTCACTCTGTGTCTGACCCCGGGCTTTTGTGATGGGACGGTGAGGAGGGAGATTCACTCTCTGTCTGACCCCGGCAATGTGTGATGGGACGGTTTGTATGGAGGTTCACTCAGTGTCTGACCCCGGGAGTTTAAGATCTGACGGTGTGGATGGAGATTCACTCTGTGTATTACCCCGGGAATGTGTGATGGGACGGTTTGGATGGAGATTCACTCTGTGACTGACCCCGGGCTTCTGTGATGGGACGGTGAAGAGGGAGATTCACTCTGTGTCTGACACCGGGATCGTGTGATGGAACGGTTTGGATTGAGATTTACTCTGTATCTGACCCCGAGAGTGTATGTTGGGACTGTTAGGATGGAGATTCACTCGGCGTCTGACGTCGGGACCCTGTGATGGGACGGTTTGGATGGAGATTCACTCTGTGTCAGACCCCGGGAGTGTGTGAAGGGACGGTGAGGAGGGAGTTTCACTCTGTTTCACACGCCGGGAGTTTGTGATGGATAGGTGTGGATGCAGATTCACTCTAAGTCTGACCCCGGGAATTTGTGATGGGACGGTGAAGAGGGAGATTCACTCTGTGTCTGAGCCCGGGCTTTTGTGATGGGACGGTGAGGAGGGAGATTCACTCTGTTTCTTACCCCGGCAATGTGTGAGGGGACGGTTTGGATGGAGGCTCACTCTGTGTCTGACCCCTGGAATTTGTGATGGGATGGTGTGGAAGGAGATTCACTCTGTTTCTGACCCCGGCAATGTGTGATGGGACGGTTTGGATGGATGTTCCCTCAGTGTCTGACCCAGGGCTTTTGTGAAGGGACGGTGTGGAGGGAGATTCAATCTGTTTCTGACCGCGGGAACGTGTGATGGGACGGTTTGGATGGAGGTTCACTCTGTGTCTGACACCTGGAATTTGTGATGGGATGGTGTGGAAGGAGATTCACTCTGCTTCTGACCCCGGCAATGTGTGATGGGACCGTTTGGATGGAGGATCACTCTGTGTCTGACCCCTGGAATTTGTGATGGGATGGTGTGGAAGGAGATTCACTCTGTTTCTGACCCCGGCAATGTGTGATGGGACGGTTTGGATGGATGTTCCCACAGTGTCTGACCCAGGGCTTTTGTGATGGGACGGTGTGGAGGGAGATTCACTCTGTGTCTGACCCCGGGCTTTTGTGATGAGACGGTGTGGAGTGAGATTCACTCTGTGTCTGACCCCGGGCTTTTGTGATGGGACGGTGAGGATGGAGATTCACTCTCTGTCTGACACCGGGAACGTGTGATGGGACGGTTGGATGGAGATTCTCTCTGTGTCTGACCCCGGAAGTTTGTGATGGGACGGTGTGGAGGGAGATTCACTCTGTGTCTGACCCCGGGAGTGTGTGATGGAACGGTTTGGATGGAGGTTCGCTCTGAGTCTGAACCCGGGAGTGTGTGATGGGACGGTGTGGATGGAGATTCACTCTGTGTCTGACCCCGGGAGTGTGTGATGGGACGGTGAGGAGGGAGATTCACTCTGTGTCTGACCCCGGGAACGTGTGATGGGACGGTTTGGATGCAGATTCACTCTGTGTCTGACCGCAGGAGTGTGTGATGGGACCGTGAGGAGTGAGATTTACTCTTTGTCTGACCCCGGGGGTTTGTCATGGAAAGGTGTGGATGCAGATTCTCTCTATGTCTGAGCCCTGGAATTTTTGATGGGATGGTGTGGAAGGAGATTCACTCTGTGTCTGACCCCGGGCAATGTGTGATGGGACTGTTTGGATGCAGGTTCACTTAGTGTCTGACCCAGGGCTTTTGTGACGGGACGGTGTGGAGGGAGATTCACTCTGTGTCTGACCCCGGGCTTTTGTGATGGGACGGTGAGGAGGGAGATTCAATCTCTGTCTGACCCCGGGAACGTGTGATGGGACGGTTGGATTGAGATTTACTCTGTATCTGACCCCAAGAGTGTATGTTGGGACTGTTAGGATGGAGATTCACTCTGCGTCTGACGTCGGGACCCTGTGATGGGACGGTTTGGATGGAGATTCACTCTGTGTCAGACCCCGGGAGTGTGTGAAGGGACGGTGAGGAGGGAGTTTCACTCTGATTCACACGCCGGGAGTTTGTGATGGATAGGTGTGGATGCAGATTCACTCTAAGTCTGACCCCGGGAATTTGTGATGGGACGGTGAAGAGGGAGATTCACTCTGTGTCTGAGCCCGGGCTTTTGTGATGGGACGGTGAGGAGGGAGATTCACTCTGTTTCTGACCCCGGCAATGTGTGAGGGGACGGTTTGGATGGAGGCTCACTCTGTGTCTGACCCCTGGAATTTGTGATGGGATGGTGTGGAAGGAGATTCACTCTGTTTCTGACCCCGCCAATGTGTGATGGGACGGTTTGGATGGATGTTCCCTCAGTGTCTGACCCAGGGCTTTTGTGATGGGACGGTAGGAGGGAGATTCACTCTGTGTCTGACCCCGGGCTTTTGTGATGGGACTGTGAGGATGGAGATTCACTCTGCGTCTGACCCCGGGACCCTGTGATGGGACGGTTTGGATGGAGATTCACTCTGTGTCCGGCCCCGGGAGTGTGTGATGGGACGGTGAGGAGGGAGTTTCACTCTGTTTCACACCCCGGGAGTTTGTGATGGATAGGTGTGGAGGTAGATTCAATCTGTGTCTGACCACGGCAATGTGAGATGGGACGATTTGGATGGAGATTCACTCTGTGTCTGACCCCGGGCTTTTGTGATGGGACGGTGAGGAGGGAGATTCAATCTGTTTCTGACCGCGGGAACGTGTGATGGGACGGTTTGGATGGAGGTTCACTCTGTGTCTGACACCTGGAATTTGTGATGGGATGGTGTGGAAGGAGATTCACTCTGTTTCTGACCCCGGCAATGTGTGATGGGACGGTTTGGATGGAGGATCACTCTGTGTCTGACCCCTGGAATTTGTGATGGGATGGTGTGGAAGGAGATTCACTCTGTTTCTGACCCCGGCAATGTGTGATGGGACGGTTTGGATGGATGTTCCCACAGTGTCTGACCCAGGGCTTTTGTGATGGGACGGTGTGGAGGGAGATTCACTCTGTGTCTGACCCCGGGCTTTTGTGATGAGACGGTGTGGAGGGAGATTCACTCTGTGTCTGACCCCGGGCTTTTGTGATGGGACGGTGAGGATGGAGATTCACTCTCTGTCTGACACCGGGAACGTGAGATGGGACGGTTGGATGGAGATTCTCTCTGTGTCTGACCCCGGAAGTTTGTGATGGGACGGTGTGGAGGGAGATTCACTCTGTGTCTGACCCCGGGAGTGTGTGATAGGACGGTGAGGAGGGAGATTCACTCTGTGTCTGACCCCGGGAGTGTGTGATGGGACGGTGAGGAGGGAGATTCACTCTGTGTCTGACCCCGGGAACGTGTGATGGGACGGTTTGGATGCAGATTCACTCTGTGTCTGACCCCGGGAGTGTGTGATGGGACCGTGAGGAGGGAGATTTTCTCTTTGTCTGACCCCGGGAGTTTGTCATGGAAAGGTGTGGATGCAGATTCTCTCTATGTCTGACCCCTGGAATTTTTGAATGGATGTTGTGGAAGGAGATTCACTCTGTGTCTGACCCCGGGCAATCTGTGATGGGACGGTTTGGATGCAGGTTCACTCAGTGTCTGACCCACGGCTTTTGTGATGGGACGGTGTGGAGGGAGATTCACTCTGTGTCTGACCCCGGGCTTTTGTGATGAGACGGTGTGGAGGGAGATTCACTCTGTGTCTGACCCCGGGCTTTTGTGATGGGACTGTGAGGAGGGAGATTCACTCTCTGTCTGACCCCGGGAACGTGTGATGGGACGATTGGATGGAGATTCTCTCTGTGTCTGACACCTGGGTTTTGTGATGGGACGGTGAAGAGGGAGATTCACTCTGTGTCTGACCCCGGGAACGTGTGATGGAACGGTTTGGATGGAGGTTCACTCAGTGTCTGACCCAGGTCTTTTGTGATGGGACGGTGTGGAGGGAGATTTACTCTGTGTCAGACACCGGAAGTTTGTGATGGGACGGTTTGGATGGAGATTCACGCTGTGTCTGACCCCGGGACCGTGTGATGGAACGGTTTGGATGGTGGTTCACTCTGAGTCTGATCCAGGGAGTGTGTGATGGGACGGTGAAGAGGGAGATTCACTTTGTGTCTGACCCCGGGCTTTTGTGATGGGACGGTGAGGAGGGAGATTCACTCTCTGTCTGACCCCGGAAACGTGTGATGGGACGGTTGGATGGAGATTCTCTCTGTGTCTGACACATGGCTTTTGTGATGGGACGGTGAGGAGGGCGATTCACTCTGTGTCTGACCCCGGGCTTTTGTGATGGGACGGTGAGGAGGGAGATTCACTCTGCGTCTGACCCCGGGACCCTGTGATGGGACGGTTTGGATGGAGATTCACTCTGTGTCTGACCCCGGGCTTTTGTGATGGGACGGTGAGGAGGGAGATTCACTCTCTGTCTGACCCCGGCAATGTGTGATGGGACGGTTTGTATGGAGGTTCACTCAGTGTCTGACCCCGGGAGTTTAAGATCTGACGGTGTGGATGGAGATTCACTCTGTGTATTACCCCGGGAATGTGTGATGGGACGGTTTGGATGGAGATTCACTCTGTGACTGACCCCGGGCTTCTGTGATGGGACGGTGAAGAGGGAGATTCACTCTGTGTCTGACACCGGGATCGTGTGATGGAACGGTTTGGATTGAGATTTACTCTGTATCTGACCCCGAGAGTGTATGTTGGGACTGTTAGGATGGAGATTCACTCGGCGTCTGACGTCGGGACCCTGTGATGGGACGGTTTGGATGGAGATTCACTCTGTGTCAGACCCCGGGAGTGTGTGAAGGGACGGTGAGGAGGGAGTTTCACTCTGTTTCACACGCCGGGAGTTTGTGATGGATAGGTGTGGATGCAGATTCACTCTAAGTCTGACCCCGGGAATTTGTGATGGGACGGTGAAGAGGGAGATTCACTCTGTGTCTGAGCCCGGGCTTTTGTGATGGGACGGTGAGGAGGGAGATTCACTCTGTTTCTTACCCCGGCAATGTGTGAGGGGACGGTTTGGATGGAGGCTCACTCTGTGTCTGACCCCTGGAATTTGTGATGGGATGGTGTGGAAGGAGATTCACTCTGTTTCTGACCCCGGCAATGTGTGATGGGACGGTTTGGATGGATGTTCCCTCAGTGTCTGACCCAGGGCTTTTGTGAAGGGACGGTGTGGAGGGAGATTCACTCTGTGTCTGACCCCGGGCTTTTGTGATGGGACGGTGAGGATGGAGATTCACTCTCTGTCTGACACCGGGAACGTGTGATGGGACGGTTGGATGGAGATTCTCTCTGTGTCTGACACCTGGCTTTTGTGATGGGACGGTGAGGAGGGCGATGCACTCTGTGTCTGACCCCGAGAGTGTATGTTGGGACTGTGAGGATGGAGATTCACTCTGCGTCTGACCCCGGGACCCTGTGATGGGACGGTTTGGATGGAGATTCACTCTGTGTCCGACACCGGGAGTGTGTGATGGGACGGTGAGGAGGGAGTTTCACTCTGTTTCACACCCCGGGAGTTTGTGATGGATAGGTGTGGAGGTAGATTCAATCTGTGTCTGACCACGGCAATGTGAGATGGGACGATTTGGATGGAGATTCACTCTGTGTCTGACCCCGGGCTTTTGTGATGGGACGGTGAGGAGGGAGATTCAATCTGTTTCTGACCGCGGGAACGTGTGATGGGACGGTTTGGATGGAGGTTCACTCTGTGTCTGACACCTGGAATTTGTGATGGGATGGTGTGGAAGGAGATTCACTCTGCTTCTGACCCCGGCAATGTGTGATGGGACGGTTTGGATGGAGGATCACTCTGTGTCTGACCCCTGGAATTTGTGATGGGATGGTGTGGAAGGAGATTCACTCTGTTTCTGACCCCGGCAATGTGTGATGGGACGGTTTGGATGGATGTTCCCACAGTGTCTGACCCAGGGCTTTTGTGATGGGACGGTGTGGAGGGAGATTCACTCTGTGTCTGACCCCGGGCTTTTGTGATGAGACGGTGTGGAGTGAGATTCACTCTGTGTCTGACCCCGGGCTTTTGTGATGGGACGGTGAGGATGGAGATTCACTCTCTGTCTGACACCGGGAACGTGTGATGGGACGGTTGGATGGAGATTCTCTCTGTGTCTGACCCCGGAAGTTTGTGATGGGACGGTGTGGAGGGAGATTCACTCTGTGTCTGACCCCGGGAGTGTGTGATAGGACGGTGAGGAGGGAGATTCACTCTGTGTCTGACCCCGGGAGTGTGTGATGGGACGGTGAGGAGGGAGATTCAATCTGTGTCTGACCCCGGGAACGTGTGATGGAACGGTGTGGATGCAGATTCACTCTGTGTCTGACCCCGGGAGTGTGTGATGGGACCGTGAGGAGGGAGATTTTCTCTTTGTCTGACCCCGGGAGTTTGTCATGGAAAGGTGTGGATGCAGATTCTCTCTATGTCTGACCCCTGGAATTTTTGAATGGATGTTGTGGAAGGAGATTCACTCTGTGTCTGACCCCGGGCAATCTGTGATGGGACGGTTTGGATGCAGGTTCAATCAGTGTCTGACCCAGGGCTTTTGTGATGGGACGGTGTGGAGGGAGATTCACTCTGTGTCTGACCCCGGGCTTTTGTGATGAGACGGTGTGGAGGGAGATTCACTCTGTGTCTGACCCCGGGCTTTTGTGATGGGACTGTGAGGAGGGAGATTCACTCTCTGTCTGACCCCGGGAACGTGTGATGGGACGATTGGATGGAGATTCTCTCTGTGTCTGACACCTGGGTTTTGTGATGAGACGGTGAAGAGGGAGATTCACTCTGTGTCTGACCCCGGGAACGTGTGATGGAACGGTTTGGATGGAGGTTCACTCAGTGTCTGACCCAGGTCTTTTGTGATGGGACGGTGTGGAGGGAGATTTACTCTGTGTCAGACACCGGAAGTTTGTGATGGGACGGTTTGGATGGAGATTCACGCTGTGGCTGACCCCGGGCTTTTGTGATGGGACGGTGAAGAGGGAGATTCACTCTGTGTCTGACCCCGGGAACGTGTGATGGAACGGTTTGGATGGTGGTTCACTCTCAGTCTGATCCAGGGAGTGTGTGATGGGACGGTGAAGAGGGAGATTCACTTTGTGTCTGACCCCGGGCTTTTGTGATGGGACGGTGAGGAGGGAGATTCACTCTCTGTCTGACCCCGGAAACGTGTGATGGGACGGTTGGATGGAGATTCTCTCTGTGTCTGACACCTGGCTTTTGTGATGGGACGGTGAGGAGGGCGATTCACTCTGTGTCTGACCCCGGGCTTTTGTGATGGGACGGTGAGGAGGGAGATTCACTCTGCGTCTGACCCCGGGACCCTGTGATGGGACGGTTTGGATGGAGATTCACTCTGTGTCTGACCCCGGGCTTTTGTGATGGGACGGTGAGGAGGGAGATTCACTCTCTGTCTGACCCCGGCAATGTGTGATGGGACGGTTTGTATGGAGGTTCACTCAGTGTCTGACCCCGGGAGTTTAAGATCTGACGGTGTGGATGGAGATTCACTCTGTGTATTACCCCGGGAATGTGTGATGGGACGGTTTGGATGGAGATTCACTCTGTGACTGACCCCGGGCTTCTGTGATGGGACGGTGAAGAGGGAGATTCACTCTGTGTCTGACACCGGGATCGTGTGATGGAACGGTTTGGATGGAGGTTCGCTCTGAGTCTGAACCCGGGAGTGTGTGATGGGACGGTGTGGATGGAGATTCACTCTGTGTCTGACCCCGGGAGTGTGTGATGGGACGGTGAGGAGGGAGATTCACTCTGTGTCTGACCCCGGGAACGTGTGATGGGACGGTTTGGATGCAGATTCACTCTGTGTCTGACCGCAGGAGTGTGTGATGGGACCGTGAGGAGTGAGATTTACTCTTTGTCTGACCCCGGGGGTTTGTCATGGAAAGGTGTGGATGCAGATTCTCTCTATGTCTGAGCCCTGGAATTTTTGATGGGATGGTGTGGAAGGAGATTCACTCTGTGTCTGACCCCGGGCAATGTGTGATGGGACTGTTTGGATGCAGGTTCACTTAGTGTCTGACCCAGGGCTTTTGTGACGGGACGGTGTGGAGGGAGATTCACTCTGTGTCTGACCCCGGGCTTTTGTGATGGGACGGTGTGGAGGGAGATTCACTCTGTGTCTGACCCCGGGCTTTTGTGATGGGACTGTGAGGAGGGAGATTCACTCTCTGTCTGACCCCGGGAACGTGTGATGGGACGATTGGATGGAGATTCTCTCTGTGTCTGACACCTGGGTTTTGTGATGGGACGGTGAAGAGGGAGATTCACTCTGTGTCTGACCCCGGGAACGTGTGATGGAACGGTTTGGATGGAGGTTCACTCAGTGTCTGACCCAGGTCTTTTGTGATGGGACGGTGTGGAGGGAGATTTACTCTGTGTCAGACACCGGAAGTTTGTGATGGGACGGTTTGGATGGAGATTCACGCTGTGGCTGACCCCGGGCTTTTGTGATGGGACGGTGAAGAGGGAGATTCACTCTGTGTCTGACCCCGGGAACGTGTGATGGAACGGTTTGGATGGTGGTTCACTCTGAGTCTGATCCAGGGAGTGTGTGATGGGACGGTGAAGAGGGAGATTCACTTTGTGTCTGACCCCGGGCTTTTGTGATGGGACGGTGAGGAGGGAGATTCACTCTCTGTCTGACCCCGGAAACGTGTGATGGGACGGTTGGATGGAGATTCTCTCTGTGTCTGACACATGGCTTTTGTGATGGGACGGTGAGGAGGGCGATTCACTCTGTGTCTGACCCCGGGCTTTTGTGATGGGACGGTGAGGAGGGAGATTCACTCTGCGTCTGACCCCGGGACCCTGTGATGGGACGGTTTGGATGGAGATTCACTCTGTGTCTGACCCCGGGCTTTTGTGATGGGACGGTGAGGAGGGAGATTCACTCTCTGTCTGACCCCGGCAATGTGTGATGGGACGGTTTGTATGGAGGTTCACTCAGTGTCTGACCCCGGGAGTTTAAGATCTGACGGTGTGGATGGAGATTCACTCTGTGTATTACCCCGGGAATGTGTGATGGGACGGTTTGGATGGAGATTCACTCTGTGACTGACCCCGGGCTTCTGTGATGGGACGGTGAAGAGGGAGATTCACTCTGTGTCTGACACCGGGATCGTGTGATGGAACGGTTTGGATTGAGATTTACTCTGTATCTGACCCCGAGAGTGTATGTTGGGACTGTTAGGATGGAGATTCACTCGGCGTCTGACGTCGGGACCCTGTGATGGGACGGTTTGGATGGAGATTCACTCTGTGTCAGACCCCGGGAGTGTGTGAAGGGACGGTGAGGAGGGAGTTTCACTCTGTTTCACACGCCGGGAGTTTGTGATGGATAGGTGTGGATGCAGATTCACTCTAAGTCTGACCCCGGGAATTTGTGATGGGACGGTGAAGAGGGAGATTCACTCTGTGTCTGAGCCCGGGCTTTTGTGATGGGACGGTGAGGAGGGAGATTCACTCTGTTTCTTACCCCGGCAATGTGTGAGGGGACGGTTTGGATGGAGGCTCACTCTGTGTCTGACCCCTGGAATTTGTGATGGGATGGTGTGGAAGGAGATTCACTCTGTTTCTGACCCCGGCAATGTGTGATGGGACGGTTTGGATGGATGTTCCCTCAGTGTCTGACCCAGGGCTTTTGTGAAGGGACGGTGTGGAGGGAGATTCACTCTGTGTCTGACCCCGGGCTTTTGTGATGGGACGGTGAGGATGGAGATTCACTCTCTGTCTGACACCGGGAACGTGTGATGGGACGGTTGGATGGAGATTCTCTCTGTGTCTGACACCTGGCTTTTGTGATGGGACGGTGAGGAGGGCGATGCACTCTGTGTCTGACCCCGAGAGTGTATGTTGGGACTGTGAGGATGGAGATTCACTCTGCGTCTGACCCCGGGACCCTGTGATGGGACGGTTTGGATGGAGATTCACTCTGTGTCCGACACCGGGAGTGTGTGATGGGACGGTGAGGAGGGAGTTTCACTCTGTTTCACACCCCGGGAGTTTGTGATGGATAGGTGTGGAGGTAGATTCAATCTGTGTCTGACCACGGCAATGTGAGATGGGACGATTTGGATGGAGATTCACTCTGTGTCTGACCCCGGGCTTTTGTGATGGGACGGTGAGGAGGGAGATTCAATCTGTTTCTGACCGCGGGAACGTGTGATGGGACGGTTTGGATGGAGGTTCACTCTGTGTCTGACACCTGGAATTTGTGATGGGATGGTGTGGAAGGAGATTCACTCTGCTTCTGACCCCGGCAATGTGTGATGGGACGGTTTGGATGGAGGATCACTCTGTGTCTGACCCCTGGAATTTGTGATGGGATGGTGTGGAAGGAGATTCACTCTGTTTCTGACCCCGGCAATGTGTGATGGGACGGTTTGGATGGATGTTCCCACAGTGTCTGACCCAGGGCTTTTGTGATGGGACGGTGTGGAGGGAGATTCACTCTGTGTCTGACCCCGGGCTTTTGTGATGAGACGGTGTGGAGTGAGATTCACTCTGTGTCTGACCCCGGGCTTTTGTGATGGGACGGTGAGGATGGAGATTCACTCTCTGTCTGACACCGGGAACGTGTGATGGGACGGTTGGATGGAGATTCTCTCTGTGTCTGACCCCGGAAGTTTGTGATGGGACGGTGTGGAGGGAGATTCACTCTGTGTCTGACCCCGGGAGTGTGTGATAGGACGGTGAGGAGGGAGATTCACTCTGTGTCTGACCCCGGGAGTGTGTGATGGGACGGTGAGGAGGGAGATTCAATCTGTGTCTGACCCCGGGAACGTGTGATGGAACGGTTTGGATTGACGTTCACTCTGTGTCTGACCCCGGAAGTTTGTGATGGGACGGTGTGGATGGAGATTCGCTCTGTGTCTGACCCCTGGGAGTGTGTGATAGGACGGTGAGGAGGGAGACTCACTCTGTGTCTGGCCCCGGGGACGTGTGATGGGACGGTGTGGATGCAGATTCACTCTGTGTCTGACCCCGGGAGTGTGTGATGGGACCGTGAGGAGGGAGATTTTCTCTTTGTCTGACCCCGGGAGTTTGTCATGGAAAGGTGTGGATGCAGATTCTCTCTATGTCTGACCCCTGGAATTTTTGAATGGATGTTGTGGAAGGAGATTCACTCTGTGTCTGACCCCGGGCAATCTGTGATGGGACGGTTTGGATGCAGGTTCAATCAGTGTCTGACCCAGGGCTTTTGTGATGGGACGGTGTGGAGGGAGATTCACTCTGTGTCTGACCCCGGGCTTTTGTGATGAGACGGTGTGGAGGGAGATTCACTCTGTGTCTGACCCCGGGCTTTTGTGATGGGACTGTGAGGAGGGAGATTCACTCTCTGTCTGACCCCGGGAACGTGTGATGGGACGATTGGATGGAGATTCTCTCTGTGTCTGACACCTGGGTTTTGTGATGAGACGGTGAAGAGGGAGATTCACTCTGTGTCTGACCCCGGGAACGTGTGATGGAACGGTTTGGATGGAGGTTCACTCAGTGTCTGACCCAGGTCTTTTGTGATGGGACGGTGTGGAGGGAGATTTACTCTGTGTCAGACACCGGAAGTTTGTGATGGGACGGTTTGGATGGAGATTCACGCTGTGGCTGACCCCGGGCTTTTGTGATGGGACGGTGAAGAGGGAGATTCACTCTGTGTCTGACCCCGGGAACGTGTGATGGAACGGTTTGGATGGTGGTTCACTCTCAGTCTGATCCAGGGAGTGTGTGATGGGACGGTGAAGAGGGAGATTCACTTTGTGTCTGACCCCGGGCTTTTGTGATGGGACGGTGAGGAGGGAGATTCACTCTCTGTCTGACCCCGGAAACGTGTGATGGGACGGTTGGATGGAGATTCTCTCTGTGTCTGACACCTGGCTTTTGTGATGGGACGGTGAGGAGGGCGATTCACTCTGTGTCTGACCCCGGGCTTTTGTGATGGGACGGTGAGGAGGGAGATTCACTCTGCGTCTGACCCCGGGACCCTGTGATGGGACGGTTTGGATGGAGATTCACTCTGTGTCTGACCCCGGGCTTTTGTGATGGGACGGTGAGGAGGGAGATTCACTCTCTGTCTGACCCCGGCAATGTGTGATGGGACGGTTTGTATGGAGGTTCACTCAGTGTCTGACCCCGGGAGTTTAAGATCTGACGGTGTGGATGGAGATTCACTCTGTGTATTACCCCGGGAATGTGTGATGGGACGGTTTGGATGGAGATTCACTCTGTGACTGACCCCGGGCTTCTGTGATGGGACGGTGAAGAGGGAGATTCACTCTGTGTCTGACACCGGGATCGTGTGATGGAACGGTTTGGATGGAGGTTCGCTCTGAGTCTGAACCCGGGAGTGTGTGATGGGACGGTGTGGATGGAGATTCACTCTGTGTCTGACCCCGGGAGTGTGTGATGGGACGGTGAGGAGGGAGATTCACTCTGTGTCTGACCCCGGGAACGTGTGATGGGACGGTTTGGATGCAGATTCACTCTGTGTCTGACCGCAGGAGTGTGTGATGGGACCGTGAGGAGTGAGATTTACTCTTTGTCTGACCCCGGGGGTTTGTCATGGAAAGGTGTGGATGCAGATTCTCTCTATGTCTGAGCCCTGGAATTTTTGATGGGATGGTGTGGAAGGAGATTCACTCTGTGTCTGACCCCGGGCAATGTGTGATGGGACTGTTTGGATGCAGGTTCACTTAGTGTCTGACCCAGGGCTTTTGTGACGGGACGGTGTGGAGGGAGATTCACTCTGTGTCTGACCCCGGGCTTTTGTGATGGGACGGTGAGGAGGGAGATTCAATCTCTGTCTGACCCCGGGAACGTGTGATGGGACGGTTGGATTGAGATTTACTCTGTATCTGACCCCAAGAGTGTATGTTGGGACTGTTAGGATGGAGATTCACTCTGCGTCTGACGTCGGGACCCTGTGATGGGACGGTTTGGATGGAGATTCACTCTGTGTCAGACCCCGGGAGTGTGTGAAGGGACGGTGAGGAGGGAGTTTCACTCTGATTCACACGCCGGGAGTTTGTGATGGATAGGTGTGGATGCAGATTCACTCTAAGTCTGACCCCGGGAATTTGTGATGGGACGGTGAAGAGGGAGATTCACTCTGTGTCTGAGCCCGGGCTTTTGTGATGGGACGGTGAGGAGGGAGATTCACTCTGTTTCTGACCCCGGCAATGTGTGAGGGGACGGTTTGGATGGAGGCTCACTCTGTGTCTGACCCCTGGAATTTGTGATGGGATGGTGTGGAAGGAGATTCACTCTGTTTCTGACCCCGCCAATGTGTGATGGGACGGTTTGGATGGATGTTCCCTCAGTGTCTGACCCAGGGCTTTTGTGATGGGACGGTGTGGAGGGAGATTCACTCTGCGTCTGACCCCGGGACCCTGTGATGGGACGGTTTGGATGGAGATTCACTCTGTGTCCGGCCCCGGGAGTGTGTGATGGGACGGTGAGGAGGGAGTTTCACTCTGTTTCACACCCCGGGAGTTTGTGATGGATAGGTGTGGAGGTAGATTCAATCTGTGTCTGACCACGGCAATGTGAGATGGGACGATTTGGATGGAGATTCACTCTGTGTCTGACCCCGGGCTTTTGTGATGGGACGGTGAGGAGGGAGATTCAATCTGTTTCTGACCGCGGGAACGTGTGATGGGACGGTTTGGATGGAGGTTCACTCTGTGTCTGACACCTGGAATTTGTGATGGGATGGTGTGGAAGGAGATTCACTCTGTTTCTGACCCCGGCAATGTGTGATGGGACGGTTTGGATGGAGGATCACTCTGTGTCTGACCCCTGGAATTTGTGATGGGATGGTGTGGAAGGAGATTCACTCTGTTTCTGACCCCGGCAATGTGTGATGGGACGGTTTGGATGGATGTTCCCACAGTGTCTGACCCAGGGCTTTTGTGATGGGACGGTGTGGAGGGAGATTCACTCTGTGTCTGACCCCGGGCTTTTGTGATGAGACGGTGTGGAGGGAGATTCACTCTGTGTCTGACCCCGGGCTTTTGTGATGGGACGGTGAGGATGGAGATTCACTCTCTGTCTGACACCGGGAACGTGAGATGGGACGGTTGGATGGAGATTCTCTCTGTGTCTGACCCCGGAAGTTTGTGATGGGACGGTGTGGAGGGAGATTCACTCTGTGTCTGACCCCGGGAGTGTGTGATAGGACGGTGAGGAGGGAGATTCACTCTGTGTCTGACCCCGGGAGTGTGTGATGGGACGGTGAGGAGGGAGATTCACTCTGTGTCTGACCCCGGGAACGTGTGATGGGACGGTTTGGATGCAGATTCACTCTGTGTCTGACCCCGGGAGTGTGTGATGGGACCGTGAGGAGGGAGATTTTCTCTTTGTCTGACCCCGGGAGTTTGTCATGGAAAGGTGTGGATGCAGATTCTCTCTATGTCTGACCCCTGGAATTTTTGAATGGATGTTGTGGAAGGAGATTCACTCTGTGTCTGACCCCGGGCAATCTGTGATGGGACGGTTTGGATGCAGGTTCACTCAGTGTCTGACCCACGGCTTTTGTGATGGGACGGTGTGGAGGGAGATTCACTCTGTGTCTGACCCCGGGCTTTTGTGATGAGACGGTGTGGAGGGAGATTCACTCTGTGTCTGACCCCGGGCTTTTGTGATGGGACTGTGAGGAGGGAGATTCACTCTCTGTCTGACCCCGGGAACGTGTGATGGGACGATTGGATGGAGATTCTCTCTGTGTCTGACACCTGGGTTTTGTGATGGGACGGTGAAGAGGGAGATTCACTCTGTGTCTGACCCCGGGAACGTGTGATGGAACGGTTTGGATGGAGGTTCACTCAGTGTCTGACCCAGGTCTTTTGTGATGGGACGGTGTGGAGGGAGATTTACTCTGTGTCAGACACCGGAAGTTTGTGATGGGACGGTTTGGATGGAGATTCACGCTGTGGCTGACCCCGGGCTTTTGTGATGGGACGGTGAAGAGGGAGATTCACTCTGTGTCTGACCCCGGGAACGTGTGATGGAACGGTTTGGATGGTGGTTCACTCTGAGTCTGATCCAGGGAGTGTGTGATGGGACGGTGAAGAGGGAGATTCACTTTGTGTCTGACCCCGGGCTTTTGTGATGGGACGGTGAGGAGGGAGATTCACTCTCTGTCTGACCCCGGAAACGTGTGATGGGACGGTTGGATGGAGATTCTCTCTGTGTCTGACACCTGGCTTTTGTGATGGGACGGTGAGGAGGGCGATTCACTCTGTGTCTGACCCCGGGCTTTTGTGATGGGACGGTGAGGAGGGAGATTCACTCTGCGTCTGACCCCGGGACCCTGTGATGGGACGGTTTGGATGGAGATTCACTCTGTGTCTGACCCCGGGCTTTTGTGATGGGACGGTGAGGAGGGAGAATCACTCTCTGTCTGACCCCGGCAATGTGTGATGGGACGGTTTGTATGGAGGTTCACTCAGTGTCTGACCCCGGGAGTTTAAGATCTGACGGTGTGGATGGAGATTCACTCTGTGTATTACCCCGGGAATGTGTGATGGGACGGTTTGGATGGAGATTCACTCTGTGACTGACCCCGGGCTTCTGTGATGGGACGGTGAAGAGGGAGATTCACTCTGTGTCTGACACCGGGATCGTGTGATGGAACGGTTTGGATGGAGGTTCGCTCTGAGTCTGAACCCGGGAGTGTGTGATGGGACGGTGTGGATGGAGATTCACTCTGGGTCTGACCCCGGGAGTGTGTGATGGGACGGTGAGGAGGGAGATTCACTCTGTGTCTGACCCCGGGAACGTGTGATGGGACGGTTTGGATGCAGATTCACTCTGTGTCTGACCGCAGGAGTGTGTGATGGGACCGTGAGGAGTGAGATTTACTCTTTGTCTGACCCGGGAGTTTGTCATGGAAAGGTGTGGATGCAGATTCTCTCTATGTCTGAGCCCTGGAATTTTTGATGGGATGGTGTGGAAGGAGATTCACTCTGTGTCTGACCCCGGGCAATGTGTGATGGGACTGTTTGGATGCAGGTTCACTTAGTGTCTGACCCAGGGCTTTTGTGACGGGACGGTGTGGAGGGAGATTCACTCTGTGTCTGACCCCGGGCTTTTGTGATGGGACGGTGAGGAGGGAGATTCAATCTCTGTCTGACCCCGGGAACGTGTGATGGGACGGTTGGATTGAGATTTACTCTGTATCTGACCCCGAGAGTGTATGTTGGGACTGTTAGGATGGAGATTCACTCTGCGTCTGACGTCGGGACCCTGTGATGGGACGGTTTGGATGGAGATTCACTCTGTGTCAGACCCCGGGAGTGTGTGAAGGGACGGTGAGGAGGGAGTTTCACTCTGTTTCACACGCCGGGAGTTTGTGATGGATAGGTGTGGATGCAGATTCACTCTAAGTCTGACCCCGGGAATTTGTGATGGGACGGTGAAGAGGGAGATTCACTCTGTGTCTGAGCCCGGGCTTTTGTGATGGGACGGTGAGGAGGGAGATTCACTCTGTTTCTGACCCCTGCAATGTGTGAGGGGACGGTTTGGATGGAGGCTCACTCTGTGTCTGACCCCTGGAATTTGTGATGGGATGGTGTGGAAGGAGATTCACTCTGTTTCTGACCCCGGCAATGTTTGATGGGACGGTTTGGATGGATGTTCCCTCAGTGTCTGACCCAGGGCTTTTGTGATGGGACGGTGTGGAGGGAGATTCACTCTGTGTCTGACCCCGGGCTTTTGTGATTGGACGGTGAGGATGGAGATTCACTCTCTGTCTGACACCGGGAACGTGTGATGGGACGGTTGGATGGAGATTCTCTCTGTGTCTGACACCTGGCTTTTGTGATGGGACGGTGAGGAGGGCGATGCACTCTGTGTCTGACCCCGAGAGTGTATGTTGGGACTGTGAGGATGGAGATTCACTCTGCGTCTGATCCCGGGACCCTGTGATGGGACGGTTTGGATGGAGATTCACTCTGTGTCCGACCCCGGGAGTGTGTGATGGGACGGTGAGGAGGGAGTTTCACTCTGTTTCACACCCCGGGAGTTTGTGATGGATAGGTGTGGAGGTAGATTCAATCTGTGTCTGACCACGGCAATGTGAGATGGGACGATTTGGATGGAGATTCAATCTGTGTCTGACCCCGGGCTTTTGTGATGGGACGGTGAGGAGGGAGATTCAATCTGTTTCTGACCGCGGGAACGTGTGATGGGACGGTTTGGATGGAGGTTCACTCTGTGTCTGACACCTGGAATTTGTGATGGGATGGTGTGGAAGGAGATTCACTCTGCTTCTGACCCCGGCAATGTGTGATGGGACGGTTTGGATGGAGGATCACTCTGTGTCTGACCCCTGGAATTTGTGATGGGATGGTGTGGAAGGAGATTCACTCTGTTTCTGACCCCGGCAATGTGTGATGGGACGGTTTGGATAGATGTTCCCACACTGTCTGACCCAGGGCTTTTGTGATGGGACGGTGTGGAGGGAGATTCACTCTGTGTCTGACCCCGGGCTTTTGTGATGAGACGGTGTGGAGGGAGATTCACTCTGTGTCTGACCCCGGGCTTTTGTGATGGGACGGTGAGGATGGAGATTCACTCTCTGTCTGACACCGGGAACGTGTGATGGGACGGTTGGATGGAGATTCTCTCTGTGTCTGACACCTGGCTTTTGTGATGGGACGGTGAGGAGGGCGATTCACTCTGTGTCTGACCCCGAGAGTGTATGTTGGGACTGTGAGGATGGAGATTCACTCTGCGTCTGACCCCGGGACCCTGTGATGGGACGGTTTGGATGGAGATTCACTCTGTGTCCGACCCCGGGAGTGTGTGATGGGACGGTGAGGAGGGAGTTTCACTCTGTTTCACACCCCGGGAGTTTGTGATGGATAGGTGTGGAGGGAGATTCACTCTGTGTCTGACCCCGGGCTTTTGTGATGGGACGGTGAGGAGGGAGATTCAATCTGTTTCTGACCGCGGGAACGTGTGATGGGACGGTTTGGATGGAGGTTCACTCTGTGTCTGACCCCTGGAATTTGTGATGGGATGGTGTGGAAGGAGATTCACTCTGTTTCTGACCCCGGCAATGTGTGATGGGACGGTTTGGATGGATGTTCACTCAGTGTCTGACCCAGGTCTTTTGTGATGGGACGGTGTGGAGGGAGATTCACTCTGTGTCAGACACCGGGAGTTTGTGATGGGACGGTGTGAATGGAGATTCACTCTGTGTCTGACACCGGGCTTTTGTGATGGGTCGGTGAAGAGGGAGATTCACTCAGTGTCTGACCCCGGGAACGTGTGATGGAACGGTTTGGATGGTGGTTCACTCTGTGTCTGATCCCGGGAGTGTGTGATGGGACGGTGAAGAGGGAGATTCACTTTGTGTCTGACCCCGGGCATTTGTGATGGGACCGTGAGGAGGGATATTCACTCTGTGTCTGACCCCGGGAACGTGTGATGGAACGGTTTGGATGGAGGTTCACTCTGTGTCTGACCCCGGAAGTTTGTGATGGGACGGTGTGGATGGAGATTCACTCTGTGTCTGACCCCGGGAGTGTGTGATAGGACGGTGAGGAGGGAGATTCGCTCTGTGTCTGACCCCGGGGACGTGTGATGGGACGGTTTGGATGCAGATTCACTTTGTGTCTGACCCCGGGAGTGTGTGATGGGACCGTGAGGAGGGAGATTTACTCTTTGTCTGACCACGGGAGTTTGTCATGGAAAGGTGTGGATGCAGATTCTCTCTATGTCTGACCCCTGGAATTTTTGAATGGATGGGGTGGAAGGAGATTCACTCTGTGTCTGACCCCGGGCAATGTGTGATGGGACGGTTTGGATGCAGGTTCACTCAGTGTCTGACCCAGGGCTTTTGTGATGGGACGGTGAGGAGGGAGATTCACTCTCTGTCTGACCCCGGGAACGTGTGATGGGACGGTTGGATGGAGATTCTCTCTGTGTCTGACACCTGGCTTTTGTGATGGGACGGTGAGGAGGGCGATTCACTCTGTGTCTGACCCCGAGAGTGTATGTTGGGACTGTGTTTATGGAGATTCACTCTGCGTCTCACCCCGGGACCCTGTGATGGGACGGTTTGGATGGAGATTCACTCTGTGTCAGACCCCGGGAGTGTGTGATGGGACGGTGAGGAGGGAGTTTCACTCTGTTTCACACCCCGGGAGTTTGTGATGGATAGGTGTGGATGCAGATTCACTCTAAATCTGACCCCGGGAGTGTGTGATGGGACGGTGAAGAGGGAGATTCACTCAGTGTCTGACCCAGGGCTTTTGTGATGGGACGGTGAGGAGGGAGATTCACTCTCTGTCTGACCCCGGCAATGTGTGATGGGACGGTTTGGATGGAGATTCACTCTGTGTCTGACCCAGGGCTTTTGTGATGGGACGGTGAGGAGGGAGATTCACTCTCTGTCTGTCCCCGGCAATGTGTGATGGGACGGTTTGGATGGAGATTCACTCTGTGTCTGACCCCGGGAGTGTGTGATGGGACCGTGAGGAGGGAGATTTACTCTTTGTCTGACCACGGGAGTTTGTCATGGAAAGGTGTGGATGCAGATTCACTCTATGTCTGACCCCTGGAATTTTTGATGGGATGGTGTGGAAGGAGATTCACTCTGTGTCTGACCCCGGGCAATGTGTGATGGGACGGTGTGGATGCAGGTTCACTCAGTGTCTGACCCAGGGCTTTTGTGATGGGACGGTGTGGAGGGAGATTCACTCTGTGTCTGACCCCGGGCTTTTGTGATGAGACGGTGTGGAGGGAGATTCACTCTGAGTCTGACCCCGGGCCTTTGTGATGGGACGGTGAGGAGGGAGATTCACTCACTGTCTGAACCCGGGAACGTGTGATGGGACGGTTGGATGGAGATTCTCTCTTTGTCTGACCCCGGGCTTTTGTGATGGGACGGTGAGGAGGGAGATTCAATCTGTTTCTGACCGCGGGAACGTGTGATTGGACGGTTTGGATGGAGGTTCACTCTGTGTCTGACCCCTGGAATTTGTGATGGGATGGTGTGGAAGGAGATTCACTCTGTGTCAGACACCGGGAGTTTGTGATGGGACGGTGTGGATGGAGATTCACTCTGTGTCTGACACCGGGCTTTTGTGATGGGACGGTGAAGAGGGAGATTCACTCTGTGTCTGACACCGGGATCGTGTGATGGAACCGTTTGGATGGAGGTTCGCTCTGAGTATGAACCCGGGAGTGTGTGATGGGACGGTGTGGATGGAGATTCACTCTGTGTCTGACCCCGGGAGTGTGTGATGGGACGGTGAGGAGGGAGATTCACTCTGTGTCTGACCCCGGGAACGTGTGATGGGACGGTTTGGATGCAGATTCACTCTGTGTCTGACCGCAGGAGTGTGTGATGGGACCGTGAGGAGTGAGATTTACTCTTTGTCTGACCCCGGGAGTTTGTCATGGAAAGGTGTGGATGCAGATTCTCTCTATGTCTGACCCCTGGAACTTTTGATGGGATGGTGTGGAAGGAGATTCACTCTGTGTCTGACCCCGGGCAATGTGTGATGGGACTGTTTGGATGCAGGTTCACTTAGTGTCTGACCCAGGGCTTTTGTGACGGGACGGTGTGGAGGGAGATTCACTCTGTGTCTGACCCCGGGCTTTTGTGATGGGACGGTGAGGAGGGAGATTCAATCTCTGTCTTATCCCGGGAACGTGTGATGGGACGGTTGGATTGAGATTTACTCTGTATCTGACCCCGAGAGTGTATGTTGGGACTGTTAGGATGGAGATTCACTCTGCGTCTGACGTCGGGACCCTGTGATGGGACGGTTTGGATGGAGATTCACTCTGTGTCAGACCCCGGGAGTGTGTGAAGGGACGGTGAGGAGGGAGTTTCACTCTGTTTCACACCCCCAGAGTTTGTGATGGATAGGTGTGGATGCAGATTCACTCTAAGTCTGACCCCGGGAATTTGTGATGGGACGGTGAAGAGGGAGATTCACTCTGTGTCTGAGCCCGGGCTTTTGTGATGGGACGGTGAGGAGGGAGATTCACTCTGTTTCTGACCCCGGCAATGTGTGAGGGGACGGTTTGGATGGAGGCTCACTCTGTGTCTGACCCCTGGAATTTGTGATGGGATGGTGTGGAAGGAGATTCACTCTGTCTCTGACCCCGGCAATGTGTGATGGGACGGTTTGGATGGATGTTCCCTCAGTGTCTGACCCAGGGCTTTTGTGATGGGACGGTGTGGAGGGAGATTCACTCTGTGTCTGACCCCGGGCTTTTGTGATGGGACGGTGAGGATGGAGATTCACTCTCTGTCTGACACCGGGAACGTGTGATGGGACGGTTGGATGGAGATTCTCTCTGTGTCTGACACCTGGCTTTTGTGATGGGACGGTGAGGAGGGCGATTCACTCTGTGTCTGACCCCGAGAGTGTATGTTGGGACTGTGAGGATGGAGATTCACTCTGCGTCTGACCCCGGGACCCTGTGATGGGACGGTTTGGATGGAGATTCACTCTGTGTCCGACCCCGGGAGTGTGTGATGGGACGGTGAGGAGGGAGTTTCACTCTGTTTCACACCCCGGGAGTTTGTGATGGATAGGTGTGGAGGTAGATTCAATCTGTGTCTGACCACGGCAATGTGAGATGGGACGATTTGGATGGAGATTCACTCTGTGTCTGACCCCGGGCTTTTGTGATGGGACGGTGAGGAGGGAGATTCAATCTGTTTCTGACCGCGGGAAAGTGTGATGGGACGGTTTGGATGGAGGTTCACTCTGTGTCTGACACCTGGAATTTGTGATGGGATGGTGTGGAAGGAGATTCACTCTGTTTCTGACCCCGGCAATGTGTGATGGGACGGTTTGGATGGAGGATCACTCTGTGTCTGACCCCTGGAATTTGTGATGGGATGGTGTGGAAGGAGATTCACTCTGTTTCTGACCCCGGCAATGTGTGATGGGACGGTTTGGATGGATGTTCCCACAGTGTCTGACCCAGGGCTTTTGTGATGGGACGGTGTGGAGGGAGATTCACTCTGTGTCAGACACCGGGAGTTTGTGATGGGACGGTGTGGATGGAGATTCACTCTGTGTCTGACACCGGGCTTTTGTGATGGGACGGTGAAGAGGGAGATTCACTCAGTGTCTGACCCCGGGAACGTGTGATGGAACGGTTTGGATGGTGGTTCACTCTGTGTCTGATCCCGGGAGTGTGTGATGGGACGGTGAAGAGGGAGATTCACTTTGTGTCTGACCCCGGGCATTTGTGATGGGACGGTGAGCAGGGATATTCACTCTGTGTCTGACCCCGGGAACGTGTGATGGAACGGTTTGGATGGAGGTTCACTCTGTGTCTGACCCCGGAAGTTTGTGATGGGACGGTGTGGATGGAGATTCACTCTGTGTCTGACCCCGGGAGTGTGTGATAGGACGGTGAGGAGGGAGATTCACTCTGTGTCTGACCCCGGGGACGTGTGATGGGACGGTGTGGATGGAGATTCACTCTGTGTCTGACCCCGGGAGTGTGTGATAGGACGGTGAGGAGGGAGATTCACTCTGTGTCTGACCCCGGGAACGTGTGATGGGACGGTTTGGATGCAGATTCACTCTATGTCTGACCCCAGGAGTGTGTGATGGTACCGTGAGGAGTGAGATTTACTCTTTGTCTGACCACGGGAGTTTGTCATGGAAAGGTGTGGATGCAGATTCTCTCTATGTCTGACCCCTGGAATTTTTGAATGGATGGTGTGGAAGGAGATTCACTCTGTGTCTGACCCCGGGCAATGTGTGATGGGACGGTTTTGATGCAGGTTCACTCAGTGTCTGACCCAGGGCTTTTGTGATGGGACGGTGAGGAGGGAGATTCACTCTCTATCTGACCCCGGGAACGTGTGATGGGACGGTTGGATGGAGATTCTCTCTGTGTCTGACACCTGGCTTTTGTGATGGGACGGTGAGGAGGGCGATTCACTCTGTGTCTGACCCCAAGAGTGTATGTTGGGACTGTGTGGATGGAGATTCACTCTGCGTCTCACCCCGGGACCCTGTGATGGGACGGTTTGGATGGAGATTCACTCTGTGTCAGACCCCGGGAGTGTGTGATGGGACGGTGAGGAGGGAGTTTCACTCTGTTTCACACCCCGGGAGTTTGTGATGGATAGGTGTGGATGCAGATTCACTCTAAGTCTGACCCCGGGAGTGTGTGATGGGACGGTGAAGAGGGAGATTCACTCAGTGTCTGACCCAGGGCTTTTGTGATGGGACGGTGAGGAGGGAGATTCACACTCTGTCTGACCCCGGCAATGTGTGATGGGACGGTTTGGATGGAGATTCACTCAGTGTCTGACCCAGGGCTTTTGTGATGGGACGGTGAGGAGGGAGATTCACTCTCTGTCTGACCCCGGCAATGTGTGATGGGACGGTTTGGATGGAGATTCACTCTGTGTCTGACCCCGGGAGTGTGTGATGGGACCGTGAGGAGGGAGATTTACCCTTTGTCTGACCACGGGAGTTTGTCATGGAAAGGTGTGGATGCAGATTCTCTCTATGATTGACCCCTGGAATTTTTGAATGGATGGTGTGGAAGGAGATTCACTCTGTGTCTGACCCCGGGCAATGTGTGATGGGACGGTGTGGATGCAGGTTCACTCAGTGTCTGACCTAGGGCTTTTGTGATGGGACGGTGTGGAGGGAGATTCACTCTGTGTCTGACCCCGGGCTTTTGTGATGAGACGGTGTGGAGGGAGATTCACTCTGAGTCTGACCCCGGGAAAGTGTGATGGGACGGTGAGGAGGGAGATTCAATCTGTTTTAGACCGCGGGAACGTGTGATTGGACGGTTTGGATGGAGGTTCACTCTGTGTCTGACCCCTGGAATTTGTGATGGGATGGTGTGGAAGGGGATTCACTCTGTGTCAGACACCGGGAGTTTGTGATGGGACGGTGTGGATGGAGATTCATTCTGTGTCTGACACCGGGCTTTTGTGATGGGACGGTGAAGAGGGAGATTCACTCTGTATCTGACCCCGGGCTTTTGTGATGGGACGGTGAAGAGGGAGATTCACTCTGTGTCTGACCCCGGGAACGTGTGATGGAACGGTTTGGATGGTGGTTCACTCTGAGTCTGATCCCGGGAGTGTGTGATGGGACGGTGAAGAGGGAGATTCACTTTGTGTCTGACCCCGGGCATTTGTGATGGGACGGTGAGGAGGGAGATTCACTCTGTGTCTGACCCCGGGAACGTGTGATGGAACGGTTTGGATGGATGTTCCCACAGTGTCTGACCCAGGGCTTTTGTGATGGGACGGTGTGGAGGGAGATTCACTCTGTGTCTGACCCCGGGCTTTTGTGATGAGACGGTGTGGAGGGAGATTCACTCTGTGTCTGACCCCGGGCTTTTGTGATGGGACGGTGAGGATGGAGATTCACTCTCTGTCTGACACCGGGAACGTGTGATGGGACGGTTGGATGGAGATTCTCTCTGTGTTTGACACCTGGCTTTTGTGATGGGACGGTGAGGAGGGCGATTCACTCTGTGTCTGACCCCGAGAGTGTATGTTGGGACTGTGAGGATGGAGATTCACTCTGCGTCTGACCCTGGGACCTTGTGATGGGACGGTTTGGATGGAGATTCACTCTGTGTCCGACCCCGGGAGTGTGTGATGGATAGGTGTGGAGGGAGATTCAATCTGTGTCTGACCACGGCAATGTGAGATGGGACGATTTGGATGGAGATTCACTCTTTGTCTGACCCCGGGCTTTTGTGATGGGACGGTGAGGAGGGAGATTCAATCTGTTTCTGACCGCGGGAACGTGTGATGGGACGGTTTGGATGGAGGTTCACTCTGTGTCTGACCCCTGGAATTTGTGATGGGATGGTGTGGAAGGAGATTCACTCTGTTTCTGACCCCGGCAATGTGTGATGGGACGGTTTGGATGGATGTTCACTCAGTGTCTGACCCAGGTCTTTTGTGATGGGACGGTGTGGAGGGAGATTCACTCTGTGTCAGACACCGGGAGTTTGTGATGGGACGGTGTGGATGGAGATTCACTCTGTGTCTGACACCGGGCTTTTGTGATGGGACGGTGAGGAGGGCGATTCACTCTGTGTCTGACCCCGAGAGTGTATGTTGGGACTGTGTGGTTGGAGATTCACTCTGCGTCTGACCCCGGGTCCCTGTGATGGGAAGGTTTGGATGGAGATTCACTCTGTGTCAGACCCCGGGAGTGTGTGATGGGACGGTGAGGAGGGAGTTTCACTCTGTTTCACACCCCGGGAGTGTGTGATGGGACGGTGAAGAGGGAGATTCACTCAGTGTCTGACCCAGGGCCTTTGTGATGGGACGGTGTGGAGGGAGATTCACTCTGTGTCTGACCCCGGGCTTTTGTGATGGGACGGTGAGGATGGAGATTCACTCTCTGTCTGACACCGGGAACGTGTGATGGGACGGTTGGATGGAGATTCTCTCTGTGTCTGACACCTGGCTTTTGTGATGGGACGGTGAGGAGGGCGATTCACTCTGTGTCTGACCCCGAGAGTGTATGTTGGGACTGTGAGGATGGAGATTCACTCTGCGTCTGACCCCGGGACCCTGTGATGGGACGGTTTGGATGGAGATTCACTCTGTGTCCGACCCCGGGAGTGTGTGATGGGACGGTGAGGAGGGAGTTTCACTCTGTTTCACACCCCGGGAGTTTGTGATGGATAGGTGTGGAGGTAGATTCAATCTGTGTCTGACCACGGCAATGTGAGATGGGACGATTTGGATGGAGATTCACTCTGTGTCTGACCCCGGGCTTTTGTGATGGGACGGTGAGGAGGGAGATTCAATCTGTTTCTGACCGCGGGAAAGTGTGATGGGACGGTTTGGATGGAGGTTCACTCTGTGTCTGACACCTGGAATTTGTGATGGGATGGTGTGGAAGGAGATTCACTCTGTTTCTGACCCCGGCAATGTGTGATGGGACGGTTTGGATGGAGGATCACTCTGTGTCTGACCCCTGGAATTTGTGATGGGATGGTGTGGAAGGAGATTCACTCTGTTTCTGACCCCGGCAATGTGTGATGGGACGGTTTGGATGGATGTTCCCACAGTGTCTGACCCAGGGCTTTTGTGATGGGACGGTGTGGAGGGAGATTCACTCTGTGTCAGACACCGGGAGTTTGTGATGGGACGGTGTGGATGGAGATTCACTCTGTGTCTGACACCGGGCTTTTGTGATGGGACGGTGAAGAGGGAGATTCACTCAGTGTCTGACCCCGGGAACGTGTGATGGAACGGTTTGGATGGTGGTTCACTCTGTGTCTGATCCCGGGAGTGTGTGATGGGACGGTGAAGAGGGAGATTCACTTTGTGTCTGACCCCGGGCATTTGTGATGGGACGGTGAGCAGGGATATTCACTCTGTGTCTGACCCCGGGAACGTGTGATGGAACGGTTTGGATGGAGGTTCACTCTGTGTCTGACCCCGGAAGTTTGTGATGGGACGGTGTGGATGGAGATTCACTCTGTGTCTGACCCCGGGAGTGTGTGATAGGACGGTGAGGAGGGAGATTCACTCTGTGTCTGACCCCGGGGACGTGTGATGGGACGGTGTGGATGGAGATTCACTCTGTGTCTGACCCCGGGAGTGTGTGATAGGACGGTGAGGAGGGAGATTCACTCTGTGTCTGACCCCGGGAACGTGTGATGGGACGGTTTGGATGCAGATTCACTCTATGTCTGACCCCAGGAGTGTGTGATGGTACCGTGAGGAGTGAGATTTACTCTTTGTCTGACCACGGGAGTTTGTCATGGAAAGGTGTGGATGCAGATTCTCTCTATGTCTGACCCCTGGAATTTTTGAATGGATGGTGTGGAAGGAGATTCACTCTGTGTCTGACCCCGGGCAATGTGTGATGGGACGGTTTTGATGCAGGTTCACTCAGTGTCTGACCCAGGGCTTTTGTGATGGGACGGTGAGGAGGGAGATTCACTCTCTATCTGACCCCGGGAACGTGTGATGGGACGGTTGGATGGAGATTCTCTCTGTGTCTGACACCTGGCTTTTGTGATGGGACGGTGAGGAGGGCGATTCACTCTGTGTCTGACCCCAAGAGTGTATGTTGGGACTGTGTGGATGGAGATTCACTCTGCGTCTCACCCCGGGACCCTGTGATGGGACGGTTTGGATGGAGATTCACTCTGTGTCAGACCCCGGGAGTGTGTGATGGGACGGTGAGGAGGGAGTTTCACTCTGTTTCACACCCCGGGAGTTTGTGATGGATAGGTGTGGATGCAGATTCACTCTAAGTCTGACCCCGGGAGTGTGTGATGGGACGGTGAAGAGGGAGATTCACTCAGTGTCTGACCCAGGGCTTTTGTGATGGGACGGTGAGGAGGGAGATTCACACTCTGTCTGACCCCGGCAATGTGTGATGGGACGGTTTGGATGGAGATTCACTCAGTGTCTGACCCAGGGCTTTTGTGATGGGACGGTGAGGAGGGAGATTCACTCTCTGTCTGACCCCGGCAATGTGTGATGGGACGGTTTGGATGGAGATTCACTCTGTGTCTGACCCCGGGAGTGTGTGATGGGACCGTGAGGAGGGAGATTTACCCTTTGTCTGACCACGGGAGTTTGTCATGGAAAGGTGTGGATGCAGATTCTCTCTATGATTGACCCCTGGAATTTTTGAATGGATGGTGTGGAAGGAGATTCACTCTGTGTCTGACCCCGGGCAATGTGTGATGGGACGGTGTGGATGCAGGTTCACTCAGTGTCTGACCTAGGGCTTTTGTGATGGGACGGTGTGGAGGGAGATTCACTCTGTGTCTGACCCCGGGCTTTTGTGATGAGACGGTGTGGAGGGAGATTCACTCTGAGTCTGACCCCGGGAAAGTGTGATGGGACGGTGAGGAGGGAGATTCAATCTGTTTTAGACCGCGGGAACGTGTGATTGGACGGTTTGGATGGAGGTTCACTCTGTGTCTGACCCCTGGAATTTGTGATGGGATGGTGTGGAAGGGGATTCACTCTGTGTCAGACACCGGGAGTTTGTGATGGGACGGTGTGGATGGAGATTCATTCTGTGTCTGACACCGGGCTTTTGTGATGGGACGGTGAAGAGGGAGATTCACTCTGTATCTGACCCCGGGCTTTTGTGATGGGACGGTGAAGAGGGAGATTCACTCTGTGTCTGACCCCGGGAACGTGTGATGGAACGGTTTGGATGGTGGTTCACTCTGAGTCTGATCCCGGGAGTGTGTGATGGGACGGTGAAGAGGGAGATTCACTTTGTGTCTGACCCCGGGCATTTGTGATGGGACGGTGAGGAGGGAGATTCACTCTGTGTCTGACCCCGGGAACGTGTGATGGAACGGTTTGGATGGATGTTCCCACAGTGTCTGACCCAGGGCTTTTGTGATGGGACGGTGTGGAGGGAGATTCACTCTGTGTCTGACCCCGGGCTTTTGTGATGAGACGGTGTGGAGGGAGATTCACTCTGTGTCTGACCCCGGGCTTTTGTGATGGGACGGTGAGGATGGAGATTCACTCTCTGTCTGACACCGGGAACGTGTGATGGGACGGTTGGATGGAGATTCTCTCTGTGTTTGACACCTGGCTTTTGTGATGGGACGGTGAGGAGGGCGATTCACTCTGTGTCTGACCCCGAGAGTGTATGTTGGGACTGTGAGGATGGAGATTCACTCTGCGTCTGACCCTGGGACCTTGTGATGGGACGGTTTGGATGGAGATTCACTCTGTGTCCGACCCCGGGAGTGTGTGATGGATAGGTGTGGAGGGAGATTCAATCTGTGTCTGACCACGGCAATGTGAGATGGGACGATTTGGATGGAGATTCACTCTTTGTCTGACCCCGGGCTTTTGTGATGGGACGGTGAGGAGGGAGATTCAATCTGTTTCTGACCGCGGGAACGTGTGATGGGACGGTTTGGATGGAGGTTCACTCTGTGTCTGACCCCTGGAATTTGTGATGGGATGGTGTGGAAGGAGATTCACTCTGTTTCTGACCCCGGCAATGTGTGATGGGACGGTTTGGATGGATGTTCACTCAGTGTCTGACCCAGGTCTTTTGTGATGGGACGGTGTGGAGGGAGATTCACTCTGTGTCAGACACCGGGAGTTTGTGATGGGACGGTGTGGATGGAGATTCACTCTGTGTCTGACACCGGGCTTTTGTGATGGGACGGTGAGGAGGGCGATTCACTCTGTGTCTGACCCCGAGAGTGTATGTTGGGACTGTGTGGTTGGAGATTCACTCTGCGTCTGACCCCGGGTCCCTGTGATGGGAAGGTTTGGATGGAGATTCACTCTGTGTCAGACCCCGGGAGTGTGTGATGGGACGGTGAGGAGGGAGTTTCACTCTGTTTCACACCCCGGGAGTGTGTGATGGGACGGTGAAGAGGGAGATTCACTCAGTGTCTGACCCAGGGCCTTTGTGATGGGACGGTGTGGAGGGAGATTCACTCTGTGTCTGACCCCGGGCTTTTGTGATGGGACGGTGAGGAGGGAGATTCACTCTCTGTCTGACCCCGGCAATGTGTGATGGGACGGTTTGGATGGAGGTTCACTCAGTGTCTGACCCCGGGAGTTTAAGATCTGACGGTGTGGATGGAGATTCACTCTGTGTATTACCCCGGGAATGTGTGATGGGACGGTTTGGATGGAGATTCACTCTGTGACTGACCCCGGGCTTCTGTGATGGGACGGTGAAGAGGGAGATTCACTCTGTGTCTGACACCGGGATCGTGTGATGGAACGGTTTGGATGGAGGTTCGCTCTGAGTCTGAACCCGGGAGTGTGTGATGGGACGGTGAGGAGGGAGATTCACTCTGTGTCTGACGCCGGGCTTTTGTGATGGGACGGTGAGGAGGGAGATTCACTCTGTATCTGACCCCGGAAGTTTGTGATGGGACGGTGTGGATGGAGATTCACTCTGTGTCTGACCCCGGGAGTGTGTGATAGGACGGTGAGGAGGGAGATTCACTCTGTGTCTGACCCCGGGAACGTGTGATGGGACGGTTTGGATGCAGATTCACTCTGTGTCTCACCGCAGGAGTGTGTGATGGGACCGTGAGGAGTGAAATTTACTCTTTTTCTGACCCCGGGAGTTGTCATGGAAAGGTGTGGATGCAGATTCTCTCTATGTCTGACCCCTGGAATTTTTGATGGGATGGTGTGGAAGGAGTTTCACTCTGTGTCTGACCCCGGGCAGTGTGTGATGGGACTGTTTGGATGCAGGTTCACTTAGTGTCTGACCCAGGGCTTTTGTGACGGGACGGTGTGGAGCGAGATTCACTCTGTGTCTGACCCCGGGCTTTTGTGATGGGACGGTGAGGAGGGAGATTCAATCTCTGTCTGACCCCGGGAACGTGTGATGGGACGGTTGGATTAAGATTTACTCTGTATCTGACCCCGAGAGTGTATGTTGGGACTGTTAGGATGGAGATTCACTTTGCGTCTGACCTCGGGACCCTGTGATGGGACGGTTTGGATGGAGATTCACTCTGTGTCAGACCCCGGGAGTGTGTGAAGGGGCGGTGAGGAGGGAGTTTCACTCTGTTTCACACCCCGGGAGTTTGTGATGGATAGGTGTGGTTGCAGATTCACTCTAAGTCTGACCCCGGGAATTTGTGATGGGACGATGAGGAGGGAGATTCACTCTGTTTCTGACCCCGGCAATGTGTGAGGGGACGGTTTGGATGGAGGCTCACTCTGTGTCTGACCCCTGGAATTTGTGATGGGATGGTGTGGAAGGAGATTCACTCTGTTTCTGACCCCGGCAATGTGTGATGGGACGGTTTGGATGGATGTTCCCTCAGTGTCTGACCCAGGGCTTTTGTGATGGGACGGTGTGGAGGGAGATTCACTCTGTGTCTGACCCCGGGCTTTTGTGATGGGATGGTGAGGAGGGAGTTTCACTCTGTTTCACACCCCGGGAGTTTGTGATGGATAGGTGTGGAGGGAGATTCAATCTGTGTCTGACCACGGCAATGTGAGATGGGACGATTTTGATGGAGATTCACTCTGTGTCTGACCCCGGGCTTTTGTGATGGGACGGTGAGGAGGGAGATTCACTCTGTGTCAGACCCCGGGAGTGTGTGATGGGACGGTGAGGAGGGAGTTTCACTCTGTTTCACACCCCGGGAGTGTGTGATGGGACGGTGAAGAGGGAGATTCACTCAGTGTCTGACCCAGGGCCTTTGTGATGGGACGGTGTGGAGGGAGATTCACTCTGTGTCTGACCCCGGGCTTTTGTGATGGGACGGTGAGGAGGGAGATTCACTCTCTGTCTGACCCCGGCAATGTGTGATGGGACGGTTTGGATGGAGGTTCACTCAGTGTCTGACCCCGGGAGTTTAAGATCTGACGGTGTGGATGGAGATTCACTCTGTGTATTACCCCGGGAATGTGTGATGGGACGGTTTGGATGGAGATTCACTCTGTGACTGACCCCGGGCTTCTGTGATGGGACGGTGAAGAGGGAGATTCACTCTGTGTCTGACACCGGGATCGTGTGATGGAACGGTTTGGATGGAGGTTCGCTCTGAGTCTGAACCCGGGAGTGTGTGATGGGACGGTGAGGAGGGAGATTCACTCTGTGTCTGACGCCGGGCTTTTGTGATGGGACGGTGAGGAGGGAGATTCACTCTGTATCTGACCCCGGAAGTTTGTGATGGGACGGTGTGGATGGAGATTCACTCTGTGTCTGACCCCGGGAGTGTGTGATAGGACGGTGAGGAGGGAGATTCACTCTGTGTCTGACCCCGGGAACGTGTGATGGGACGGTTTGGATGCAGATTCACTCTGTGTCTCACCGCAGGAGTGTGTGATGGGACCGTGAGGAGTGAAATTTACTCTTTTTCTGACCCCGGGAGTTGTCATGGAAAGGTGTGGATGCAGATTCTCTCTATGTCTGACCCCTGGAATTTTTGATGGGATGGTGTGGAAGGAGTTTCACTCTGTGTCTGACCCCGGGCAGTGTGTGATGGGACTGTTTGGATGCAGGTTCACTTAGTGTCTGACCCAGGGCTTTTGTGACGGGACGGTGTGGAGCGAGATTCACTCTGTGTCTGACCCCGGGCTTTTGTGATGGGACGGTGAGGAGGGAGATTCAATCTCTGTCTGACCCCGGGAACGTGTGATGGGACGGTTGGATTAAGATTTACTCTGTATCTGACCCCGAGAGTGTATGTTGGGACTGTTAGGATGGAGATTCACTTTGCGTCTGACCTCGGGACCCTGTGATGGGACGGTTTGGATGGAGATTCACTCTGTGTCAGACCCCGGGAGTGTGTGAAGGGGCGGTGAGGAGGGAGTTTCACTCTGTTTCACACCCCGGGAGTTTGTGATGGATAGGTGTGGTTGCAGATTCACTCTAAGTCTGACCCCGGGAATTTGTGATGGGACGATGAGGAGGGAGATTCACTCTGTTTCTGACCCCGGCAATGTGTGAGGGGACGGTTTGGATGGAGGCTCACTCTGTGTCTGACCCCTGGAATTTGTGATGGGATGGTGTGGAAGGAGATTCACTCTGTTTCTGACCCCGGCAATGTGTGATGGGACGGTTTGGATGGATGTTCCCTCAGTGTCTGACCCAGGGCTTTTGTGATGGGACGGTGTGGAGGGAGATTCACTCTGTGTCTGACCCCGGGCTTTTGTGATGGGATGGTGAGGAGGGAGTTTCACTCTGTTTCACACCCCGGGAGTTTGTGATGGATAGGTGTGGAGGGAGATTCAATCTGTGTCTGACCACGGCAATGTGAGATGGGACGATTTTGATGGAGATTCACTCTGTGTCTGACCCCGGGCTTTTGTGATGGGACGGTGAGGAGGGAGATTCAATCTGTTTCTGACCGCGGGAACGTGTGATGGGACGGTTTGGATGGAGGTTCACTCTGTGTCTGACCCCTGGAATTTGTGATGGGATGGTGTGGAAGGAGATTCACTCTGTTTCTGACCCCGGCAATGTGTGATGGGACGGTTTGGATGGAGGCTCACTCTGTGTCTGACCCCTGGAATTTGTGATGGGATGGTGTGGAAGGAGATTCACTCTGTTTCTGACCCCGGCAATGTGTGATGGGACGGTTTGGATGGATGTTCCCACAGTGTCTGACCCAGGGCTTTTGTGATGGGACGGTGTGGAGGGAGATTCACTCTGTGTCTGACCCCGGGCTTTTGTGATGAGACGGTGTGGAGGGAGATTCACTCTGTGTCTGACCCCGGGCTTTTGTGATGGGACGGTGAGGATGGAGGTTCACTCTGTGTCTGACCCCTGGAATTTGTGATGGGATGGTGTGGAAGGAGATTCACTCTGTTTCTGACCCCGGCAATGTGTGATGGGACGGTTTGGATGGATGTTCACTCTGTGTCTGACCCCGAGAGTGTATGTTGGGACTGTGTGGTTGGAGATTCACTCTGCGTCTGACCCCGGGTCCCTGTGATGGGAAGGTTTGGATGGAGATTCACTCTGTGTCAGACCCCGGGAGTGTGTGATGGGACGGTGAGGAGGGAGTTTCACTCTGTTTCACACCCCGGGAGTGTGTGATGGGACGGTGAAGAGGGAGATTCACTCAGTGTCTGACCCAGGGCCTTTGTGATGGGACGGTGTGGAGGGAGATTCACTCTGTGTCTGACCCCGGGCTTTTGTGATGGGACGGTGAGGAGGGAGATTCACTCTCTGTCTGACCCCGGCAATGTGTGATGGGACGGTTTGGATGGAGGTTCACTCAGTGTCTGACCCCGGGAGTTTAAGATCTGACGGTGTGGATGGAGATTCACTCTGTGACTGACCCCGGGCTTCTGTGATGGGACGGTGAAGAGGGAGATTCACTCTGTGTCTGACACCGGGATCGTGTGATGGAACGGTTTGGATGGAGGTTCGCTCTGAGTCTGAACCCGGGAGTGTGTGATGGGACGGTGAGGAGGGAGATTCACTCTGTGTCTGACGCCGGGCTTTTGTGATGGGACGGTGAGGAGGGAGATTCACTCTGTATCTGACCCCGGAAGTTTGTGATGGGACGGTGTGGATGGAGATTCACTCTGTGTCTGACCCCGGGAGTGTGTGATAGGACGGTGAGGAGAGAGATTCACTCTGTGTCTGACCCAGGGAACGTGTGATGGGACGGTTTGGATGCAGATTCACTCTGTGTCTCACCGCAGGAGTGTGTGATGGGACCGTGAGGAGTGAAATTTACTCTTTTTCTGACCCCGGGAGTTGTCATGGAAAGGTGTGGATGCAGATTCTCTCTATGTCTGACCCCTGGAATTTTTGATGGGATGGTGTGGAAGGAGTTTCACTCTGTGTCTGACCCCGGGCAGTGTGTGATGGGACTGTTTGGATGCAGGTTCACTTAGTGTCTGACCCAGGGCTTTTGTGACGGGACGGTGTGGAGCGAGATTCACTCTGTGTCTGACCCCGGGCTTTTGTGATGGGACGGTGAGGAGGGAGATTCAATCTCTGTCTGACCCCGGGAACGTGTGATGGGACGGTTGGATTAAGATTTACTCTGTATCTGACCCCGAGAGTGTATGTTGGGACTGTTAGGATGGAGATTCACTTTGCGTCTGACCTCGGGACCCTGTGATGGGACGGTTTGGATGGAGATTCACTCTGTGTCAGACCCCGGGAGTGTGTGAAGGGGCGGTGAGGAGGGAGTTTCACTCTGTTTCACACCCATGGAGTTTGTGATGGATAGGTGTGGATGCAGATTCACTCTAAGTCTGACCCCGGGAATTTGTGATGGGACGATGAGGAGGGAGATTCACTCTGTTTCTGACCCCGGCAATGTGTGAGGGGACGGTTTGGATGGAGGCTCACTCTGTGTCTGACCCCTGGAATTTGTGATGGGATGGTGTGGAAGGAGATTCACGCTGTTTCTGACCCCGGCAATGTGTGATGGGACGGTTTGGATGGATGTTCCCTCAGTGTCTGACCCAGGGCTTTTGTGATGGGACGGTGTGGAGGGAGATTCACTCTGTGTCTGACCCCGGGCTTTTGTGATGGGATGGTGAGGAGGGAGTTTCACTCTGTTTCACACCCCGGGAGTTTGTGATGGATAGGTGTGGAGGGAGATTCAATCTGTGTCTGACCACGGCAATGTGAGATGGGACGATTTTGATGGAGATTCACTCTGTGTCTGACCCCGGGCTTTTTTGATGGGACGGTGAGGAGGGAGATTCTATCTGTTTCTGACCGCGGGAACGTGTGATGGGACGGTTTGGATGGAGGTTCACTCTGTGTCTGACCCCTGGAATTTGTGATGGGATGGTGTGGAAGGAGATTCACTCTGTTTCTGACCCCGGCAATGTGTGATGGGACGGTTTGGATGGAGGCTCACTCTGTGTCTGACCCCTGGAATTTGTGATGGGATGGTGTGGAAGGAGATTCACTCTGTTTCTGACCCCGGCAATGTGTGATGGGACGGTTTGGATGGATGTTCCCACAGTGTCTGACCCAGGGCTTTTGTGATGGGACGGTGTGGAGGGAGATTCACTCTGTGTCTGACCCCGGGCTTTTGTGATGAGACGGTGTGGAGGGAGATTCACTCTGTGTCTGACCCCGGGCTTTTGTGATGGGACGGTGAGGATGGAGATTCACTCTCTGTCTGACACCGGGAACGTGTGATGGGACGGTTGGATGGAGATGCTCTCTGTGTCTGACAACTGGCTTTTGTGATGGGACGGTGAGGAGGGCGATTCACTCTGTGTCTGACCCCGAGAGTGTATGTTGGGACTGTGAGGATGGAGATTCACTCTGAGTCTGACCCCGGGACCCTGTGATGGGACGGTTTGGATGGAGATTCACTCTGTGTCCGACCCCGGGAGTGTGTGATGGGACGGTGAGGATGGAGTTTCACTCTGTTTCACACCCCGGGAGTTTGTGATGGATAGGTGTGGAGGGAGATTCAATCTGTGTCTGACCACGGCAATGTGAGATGGGACGAAATGGATGGAGATTCACTCTGTGTCTGACCCCGGGCTTTTGTGATGGGACGGTGAGGAGGGAGATTGAATCTGTTTCTGACCGCGGGAACGTGTGATGGGACGGTTTGGATTGAGGTTCACTCTGTGTCTGACCCCTGGAATTTGTGATGGGATGGTGTGGAAGGAGATTCACTCTGTTTCTGACCCCGGCAATGTGTGATGGGACGGTTTGGATGGATGTTCACTCAGTGTCTGACCCAGGTCTTTTGTGATGGGACGGTGTGGAGGGAGATTCACTCTGTGTCAGACACCGGGAGTTTGTGTTGGGACGGTGTGGATGGAGATTCACTCTGTGTCTGACACCGGGCTTTTGTGATGGGACGGTGAAGAGGGAGATTCACTCTGTGTCTGACCCCGGGAACGTGTGATGGAACGGTTTGGATGGTGGTTCACTCTGTGTCTGATCCCGGGAGTGTGTGATGGGACGGTGAAGAGGGAGATTCACTTTGTGTCTGACCCCGGGCATTTGTGATGGGACGGTGAGGAGGGATATTCACTCTGTGCCTGACCCCGGGAACGTGTGATGGAACGGTTTGGATGGAGGTTCACTCTGTGTCTGACCCCGGAAGTTTGTGATGGGACGGTGTGGATGGAGATTCACTCTGTGTCTGACCCCGGGAGTGTGTGATAGGACGGTGAGGAGGGAGATTCACTCTGTGTTTGACCCAGGGATTTTGTGATGGGACGGTGTGGAGGGAGATTCACACTGTGTCTGACCCCGGGCTTTTGTGATGGGACGGTGAGGAGGGAGATTCACTCTCTGTCTGACCCCGGCAATGTGTGATGGGACGGTTTGGATGCAGATTCTCTCTATGTCTGACCCCTGGAATTTTTGATGGGATGGTGTGTAAGTATATTCACTCTGTGTCTGACCCCGGGAAATGTGTGATGGGACTGTTTGGATGCAGGTTCACGCAGTGTCTGACCCAGGTCTTTTGTGATGGGACGGTGTTGAGGGAGATTCACTCTGTGTCAGACACCGGAAGTTTGTGATGGGACGGTGTGGATGGAGATTCACTCTGTGTCTGACCGCGGGAGTGTGTGATGGAACGGTGAGGAGGGAGTTTCACTCTGTTTCCCACCCCGGGAGTTTGTGATGGATAGGTGTGGATGCAGATTCACTCTAAGTCTGACCCCGGGAATTTGTGACGGGACGGTGAAGAGGGAGATTCACTCTGTGTCTGACCCCGGGCTTTTGTGATGGGACGGTGAGGAGGGAGATTTACTCTTTGTCTGTCCCCGGGAGTTTGTCATGGAAAGGTGTGGATGCAGATTCACTCTATGTCTGACCCCTGGAATTTGTGATGGGATGGTGTGGAAGGAGATTAACTCATGTTTCTGACCACGGCAATGTGTGATGGGACGGTTTGGATGGAGGTTCACTCAGTGTCTGACCCAGGTCTTTTGTGATGGGACGGTGTTGAGGGAGATTTACTCTGTGTCAGACACCGGAAGTTTGTGATGGGACGGTTTGGATGGAGATTCACTCTGTGGCTGACCCCGGGCTTTTGTGATGGGACGGTAAAGAGGGAGATTCACTCTGTGTCTGACCCCGGGAACTTGTGATGGAACGGTTTGGATGGTGGTTCACACTGAGTCTGATCCAGGGAGTGTGTGATGGGACGGTGAAGAGGGAGATTCACTTTGTGTCTGACCCCGGGCTTTTGTGATGGGACGGTGAGGAGGGAGATTCACTCTCTGTCTGACCCCGGGAACGTGTGATGGGACGGTTGGATGGAGATTCTCTCTGTGTCTGACACCTGGCTTTTGTGATGGGACGGTGAGGAGGGCGATTCACTCTGTGTCTGACCCCGGGCTTTTGTGATGGGACGGTGAGGAGGGAGATTCACTCTCTGTCTGACCCCGGGAACGTGTGATGGGACGGTTGGATGGAGATTCTCTCTGTGTCTGACACCTGGCTTTTGTGATGGGACGGTGAGGAGGGCGATTCACTCTGTGTCTGACCCCGAGTGTGTATGTTGGGACTGTGAGGATGGAGATTCACTCTGCGTCTGACCCCGGGAGTGTGTGATGGGACGGTGAGGAGGGAGTTTCACTCTGTTTCACACCCCGGGAGTTTGTGATGTATAGGTGTGGATGCAGATTCACTCTAAGTCTGACCCAGGGAGTGTGTGATGGGACGGGGAAGAGGGAGATTCACTCAGTGTCTGACACAGGGATTTTGTGATGGGACGGTGTGGAGGGAGATTCACTCTGTGTCTGACCCCGGGCTTTTGTGATGGGACGGTGAGCAGGGCGATTCACTCTGTGTCTGACCTCGGGCTTTTGTGATGGGACGGTGAGGAGGGAGATTCACTCTCTGTCTGACCCCGGGAACGTGTGATGGGACGGTTGGATGGAGATTCTCTCTGTGTCTGACACCTGGCTTTTGTGATGGGACGGTGGGGAGGGCGATTCACTCTGTGTCTGACCCCGGGCTTTTGTGATGGGACGGTGAGGAGGGAGATTCACTCTCTGTCTGACCCCGGGAACGTGTGATGGGACGGTTGGATGGAGATTCTCTCTGTGTCTGACACCTGGCTTTTGTGATGGGACGGTGAGGAGGCGATTCACTCTGTGTCTGACCCCGAGTGTGTATGTTGGGACTGTGAGGATGGAGATTCACTCTGCGTCTGACCCCGGGAGTGTGTGATGGGACGGTGAGGAGGGAGTTTCACTCTGTTTCACACCCCGGGAGTTTGTGATGTATAGGTGTGGATGCAGATTCACTCTAAGTCTGACCCCGGGAGTGTGTGATGGGACGGGGAAGAGGGAGATTCACTCAGTGTCTGACACAGGGATTTTGTGATGGGACGGTGTGGAGGGAGATTCACTCTGTGTCTGACCCCGGGCTTTTGTGATGGGACGGTGAGGAGGGCGATTCACTCTGTGTCTGACCCCGGGCTTTTGTGATGGGACGGTGAGGAGGGAGATTCACTCTCTGTCTGACCCCGGGAACGTGTGATGGGACGGTTGGATGGAGATTCTCTCTGTGTCTGACACCTGGCTTTTGTGATGGGACGGTGGGGAGGCCGATTCACTCTGTGTCTGACCCCGGGCTTTTGTGATGGGACGGTGAGGAGGGAGATTCACTCTCTGTCTGACCCCGGGAACGTGTGATGGGACGGTTGGATCGAGATTCTCTCTGTGTCTGACACCTGGCTTTTGTGATGGGACGGTGAGGAGGGAGATTCACTCTCTGTCTGACCCCGGGAACGTGTGATGGGACGGTTGGATGGAGATTCTCTCTGTGTCTGACACCTGGCTTTTGTGATGGGACGGTGAGGATGGAGATTCACTCTGCGTCTGACCCCGGGAGCGTGTGATGGGACGGTGAGGAGGGAGTTTCACTCTGTTTCACACCCCGGGAGTTTGTGATGTATAGGTGTGGATGCAGATTCACTCTAAGTCTGACCCCGGGAGTGTGTGATGGGACGGGGAAGAGGGAGATTCACTCAGTGTCTGACACAGGGATTTTGTGATGGGACGGTGTGGAGGGAGATTCACTCTGTGTCTGACCCCGGGCTTTTGTGATGGGACGGTGAGGAGGGAGATTCACTCTCTGTCTGACCCCGGCAATGTGTGATGGGACGGTTTGGATGGAGGTTCACTCAGTGTCTGACCCCGGGATTTTAAGATCTGACGGTGTGGATGGAGATTCACTCTGTGTATTACCCCGGGAATGTGTGATGGGACGGTTTGGATGGTGATTCACTCTGTGACTGACCCCGGGCTTCTGTGATGGGACAGCGAAGAGGGAGATTCACTCTGTGTCTGACCCCGGGAACGTGTGATGGGACGGTTGGATGGAGATTCTCTCTGTGTCTGACACCTGGCTTTTGTGATGGGACGGTGAGGAGGGCGATTCACTCTGTGTCTGACCCCGAGTGTGTATGCTGGGACTGTGAGGATGGAGATTCACTCTGCGTCTGACCCCGGGAGTGTGTGATGGGACTGTGAGGATGGAGGTTCACTCAGTGTCTGACCCAGGTCTTTTGTGATGGGACGGTGTTGAGGGAGATTTACTCTGTGTCAGACACCGGAAGTTTGTGATGGGACGGTTTGGATGGAGATTCACTCTGTGGCTGACCCCGGGCTTTTGTGATGGGACGGTAAAGAGGGAGATTCACTCTGTGTCTGACCCCAGGAACTTGTGATGGAACGGTTTGGATGGTGGTTCACACTGAGTCTGATCCAGGGAGTGTGTGATGGGACGGTGAAGAGGGAGATTCACTTTGTGTCTGACCCCGGGCTTTTGTGATGGGACGGTGAGGAGGGAGATTCACTCTCTGTCTGACCCCGGGAACGTGTGATGGGACGGTTGAATGGAGATTCTCTCTGTGTCTAACACCTGGCTTTTGTGATGGGACGGTGGGGAGGGCGATTCACTCTGTGTCTGACCCCGGGCTTTTGTGATGGGACGGTGAGGAGGGAGATTCACTCTCTGTCTGACCCCGGGAACGTGTGATGGGACGGTTGGATGGAGATTCTCTCTGTGTCTGACACCTGGCTTTTGTGATGGGACGGTGAGGAGGGCGATTCACTCTGTGTCTGACCCGGAGTGTGTATGTTGGGACTGTGAGGATGGAGATTCACTCTGCGTCTGACCCCGGGAGTGTGTGATGGGACGGTGAGGAGGGAGTTTCACTCTGTTTCACACCCCGGGAGTTTGTGATGTATAGGTGTGGATGCAGATTCACTCTAAGTCTGACCCCGGGAGTGTGTGATGGGACGGGGAAGAGGGAGATTCACTCAGTGTCTGACACAGGGATTTTGTGATGGGACGGTGTGGAGGGAGATTCACTCTGTGTCTGACCCCAGGCTTTTGTGATGGGACGGTGAGGAGGGCGATTCACTCTGTGTCTGACCCCGGGCTTTTGTGATGGGACGGTGAGGAGGGAGATTCACTCTCTGTCTGACCCCGGGAACGTGTGATGGGACGGTTGGATGGAGATTCTCTCTGTGTCTGACACCTGGCTTTTGTGATGGGACGGTGGGGAGGGCGATTCACTCTGTGTCTGACCCCGGGCTTTTGTGATGGGACGGTGAGGAGGGAGATTCACTCTCTGTCTGACCCCGGGAACGTGTGATGGGACGGTTGGATGGAGATTCTCTCTGTGTCTGACACCTGGCTTTTGTGATGGGACGGTGAGGAGGGAGATTCACTCTCTGTCTGACCCCGGCAATGTGTGATGGGACGGTTTGGATGGAGGTTCACTCAGTGTCTGACCCCGGGAGTTTAAGATCTGACGGTGTGGATGGAGATTCACTCTGTGTATTACCCCGGGAATGTGTGATGGGACGGTTTGGATGGTGATTCACTCTGTGACTGACCCCGGGCTTCTGTGATGGGACGGTGAGGAGGGAGATTCACTCTCTGTCTGACCCCGGGAACGTGTGATGGGACGGTTGGATGGAGATTCTCTCTGTGTCTGACACCTGGCTTTTGTGATGGGACGGTGGGGAGGGCGATTCTCTCTGTGTCTGACACCTGGCTTTTGTGATGGGACGGTGAGGAGGGAGATTCACTCTCTGTCTGACCCCGGCAATGTGTGATGGGACGGTTTGGATGGAGGTTCACTCAGTGTCTGACCCCGGGAGTTTAAGATCTGACGGTGTGGATGGAGATTCACTCTGTGTATTACCCCGGGAATGTGTGATGGGACGGTTTGGATGGTGATTCACTCTGTGACTGACCCCGGGCATCTGTATGGGACAGTGAAGAGGGAGATTCACTCTGTGTCTGACCCCGGGAACGTGTGATGGGACGGTTGGATGGAGATTCTCTCTGTGTCTGACACCTGGCTTTTGTGATGGGACGGTGAGGAGGGCGATTCACTCTGTGTCTGACCCCGAGTGTGTATGTTGGGACTGTGAGGATGGAGATTCACTCTGCGTCTGACCCCGGGAGTGTGTGATGGGACTGTGAGGATGGAGGTTCACTCAGTGTCTGACCCAGGTCTTTTGTGATGGGACGGTGTTGAGGGAGATTTACTCTGTGTCAGACACCGGAAGTTTGTGATGGGACGGTTTGGATGGAGATTCACTCTGTGGCTGACCCCGGGCTTTTGTGATGGGACGGTAAAGAGGGAGATTCACTCTGTGTCTGACCCCAGGAACTTGTGATGGAACGGTTTGGATGGTGGTTCACACTGAGTCTGATCCAGGGAGTGTGTGATGGGACGGTGAAGAGGGAGATTCACTTTCTGTCTGACCCCGGGCTTTTGTGATGGGACGGTGAGGAGGGAGATTCACTCTCTGTCTGACCCCGGGAACGTGTGATGGGACGGTTGGATGGAGATTCTCTCTGTGTCTGACACCTGGCTTTTGTGATGGGACGGTGGGGAGGGCGATTCACTCTGTGTCTGACCCCGGGCTTTTGTGATGGGACGGTGAGGAGGGAGATTCACTCTCTGTCTGACCCCGGGAACGTGTGATGGGACGGTTGGATGGAGATTCTCTCTGTGTCTGACACCTGGCTTTTGTGATGGGACGGTGAGGAGGGCGATTCACTCTGTGTCTGACCCCGAGTGTGTATGTTGGGACTGTGAGGATGGAGATTCACTCTGCGTCTGACCCCGGGAGTGTGTGATGGGACGGTGAGGAGGGAGTTTCACTCTGTTTCACACCCCGGGAGTTTGTGATGGAAAGGTGTGGATGCAGATTCACTCTAAGTCTGACCCCGGGAGTGTGTGATGGGACGGGGAAGAGGGAGATTCACTCAGTGTCTGACACAGGGATTTTGTGATGGGACGGTGTGGAGGGAGATTCACTCTGTGTCTGACCCCGGGCTTTTGTGATGGGACGGTGAGGAGGGCGATTCACTCTGTGTCTGACCCCGGGCTTTTGTGATGGGACGGTGAGGAGGGAGATTCACTCTCTGTCTGACCCCGGGAACGTGTGATGGGACGGTTGGATGGAGATTCTCTCTGTGTCTGACACCTGGCTTTTGTGATGGGACGGTGGGGAGGGCGATTCACTCTGTGTCTGACCCCGGGCTTTTGTGATGGGACGGTGAGGAGGGAGATTCACTCTCTGTCTGACCCCGGGAACGTGTGATGGGACGGTTGGATGGAGATTCTCTCTGTGTCTGACACCTGGCTTTTGTGATGGGACGGTGAGGAGGGCGATTCACTCTGTGTCTGACCCCGAGTGTGTATGTTGGGACTGTGAGGATGGAGATTCACTCTGCGTCTGACCCCGGGACCCTGTGATGGGACGGTTTGGATGGAGATTCACTCTGTGTCAGACCCCGGGAGTGTGTGATGGGACGGTGATGAGGGAGTTTCACTCTGTTTCACACCCCGGGAGTTTGTGATGTATAGGTGTGGATGCAGATTCACTCTAAGTCTGACCCCGGGAGTGTGTGATGGGACGGGGAAGAGGGAGATTCACTCAGTGTCTGACCCAGGGATTTTGTGATGGGACGGTGTGGAGGGAGATTCACTCTGTGTCAGACACCGGAATTTTGTGATGGGACGGTGTGGATGGAGATTCACTCTGTGTCTGACCCCGGGAGTGTGTGATGGGACGGTGAGGAGGGAGTTTCACTCTGTTTCACACCCCAGGAGTTTGTGATGTATAGGTGTGGATGCAGATTCACTCTAAGTCTGACCCCGGGAGTGTGTGATGGGACGGGGAAGAGGGAGATTCACTCAGTGTCTGACACAGGGATTTTGTGATGGGACGGTGTGGAGGGAGATTCACTCTGTGTCTGACCCCGGGCTTTTGTGATGGGACGGTGAGGAGGGAGATTCACTCTCTGTCTGACCCCGGGCTTTTGTGATGGGACGGTGAGGAGGGAGATTCACTCTCTGTCTGACCCCGGCAATGTGTGATGGGACGGTTTGGATGGAGGTTCACTCAGTGTCTGACCCCGGGAGTTTAAGATCTGACGGTGTGGATGGAGATTCACGCTGTGTATTACCCCGGGAATGTGTGATGGGACGGTTTGGATGGTGATTCACTCTGTGACTGACCCCGGGCTTCTGTGATGGGACAGTGAAGAGGGAGATTCACTCTGTGTCTGACGCCGGGCTTTTGTGATGGGACGGTGAGGAGGGAGATTCACTCTGTGTCTGACCCCGGAAGTTTGTGATTGGACGGTGTGGATGGAGAGTCACTCTGTGTCTGACCCCGGGAGTGTGTGATAGGACGGTGAGGAGGGAGATTCACTCTTTGTCTGACCCCGGGAGTTTGTCATGGAAAGGTGTGGATGCAGATTCTCTCTATGTCTGACCCCTGGAATTTTTGATGGGATGGTGTGGAAGGAGATTCACTCTGTGTCTGACCCCGGGCAATGTGTGATGGGACTGTTTGGATGCAGGTTCACTTAGTGTCTGACCCAGGGCTTTTGTGACGGGACGGTGTGGAGGGAGATTCACTCTGTGTCTGACCCCGGGCTTTTGTGATGGGATGGTGAGGATGGAGATTCACTCTGCGTCTGACCCCGGGACCCTGTGATGGGACGGTTTGGATGCAGATTCACTCTGTGTCATACCCCGGGAGTGTGTGAAGGGACGGTGAGGAGGGAGTTTCACTCTGTTTCACACCCCGGGAGTTTGTGATGGATAGGTGTGGATGCAGATTCACTCTAGGTCTGGCCCCGGGAATATGTGATGGGACGGTGAAGAGGGAGATTCACTCTGTGTCTGACCCCGGAAGTTTGTGTTCGGACGGTGTGGATGGAGATTCACTCTGTGTCTGACCCCGGGAGTGTGTGATAGGACGGTGAGGAGGGAGATTCACCCTGTGTCTGACCCCGGGAACGTGTGATGGGACGGTTTGGATGCAGATTCACTCTGTGTCTGACCACGGGTGTGTGTGATGGGACCGTGAAGAGTGAGATTTACTCTTTGTCTGACCCCGTGAGTTTGTCATGGAAAGGTGTGGATGCAGATTCTCTCTATGTCTGACCCCTGGAATTTTTTATGGGATGGTGTGTAAGGAGATTTACTCTGTGTCTGACCCCGGGCAATGTGTGATGGGACTGTTTGGATGCAGGTTCACTCAGTGTCTGACCCAGGTCTTTTGTGATGGGACGGTGTTGAGGGAGATTCACTCTGTGTCAGACACCGGAAGTTTGTGATGGGACGGTGTGGATGGAGATTCACTCTGTGTCTGACCCCGGGAGTGTGTGATGGGACGGTGAGGAGGGAGTTTCACTCTGTTTCACACCCCGGGACTTTGTGATGGATAGGTGTGGATGCAGATTCACTCTAAGTCTGACCCCGGGAATTTGTGATGGGACGGTGAAGAGGGAGATTCACTCTGTGTCTGACCCCGGGAACGTGTGATGGAACGGTTTGGATGGTGGTTCACTCTGAGTCTGATCCAGGGAGTGTGTGATGGGACGGTGAAGAGGGAGATTCACTTTGTGTCTGACCCCGGGCTTTTGTGATTGGACGGTGAGGAGGGAGATTCACTCTCTGTCTGACCCCGGGAACGTGTGATGGGACGGTTGGATGGAGATTCTCTCTGTGTCTGACACCTGGCTTTTGTGATGGAACGGTGAGGAGGGCGATTCACTCTGTGTCTGACCCCGGGCTTTTGTGATGGGACGGTGAGGAGGGAGATTCACTCTCTGTCTGACCCCGGGAACGTGTGATGGGACCGTTGGATGGAGATTCTCTCTGTGTCTGACACCTGGCATTTGTGATGGGTCGGTGAGGAGGGCGATTCACTCTGTGTCTGACCCCGAGAGTGTATGTTGGGACTGTGAGGATGGAGATTCACTCTGCGTCTGACCCCGGGACCCTGTGATGGGACGGTTTGGATGGAGATTCACTCTGTGTCAGACCCCGGGAGTGTGTGATGGGACGGTGAGGAGGGAGTTTCACTCTGTTTCACACCCCGGGAGTTTGTGATTTATAGGTGTGGATGCAGATTCACTCTAAGTCTGACCCTGGGAGTGTGTGATGGGACGGTGAAGAGGGAGATTCACTCAGTGTCTGATCCAGGGCTTTTGTGATGGGACGGTGTGGAGGGAGATTCACTCTGTGTCTGACCCCGGGCTTCTGTGATGGGACGGTGAGGAGGGAGATTCACTCTCTGTCTGACCCCGGCAATGTGTGATGGGACGGTTTGGATGGAGGTTCACTCAGAGTCTGACCCCGGGAGTTTAAGATCTGACGGTGTGGATGGAGATTCACTCTGTGTATTACCCCGGGAAATTGTGATGGGACGGTTTGGATGGAGATTCACTCTGTGACTGACCCCGGGCTTCTGTGATGGGACAGTGAAGAGGGAGATTCACTCTGTGTCTGACGCCGGGCTTTTGTGATGGGACGGTGAGGAGGGAGATTCACTCTGAGTCTGACCCCGGCAATGTGTGATGGGTCGGTTTGGATGGAGATTCACTCTGTGACTGACCCAGGGCTTTTGTGATGGGACGGTGAGGAGGGAGATTCAATCTGTTTCTGACCGCGGGAACGTGTGATGGGACGGTTGGATGGAGATTCACTTTGTGTCTGACCCCTGGCTTTTGTGATGGGACGGTGTGGAGGGAGATTCAATCTGTGTCTGACCACGGCAATGTGAGATGGGACGGTTTGGATGGAGATTCACTCTGTGTCTGACCCGGGGCTTTTGTGATGGGACGGTGTGGATGCAGGTTCACTCAGTGTCTGACCCAGGGCTTTTGTGATGGGACGGTGTGGAGGGAGATTCCCTCTGTGTCTGACCACGGGCTTTTCTGATGGGACGGTGAAGAGGGAGATTCACTCTCTGTCTGACCACGGCAATGTGAGATGGGACGGTTTGGATGGAGATTCACTCTGTGTCTGACCCAGGGCTTTTGTGATGGGACGGTGAGGAGGGAGATTCAATCTTTTTCTGACCGCGGGAACGTGTGATGTGACGGTTGGATGGAGATTCACTTTGTGTCTGACCCCTGGCTTTTGTGATGGGACGGTGTGGAGGGAGATTTAATCTGTGTCTGACCACGGCAATGTGAGATGGGACGGTTTGGATGGAGATTCACTCTGTGTCTGACCCCGGGCTTTTGTGATGGGACGGTGAGGAGGGAGATTCAATCTGTTTCTGACCGCGGGAACGTGTGATGGGACGGGTTGGATGGAGGTTCACTCCGAGTCTGACCCCGGGAGTGTGTGATGGGACGGTGAAGAGGGAGATTCACTCTGTGTCTGACCCCGGGCTTTTGTGATGGGACGGTAAGCAGGGTGATTCACTCTGTGTATTACCCCGGGAAATTGTGATGGGACGGTTTGGATGGAGATTCACTCTGTGACTGACCCCGGGCTTCTGTGATGGGACAGTGAAGAGGGAGATTCACTCTGTGTCTGACGCCGGGCTTTTGTGATGGGACGGTGAGGAGGGAGATTCACTCTCTGTCTGACCCCGGCAATGTGTGATGGAACGGTTTGGATGGAGGTTCACTCAGGGTCTGACCCCGGGAGTTTAAGATCTGACGGTGTGGATGGAGATTCACTCTGTGTATTACCCCGGGAAATTGTGATGGGACGGTTTGGATGGAGATTCACTCTGTGACTGACCCCGGGCTTCTGTGATGTGACAGTGAAGAGGGAGATTCACTCTGTGTCTGACGCCGGGATTTTATGATGGGACGGTGAGGAGGGAGATTCACTCTGAGTCTGACCCCGGCTATGTGTGATGGGACGGTTTGGATGGAGATTCACTCTGTGACTGACCCAGGGCTTTTGTGATGGGACGGTGAGGAGGGAGATTCAATCTGTTTCTGAACGCGGGAACGTGTGATGCGACGGTTGGATGGAGATTCACTTTGTGTCTGACCCCTGGCTTTTGTGATGGGACGGTGTGGAGGGAGATTCAATCTGTGTCTGACCACGGCAATGTGAGATGGGACGGTTTGGATGGAGATTCACTCTGTGTCTGACCCCGGGCTTTTGTGATGGGACGGTGTGGATGCAGGTTCACTCAGTGTCTGACCCAGGGCTTTTGTGATGGGACGGTGTGGAGGGAGATTCACTCTGTGTCTGACCACGGGCTTTTCTGATGGGACGGTGAGGAGGGAGATTCACTCTCTGTCTGACCACGGCAATGTGAGATGGGACGGTTTGGATGGAGATTCACTCTGTGTCTGACCCAGGGCTTTTGTGATGGGACGGTGAGGAGGGAGATTCAATCTTTTTCTGACCGCGGGAACGTGTGATGTGACGGTTGGATGGAGATTCACTTTGTGTCTGACCCCTGGCTTTTGTGATGGGACGGTGTGGAGGGAGATTTAATCTGTGTCTGACCACGGCAATGTGAGATGGGACGGTTTGGATGGAGATTCACTCTGTGTCTGACCCCGGGCTTTTGTGATGGGACGGTGAGGAGGGAGATTCAATCTGTTTCTGACCGCGGGAACGTGTGATGGGACGGTTTGGATGGAGGTTCACTCCGAGTCTGACCCCGGGAGTGTGTTATGGGACGGTGAAGAGGGAGATTCACTCTGTGTCTGACCCCGGGCTTTTGTGAATGGACGGTGAGGAGGGTGATTCACTCTGTGTCTGACCCCGGGAGTGTGTGATAGGACGGTGAGGGGGGAGATTCTCTCTGTGTCTGACTCCGGGGACGTGTGATGGGACGGTTTGGATGCAGATTCACTCTGTGTCTGACCCCGGGCTTTTGTGATGGGACGGTGAGGAGGGAGATTCAATCTCTGTCCGAGCCCGGGAACGTGTGATGGGACGGTTGGATTGAGATTTACTCTGTATCTGACCCCGAGGGTGTATGTTGGGACTGTTAGGATGGAGATTCACTCTGAGTCTGATCCCGGGAGTGTGTGATGGGACGGTGAAGAGGGAGATTCACTTTGTGTCTGACCCCGGGCATTTGTGATGGGACGGTGAGGATGGAGATTCACTCTGTGTCTGACCCCGGGAACGTGTGATGGAACGGTTTGGATGGAGGTTCACTCTGTGTCTGACCCCGGAGGTTTGTGATGGGACGGTGTGGAGGGAGATTCACTCTGTGTCTGACCCCGGGAGTGTGTGATAGGACGGTGAGGAGGGAGATTCACTCTGTGTCTGACCCCGGGAGTGTGTGATGGGACGGTGAGGAGGGAGATTCACTCTGTGTCTGACCCCGGGAACGTGTGATGGAACGGTTTGGATTGACGTTCACTCTGTGTCTGACCCCGGAAGTTTGTGATGGGACGGTGTGGATGGAGATTCACTCTGTGTCTGACCCCTGGGTGTGTGTGATAGGACAGTGAGGAGGGAGATTCACTCTGTGTCTGACCCCGGGGACGTGTGATGGGACGGACTGGATGCAGATTCACTCTGTGTCTGACCCCGGGAGTGTGTGATGGGACCGTGAGGAGGGAGATTTACTCTTTGTCTGACCACGGGAGTTTGTGATGGGACGGTGAGGAGGGAGATTCACTCTCTGTCTGACACCGGGAACGTGTGATGGGACGGTTGGATGGAGATTCTCTCTGTGTCTGACACCTGGCTTTTGTGATGGGACGGTGAAGAGGGAGATTCACTCTGTGTCTGACCCCGGGAACGTGTGATGGAACGGTTTGGATGGAGGTTCACTCAGTGTCTGACCCAGGTCTTTTGTGATGGGACGGTGTGGAGGGAGATTTACTCTGTGTCAGACACCGGAAGTTTGTGATGGGACGGTTTGGATGGAGATTCACGCTGTGGCTGACCCCGGGCTTTTGTGATGGGACGGTGAAGAGGGAGAGTCACTCTGTGTCTGACCCCGGGAACGTGTGATGGAACGGTTTGGATGGTGGTTCACTCAGAGTCTGATCCAGGGAGTGTGTGATTGGACGGTGAAGAGGGAGATTCACTTTGTGTCTGACCCCGGGCTTTTGTGATGGGACGTTGAGGAGGGAGATTCACTCTCTGACTGACCCCGGCAATGTGTGATGGGACGGTTTGGATGGAGGTTCACTCAGTGTCTGACCCCGGGAGTTTAAGATCTGACGGTGTGGATGGAGATTCACTCTGTGTATTACCCCGGGAATGTGTGATGGGACGGTTTGGATGGAGATTCACTCTGTGACTGACCCCGGGCTTCTGTGATGGGACGGTGAAGAGGGAGATTCACTCTGTGTCTGACACCGGGATCGTGTGATGGAACGGTTTGGATGGAGGTTCGCTCTGAGTCTGAACCCGGGAGTGTGTGATGGGACGGTTTGGATGCAGATTCACTCTGTGTCTGACCCCAGGAGTGTGTGATGGGACCGTGAGGAGTGAGATTTACTCTTTGTCTGACCCCGGGAGTTTGTCATTGAAAGGTGTGGATGCAGATTCTCTCTATGTCTGACCCCTGGAATTTTTGATGGGATGGTGTGGAAGGAGATTCACTCTGTGTCTGACCCCGGGCAATGTGTGATGGGACTGTTTGGATGCAGGTTCACTTAGTGTCTGACCCAGGGCTTTTGTGACGGGACGGTGTGGAGGGAGATTCACTCTGTGTCTGACCCCGGGCTTTTGTGATGGGACGGTGAGGAGGGAGATTCAATCTCTGTCCGACCCCGGGAACGTGTGATGGGACGGTTGGACTGAGATTTACTCTGTATCTGACCCCGAGAGTGTATGTTGGGACTGTTAGGATGGAGATTCACTCTGCGTCTGACCTCGGGACCCTGTGATGGGACGGTTTGGATGGAGATTCACTCTGTGTCAGACCCCGGGAGTGTGTGAAGCGACGGTGAGGAGGGAGTTTCACTCTGTTTCACACCCCGGGAGTTTGTGATGGATAGGTGTGGATGCAGATTCACTCTAAGTCTGACCCCGGGAATTTGTGATGGGACGGTGAAGAGGGAGATTCACTCTGTGTCTGAGCCCGGGCTTTTGTGATGGGACGGTGAGGAGGGAGATTCACTCTCTGTCTGACCCCGGGAACATGTGATGGGAGGGTTGGATGGAGATTCTCTCTGTGTCTGACACCTGACTTTTGTGATGGGACGGTGAGGAGGGCGATTCACTCTGTGTCTGACCCCGAGAGTCTATGTTGGGACTGTGTGGATGGAGATTCACTCTGCGTCTGACGCCGGGACCCTGTGATGGGACGGTTTGGATGGAGATTCACTCTGTGTCAGACCCTGGGAGTGTGTGATGGGACGGTGAGGAGGGAGTTTCACTCTGTTTCACACCCCGGGAGTTTGTGATGGATAGGTGTGGATGCAGATTCACTCTAAGTCTGACCCCGGGAGGGTGTGATGTGACGGTGAAGAGGGAGATTCACTCAGTGTCTGACCCAGGGCCTTTGTGATGGGACGGTGTGGAGGGAGATTCACTCTGTGTCTGACCCCGGGCTTTTGTGATGGGACGGTGAGGAGGGAGATTCACTCTCTGTCTGACCCCGGCAATGTGTGATGGGACGGTTTGGATGGAGGTTCACTCAGTGTCTGACCCCGGGAGTTTAAGATCTGACGGTGTGGATGGAAATTCACTCTGTGTATTACCCCGGGCTTCTGTGATGTGACAGTGAAGAGGGAGATTCACTCTGTGTCTGACGCCGGGATTTTGTGATGGGACGGTGAGGAGGGAGATTCACTCTGAGTCTGACCCCGGCTATGTGTGATGGGACGGTTTGGATGGAGATTCACTCTGTGACTGACCCAGGGCTTTAGTGATGGGACGGTGAGGAGGGAGATTCAATCTGTTTCTGAACGCGGGAACGTGTGATGCGACGGTTGGATGGAGATTCACTTTGTGTCTGACCCCTGGCTTTTGTGATGGGACGGTGTGGAGGGAGATTCAATCTGTGTCTGACCACGGCAATGTGAGATGGGACGGTTTGGATGGAGATTCACTCTGTGTCTGACCCCGGGCTTTTGTGATGCGACGGTGTGGATGCAGGTTCACTCAGTGTCTGACCCAGGGCTTTTGTGATGGGACGGTGTGGAGGGAGATTCACTCTGTGTCTGACCACGGGCTTTTCTGATGGGACGGTGAGGAGGGAGATTCACTCTCTGTCTGACCACGGCAATGTGAGATGGGACGGTTTGGATGGAGATTCACTCTGTGTCTGACCCAGGGCTTTTGTGATGGGACGGTGAGGAGGGAGATTCAATCTTTTTCTGACCGCGGGAACGTGTGATGTGACGGTTGGATGGAGATTCACTTTGTGTCTGACCCCTGGCTTTTGTGATGGGACGGTGTGGAGGGAGATTTAATCTGTGTCTGACCACGGCAATGTGAGATGGGACGGTTTGGATGGAGATTCACTCTGTGTCTGACCCCGGGCTTTTGTGATGGGACGGTGAGGAGGGAGATTCAATCTGTTTCTGACCGCGGGAACGTGTGATGGGACGGTTTGGATGGAGGTTCACTCCGAGTCTGACCCCGGGAGTGTGTTATGGGACGGTGAAGAGGGAGATTCACTCTGTGTCTGACCCCGGGCTTTTGTGATGGGACGGTGAGGAGGGTGATTCACTCTGTGTCTGACCCCGGGAGTGTGTGATAGGACGGTGAGGGGGGAGATTCTCTCTGTGTCTGACTCCGGGGACGGGTGATGGGACGGTTTGGATGCAGATTCACTCTGTGTCTGACCCCGGGCTTTTGTGATGGGACGGTGAGGAGGGAGATTCAATCTCTGTCCGAGCCCGGGAACGTGTGATGGGACGGTTGGATTGAGATTTACTCTGTATCTGACCCCGAGGGTGTATGTTGGGACTGTTAGGATGGAGATTCACTCTGAGTCTGATCCCGGGAGTGTGTGATGGGACGGTGAAGAGGGAGATTCACTTTGTGTCTGACCCCGGGCATTTGTGATGGGACGGTGAGGATGGAGATTCACTCTGTGTCTGACCCCGGGAACGTGTGATGGAACGGTTTGGATGGAGGTTCACTCTGTGTCTGACCCCGGAGGTTTGTGATGGGACGGTGTGGAGGGAGATTCACTCTGTGTCTGACCCCGGGAGTGTGTGATAGGACGGTGAGGAGGGAGATTCACTCTGTGTCTGACCCCGGGAGTGTGTGATGGGACGGTGAGGAGGGAGATTCACTCTGTGTCTGACCCCGGGAACGTGTGATGGAACGGTTTGGATTGACGTTCACTCTGTGTCTGACCCCGGAAGTTTGTGATGGGACGGTGTGGATGGAGATTCACTCTGTGTCTGACCCCTGGGTGTGTGTGATAGGACAGTGAGGAGGGAGATTCACTCTGTGTCTGACCCCGGGGACGTGTGATGGGACGGACTGGATGCAGATTCACTCTGTGTCTGACCCCGGGAGTGTGTGATGGGACCGTGAGGAGGGAGATTTACTCTTTGTCTGACCACGGGAGTTTGTGATGGAAAGGTGTGGATGCAGATTCTCTCTATGTCTGACCCCTGGAATTTTTGAATGAATGGTGTGGAAGGAGATTCACTCTGTGTCTGACCCCGGTCAATCTGTGATGGGACGGTTTGGATGCAGGTTCACTCAGTGTCTGACCCAGGGCTTTTGTGATGGGACGGTGTGGAGGGAGATTCACTCTGTGTCTGACCCCGGGCTTTTGTGATGAGACGGTGTGGAGGGAGATTCACTCTGTGTCTGACCCCGGGCTTTTGTGATGGGACGGTGAGGAGGGAGATTCACTCTCTGTCTGACACCGGGAACGTGTGATGGGACGGTTGGATGGAGATTCTCTCTGTGTCTGACACCTGGCTTTTGTGATGGGACGGTGAAGAGGGAGATTCACTCTGTGTCTGACCCCGGGAACGTGTGATGGAACGGTTTGGATGGAGGTTCACTCAGTGTCTGACCCAGGTCTTTTGTGATGGGACGGTGTGGAGGGAGATTTACTCTGTGTCAGACACCGGAAGTTTGTGATGGGACGGTTTGGATGGAGATTCACGCTGTGGCTGACCCCGGGCTTTTGTGATGAGACGGTGAAGAGGGAGAGTCACTCTGTGTCTGACCCCGGGAACGTGTGATGGAACGGTTTGGATGGTGGTTCACTCAGAGTCTGATCCAGGGAGTGTGTGATTGGACGGTGAAGAGGGAGATTCACTTTGTGTCTGACCCCGGGCTTTTGTGATGGGACGTTGAGGAGGGAGATTCACTCTCTGACTGACCCCGGCAATGTGTGATGGGACGGTTTGGATGGAGGTTCACTCAGTGTCTGACCCCGGGAGTTTAAGATCTGACGGTGTGGATGGAGATTCACTCTGTGTATTACCCCGGGAATGTGTGATGGGACGGTTTGGATGGAGATTCACTCTGTGACTGACCCCGGGCTTCTGTGATGGGACGGTGAAGAGGGAGATTCACTCTGTGTCTGACACCGGGATCGTGTGATGGAACGGTTTGGATGGAGGTTCGCTCTGAGTCTGAACCCGGGAGTGTGTGATGGGACGGTTTGGATGCAGATTCACTCTGTGTCTGACCCCAGGAGTGTGTGATGGGACCGTGAGGAGTGAGATTTACTCTTTGTCTGACCCCGGGAGTTTGTCATTGAAAGGTGTGGATGCAGATTCTCTCTATGTCTGACCCCTGGAATTTTTGATGGGATGGTGTGGAAGGAGATTCACTCTGTGTCTGACCCCGGGCAATGTGTGATGGGACTGTTTGGATGCAGGTTCACTTAGTGTCTGACCCAGGGCTTTTGTGACGGGACGGTGTGGAGGGAGATTCACTCTGTGTCTGACCCCGGGCTTTTGTGATGGGACGGTGAGGAGGGAGATTCAATCTCTGTCCGACCCCGGGAACGTGTGATGGGACGGTTGGACTGAGATTTACTCTGTATCTGACCCCGAGAGTGTATGTTGGGACTGTTAGGATGGAGATTCACTCTGCGTCTGACCTCGGGACCCTGTGATGGGACGGTTTGGATGGAGATTCACTCTGTGTCAGACCCCGGGAGTGTGTGAAGCGACGGTGAGGAGGGAGTTTCACTCTGTTTCACACCCCGGGAGTTTGTGATGGATAGGTGTGGATGCAGATTCACTCTAAGTCTGACCCCGGGAATTTGTGATGGGACGGTGAAGAGGGAGATTCACTCTGTGTCTGAGCCCGGGCTTTTGTGATGGGACGGTGAGGAGGGAGATTCACTCTCTGTCTGACCCCGGGAACATGTGATGGGAGGGATGGATGGAGATTCTCTCTGTGTCTGACACCTGGCTTTTGTGATGGGACGGTGAGGAGGGAGATTCACTCAGTGTCTGATCCAGGGCTTTTGTGATGGGACGGTGTGGAGGGAGATTCACTCTCTGTCTGACCCCGGCAATGTGTGATGGGACGGTTTGGATGGAGGTTCACTCAGTGTCTGACCCCGGGAGTTTAAGATCTGACGGTGTGGATGGAAATTCACTCTGTGTATTACCCCGGGAATGTGTGATGGGACGGTTTGGATGGAGATTCACTCTGTGACTGACCCCGGGCTTCTGTGATGGGACGGTTTGGATGCAGGTTCACTCAGTGTCTGACCCAGGGCTTTTGTGATGGGACGGTGTGGAGGGAGATTCACTCTGTGTCTGACCCCGGGCTTTTGTGATGAGACGGTGTGGAGGGAGATTCACTCTGTGTCTGACCCCGGGCTTTTGTGATGGGAGGGTGAGGAGGGAGATTCACTCTCTGTCTGACACCGGGAACGTGTGATGGGAGGGTTGGATGGAGATTCTCTCTGTGTCTGACACCTGGCTTTTGTGATGGGACGGTGAAGAGGGAGATTCACTCTGTGTCTGACCCCGGGAACGTGTGATGGAACGGTTTGGATGGAGGTTCACTTAGTGTCTGACCCAGGGCTTTTGTGACGGGACGGTGTGGAGGGAGATTCACTCTGTGTCTGACCCCGGGCTTTTGTGATGGGACGGTGAGGAGGGAGATTCAATCTCTGTCCGACCCCGGGAACGTGTGATGGGACGGTTGGACTGAGATTTACTCTGTATCTGACCCCGAGAGTGTATGTTGGGACTGTTAGGATGGAGATTCACTCTGCGTCTGACCTCGGGACCCTGTGATGGGACGGTTTGGATGGAGATTCACTCTGTGTCAGACCCCGGGAGTGTGTGAAGCGACGGTGAGGAGGGAGTTTCACTCTGTTTCACACCCCGGGAGTTTGTGATGGATAGGTGTGGATGCAGATTCACTCTAAGTCTGACCCCGGGAATTTGTGATGGGACGGTGAAGAGGGAGATTCACTCTGTGTCTGAGCCCGGGCTTTTGTGATGGGACGGTGAGGAGGGAGATTCACTCTCTGTCTGACCCCGGGAACATGTGATGGGAGGGTTGGATGGAGATTCTCTCTGTGTCTGACACCTGGCTTTTGTGATGGGACGGTGAGGAGGGAGATTCACTCAGTGTCTGATCCAGGGCTTTTGTGATGGGACGGTGTGGAGGGAGATTCACTCTGTGTCTGACCCCGGGCTTCTGTGATGGGACGGTGAGGAGGGAGATTCACTCTCTGTCTGACCCCGGCAATGTGTGATGGGACGGTTTGGATGGAGGTTCACTCAGAGTCTGACCCCGGGAGTTTAAGATCTGACGGTGTGGATGGAGATTCACTCTGTGTATTACCCCGGGAAATTGTGATGGGACGGTGAGGAGGGCGATTCACTCTGTGTCTGACCCCGAGAGTCTATGTTGGGACTGTGTGGATGGAGATTCACTCTGCGTCTGACCCCGGGACCCTGTGATGGGACGGTTTGGATGGAGATTCACTCTGTGTCAGACCCCGGGAGTGTGTGATGGGACGGTTTGGATGCAGGTTCACTCAGTGTCTGACCCAGGGCTTTTGTGATGGGACGGTGTGGAGGGAGATTCACTCTGTGTCTGACCCCGGGCTTTTGTGATGAGACGGTGAAGAGGGAGATTCACTCTGTGTCTGACCCCGGGAACGTGTGATGGAACGGTTTGGATGGAGGTTCACTTAGTGTCTGACCCAGGGCTTTTGTGACGGGACGGTGTGGAGGGAGATTCACTCTGTGTCTGACCCCGGGCTTTTGTGATGGGACGGTGAGGAGGGAGATTCAATCTCTGTCCGACCCCGGGAACGTGTGATGGGACGGTTGGACTGAGATTTACTCTGTATCTGACCCCGAGAGTGTATGTTGGGACTGTTAGGATGGAGATTCACTCTGCGTCTGACCTCGGGACCCTGTGATGGGACGGTTTGGATGGAGATTCACTCTGTGTCAGACCCCGGGAGTGTGTGAAGCGACGGTGAGGAGGGAGTTTCACTCTGTTTCACACCCCGGGAGTTTGTGATGGATAGGTGTGGATGCAGATTCACTCTAAGTCTGACCCCGGGAATTTGTGATGGGACGGTGAAGAGGGAGATTCACTCTGTGTCTGAGCCCGGGCTTTTGTGATGGGACGGTGAGGAGGGAGATTCACTCTCTGTCTGACCCCGGGAACATGTGATGGGAGGGTTGGATGGAGATTCTCTCTGTGTCTGACACCTGGCTTTTGTGATGGGACGGTGAGGAGGGAGATTCACTCAGTGTCTGATCCAGGGCTTTTGTGATGGGACGGTGTGGAGGGAGATTCACTCTGTGTCTGACCCCGGGCTTCTGTGATGGGACGGTGAGGAGGGAGATTCACTCTCTGTCTGACCCCGGCAATGTGTGATGGGACGGTTTGGATGGAGGTTCACTCAGAGTCTGACCCCGGGAGTTTAAGATCTGACGGTGTGGATGGAGATTCACTCTGTGTATTACCCCGGGAAATTGTGATGGGACGGTGAGGAGGGCGATTCACTCTGTGTCTGACCCCGAGAGTCTATGTTGGGACTGTGTGGATGGAGATTCACTCTGCGTCTGACCCCGGGACCCTGTGATGGGACGGTTTGGATGGAGATTCACTCTGTGTCAGACCCCGGGAGTGTGTGATGGGACGGTTTGGATGCAGGTTCACTCAGTGTCTGACCCAGGGCTTTTGTGATGGGACGGTGTGGAGGGAGATTCACTCTGTGTCTGACCCCGGGCTTTTGTGATGAGACGGTGTGGAGGGAGATTCACTCTGTGTCTGACCCCGGGCTTTTGTGATGGGACGGTGAGGAGGGAGATTCACTCTCTGTCTGACACCGGGAACGTGTGATGGGACGGTTGGATGGAGATTCTCTCTGTGTCTGACACCTGGCTTTTGTGATGGGACGGTGAAGAGGGAGATTCACTCTGTGTCTGACCCCGGGAACGTGTGATGGAACGGTTTGGATGGAGGTTCACTCAGTGTCTGACCCAGGGCTTTTGTGATGGGACGGTGTGGAGGGTGATTCACTCTGTGTCTGACCCCGGGCTTTTGTGATGAGACGGTGTGGAGGGAGATTCACTCTGTGTCTGACCCCGGGCTTTTGTGATGGGACGGTGAGGAGGGAGATTCACTCTCTGTCTGACACCGGGAACGTGTGATGGGACGGTTTGGATGCAGGTTCACTCAGTGTCTGACCCAGGGCTTTTGTGATGGGACGGTGTGGAGGGAGATTCACTCAGTGTCTGATCCAGGGCTTTTGTGATGGGACGGTGTGGAGGGAGATTCACTCTGTGTCTGACCCCGGGCTTCTGTGATGGGACGGTGAGGAGGGAGATTCACTCTCTGTCTGACCCCGGCAATGTGTGATGGGACGGTTTGGATGGAGGTTCACTCAGAGTCTGACCCCGGGAGTTTAAGATCTGACGGTGTGGATGGAGATTCACTCTGTGTATTACCCCGGGAAATTGTGATGGGACGGTTTGGATGGAGATTCACTCTGTGACTGACCCCGGGCTTCTGTGATGGGACAGTGAAGAGGGAGATTCACTCTGTGTCTGACGCCGGGCTTTTGTGATGGGACGGTGAGGAGGGAGATTCACTCTGAGTCTGACCCCGGCAATGTGTGATGGGACGGTTTGGATGGAGATTCACTCTGTGACTGACCCAGGGCTTTTGTGATGGGACGGTGAGGAGGGAGATTCAATCTGTTTCTGACCGCGGGAACGTGTGATGGGACGGTTGGATGGAGATTCACTTTGTGTCTGACCCCTGGCTTTTGTGATGGGACGGTGTGGAGGGAGATTCAATCTGTGTCTGACCACGGCAATGTGAGATGGGACTGTTTGGATGGAGATTCACTCTGTGTCTGACCCCGGGCTTTTGTGATGGGACGGTGTGGATGCAGGTTCACTCAGTGTCTGACCCAGGGCTTTTGTGATGGGACGGTGTGGAGGGAGATTCACTCTGTGTCTGACCACGGGCTTTTCTGATGGGACGGTGAGGAGGGAGATTCACTCTCTGTCTGACCACGGCAATGTGAGATGGGACGGTTTGGATGGAGATTCACTCTGTGTCTGACCCAGGGCTTTTGTGATGGGACGGTGAGGAGGGAGATTCAATCTTTTTCTGACCGCGGGAACGTGTGATGTGACGGTTGGATGGAGATTCACTTTGTGTCTGACCCCTGGCTTTTGTGATGGGACGGTGTGGAGGGAGATTTAATCTGTGTCTGACCACGGCAATGTGAGATGGGACGGTTTGGATGGAGATTCACTCTGTGTCTGACCCCGGGCTTTTGTGATGGGACGGTGAGGAGGGAGATTCAATCTGTTTCTGACCGCGGGAACGTGTGATGGGACGGGTTGGATGGAGGTTCACTCCGAGTCTGACCCCGGGAGTGTGTGATGGGACGGTGAAGAGGGAGATTCACTCTGTGTCTGACCCCGGGCTTTTGTGATGGGACGGTAAGCAGGGTGATTCACTCTCTGTCAGTCCCCGGGAACGTGTGATGGAACGGTTTGGATGGAGGTTCACTCTGTGTCTGACCCCGGAAGTTTGTGATGGGACGGTGTGGATGGAGATTCACTCTGTGTATTACCCCGGGAAATTGTGATGGGACGGTTTGGATGGAGATTCACTCTGTGACTGACCCCGGGCTTCTGTGATGGGACAGTGAAGAGGGAGATTCACTCTGTGTCTGACGCCGGGCTTTTGTGATGGGACGGTGAGGAGGGAGATTCACTCTCTGTCTGACCCCGGCAATGTGTGATGGGACGGTTTGGATGGAGGTTCACTCAGTGTCTGACCCCGGGAGTTTAAGATCTGACGGTGTGGATGGAGATTCACTCTGTGTATTACCCCGGGAAATTGTGATGGGACGGTTTGGATGGAGATTCACTCTGTGACTGACCCCGGGCTTCTGTGATGTGACAGTGAAGAGGGAGATTCACTCTGTGTCTGACGCCGGGATTTTGTGATGGGACGGTGAGGAGGGAGATTCACTCTGAGTCTGACCCCGGCTATGTGAGATGGGACGGTTTGGATGGAGATTCACTCTGTGACTGACCCAGGGCTTTTGTGATGGGACGGTGAGGAGGGAGATTCAATCTGTTTCTGAACGCGGGAACGTGTGATGCGACGGTTGGATGGAGATTCACTTTGTGTCTGACCCCTGGCTTTTGTGATGGGACGGTGTGGAGGGAGATTCAATCTGTGTCTGACCACGGCAATGTGAGATGGGACGGTTTGGACTGAGATTTACTCTGTATCTGACCCCGAGAGTGTATGTTGGGACTGTTAGGATGGAGATTCACTCTGCGTCTGACCTCGGGACCCTGTGATGGGACGGTTTGGATGGAGATTCACTCTGTGTCAGACCCCGGGAGTGTGTGAAGCGACGGTGAGGAGGGAGTTTCACTCTGTTTCACACCCCGGGAGTTTGTGATGGATAGGTGTGGATGCAGATTCACTCTAAGTCTGACCCCGGGAATTTGTGATGGGACGGTGAAGAGGGAGATTCACTCTGTGTCTGAGCCCGGGCTTTTGTGATGGGACGGTGAGGAGGGAGATTCACTCTCTGTCTGACCCCGGGAACATGTGATGGGAGGGTTGGATGGAGATTCTCTCTGTGTCTGACACCTGGCTTTTGTGATGGGACGGTGAGGAGGGAGATTCACTCAGTGTCTGATCCAGGGCTTTTGTGATGGGACGGTGTGGAGGGAGATTCACTCTGTGTCTGACCCCGGGCTTCTGTGATGGGACGGTGAGGAGGGAGATTCACTCTCTGTCTGACCCCGGCAATGTGTGATGGGACGGTTTGGATGGAGGTTCACTCAGAGTCTGACCCCGGGAGTTTAAGATCTGACGGTGTGGATGGAGATTCACTCTGTGTATTACCCCGGGAAATTGTGATGGGACGGTTTGGATGGAGATTCACTCTGTGACTGACCCCGGGCTTCTGTGATGGGACAGTGAAGAGGGAGATTCACTCTGTGTCTGACGCCGGGCTTTTGTGATGGGACGGTGAGGAGGGAGATTCACTCTGAGTCTGACCCCGGCAATGTGTGATGGGACGGTTTGGATGGAGATTCACTCTGTGACTGACCCAGGGCTTTTGTGATGGGACGGTGAGGAGGGAGATTCAATCTGTTTCTGACCGCGGGAACGTGTGATGGGACGGTTGGATGGAGATTCACTTTGTGTCTGACCCCTGGCTTTTGTGATGGGACGGTGTGGAGGGAGATTCAATCTGTGTCTGACCACGGCAATGTGAGATGGGACGGTTTGGATGGAGATTCACTCTGTGTCTGACCCCGGGCTTTTGTGATGGGACGGTGTGGATGCAGGTTCACTCAGTGTCTGACCCAGGGCTTTTGTGATGGGACGGTGTGGAGGGAGATTCACTCTGTGTCTGACCACGGGCTTTTCTGATGGGACGGTGAGGAGGGAGATTCACTCTCTGTCTGACCACGGCAATGTGAGATGGGACGGTTTGGATGGAGATTCACTCTGTGTCTGACCCAGGGCTTTTGTGATGGGACGGTGAGGAGGGAGATTCAATCTTTTTCTGACCGCGGGAACGTGTGATGTGACGGTTGGATGGAGATTCACTTTGTGTCTGACCCCTGGCTTTTGTGATGGGACGGTGTGGAGGGAGATTTAATCTGTGTCTGACCACGGCAATGTGAGATGGGACGGTTTGGATGGAGATTCACTCTGTGTCTGACCCCGGGCTTTTGTGATGGGACGGTGAGGAGGGAGATTCAATCTGTTTCTGACCGCGGGAACGTGTGATGGGACGGGTTGGATGGAGGTTCACTCCGAGTCTGACCCCGGGAGTGTGTGATGGGACGGTGACGAGGGAGATTCACTCTGTGTCTGACCCCGGGCTTTTGTGATGGGACGGTAAGCAGGGTGATTCACTCTCTGTCAGTCCCCGGGAACGTGTGATGGAACGGTTTGGATGGAGGTTCACTCTGTGTCTGACCCCGGAAGTTTGTGATGGGACGGTGTGGATGGAGATTCACTCTGTGTATTACCCCGGGAAATTGTGATGGGACGGTTTGGATGGAGATTCACTCTGTGACTGACCCCGGGCTTCTGTGATGGGACAGTGAAGAGGGAGATTCACTCTGTGTCTGACGCCGGGCTTTTGTGATGGGACGGTGAGGAGGGAGATTCACTCTCTGTCTGACCCCGGCAATGTGTGATGGGACGGTTTGGATGGAGGTTCACTCAGTGTCTGACCCCGGGAGTTTAAGATCTGACGGTGTGGATGGAGATTCACTCTGTGTATTACCCCGGGAAATTGTGATGGGACGGTTTGGATGGAGATTCACTCTGTGACTGACCCCGGGCTTCTGTGATGTGACAGTGAAGAGGGAGATTCACTCTGTGTCTGACGCCGGGATTTTGTGATGGGACGGTGAGGAGGGAGATTCACTCTGAGTCTGACCCCGGCTATGTGAGATGGGACGGTTTGGATGGAGATTCACTCTGTGACTGACCCAGGGCTTTTGTGATGGGACGGTGAGGAGGGAGATTCAATCTGTTTCTGAACGCGGGAACGTGTGATGCGACGGTTGGATGGAGATTCACTTTGTGTCTGACCCCTGGCTTTTGTGATGGGACGGTGTGGAGGGAGATTCACTCTGTGTCTGACCCCGGGCTTTTGTGATGGGACGGTGTGGATGCAGGTTCACTCAGTGTCTGACCCAGGGCTTTTGTGATGGGACGGTGTGGAGGGAGATTCACTCTGTGTCTGACCACGGGCTTTTCTGATGGGACGGTGAGGAGGGAGATTCACTCTCTGTCTGACCACGGCAATGTGAGATGGGACGGTTTGGATGGAGATTCACTCTGTGTCTGACCCAGGGCTTTTGTGATGGGACGGTGAGGAGGGAGATTCAATCTTTTTCTGACCGCGGGAACGTGTGATGTGACGGTTGGATGGAGATTCACTATGTGTCTGACCCCTGGCTTTTGTGATGGGACGGTGTGGAGGGAGATTTAATCTGTGTCTGACCACGGCAATGTGAGATGGGACGGTTTGGATGGAGATTCACTCTGTGTCTGACCCCGGGCTTTTGTGATGGGACGGTGAGGAGGGAGATTCAATCTGTTTCTGACCGCGGGAACGTGTGATGGGACGGTTTGGATGGAGGTTCACTCCGAGTCTGACCCCGGGAGTGTGTTATGGGACGGTGAAGAGGGAGATTCACTCTGTGTCTGACCCCGGGCTTTTGTGATGGGACGGTGAGGAGGGTGATTCACTCTGTGTCTGACCCCGGGAGTGTGTGATAGGACGGTGAGGGGGGAGATTCTCTCTGTGTCTGACTCCGGGGACGTGTGATGGGACGGTTTGGATGCAGATTCACTCTGTGTCTGACCCCGGGCTTTTGTGATGGGACGGTGAGGAGGGAGATTCAATCTCTGTCCGAGCCCGGGAACGTGTGATGGAACGGTTTGGATGGAGGTTCACTCTGTGTCTGACCCCGGAGGTTTGTGATGGGACGGTGTGGAGGGAGATTCACTCTGTGTCTGACCCCGGGAGTGTGTGATAGGACGGTGAGGAGGGAGATTCACTCTGTGTCTGACCCCGGGAGTGTGTGATGGGACGGTGAGGAGGGAGATTCACTCTGTGTCTGACCCCGGGAACGTGTGATGGAACGGTTTGGATTGACGTTCACTCTGTGTCTGACCCCGGAAGTTTGTGATGGGACGGTGTGGATGGAGATTCACTCTGTGTCTGACCCCTGGGTGTGTGTGATAGGACAGTGAGGAGGGAGATTCACTCTCTGTCTGACCCCGGGAACATGTGATGGGAGGGTTGGATGGAGATTCTCTCTGTGTCTGACACCTGACTTTTGTGATGGGACGGTGAGGAGGGCGATTCACTCTGTGTCTGACCCCGAGAGTCTATGTTGGGACTGTGTGGATGGAGATTCACTCTGCGTCTGACCCCGGGACCCTGTGATGGGACGGTTTGGATGGAGATTCACTCTGTGTCAGACCCCGGGAGTGTGTGATGGGACGGTGAGGAGGGAGTTCACTCTGTTTCACACCCCGGGAGTTTGTGATGGATAGGTGTGGATGCAGATTCACTCTAAGTCTGACCCCGGGAGGGTGTGATGTGACGGTGAAGAGGGAGATTCACTCAGTGTCTGACCCAGGGCCTTTGTGATGGGACGGTGTGGAGGGAGATTCACTCTGTGTCTGACCCCGGGCTTTTGTGATGGGACGGTGAGGAGGGAGATTCACTCTCTGTCTGACCCCGGCAATGTGTGATGGGACGGTTTGGATGGAGGTTCACTCAGTGTCTGACCCCGGGAGTTTAAGATCTGACGGTGTGGATGGAAATTCACTCTGTGTATTACCCCGGGAATGTGTGATGGGACGGTTTGGATGGAGATTCACTCTGTGACTGACCCCGGGCTTCTGTGATGGGACGGTTTGGATGCAGGTTCACTCAGTGTCTGACCCAGGGCTTTTGTGATGGGACGGTGTGGAGGGAGATTCACTCTGTGTCTGACCCCGGGCTTTTGTGATGAGACGGTGTGGAGGGAGATTCACTCTGTGTCTGACCCCGGGCTTTTGTGATGGGAGGGTGAGGAGGGAGATTCACTCTCTGTCTGACACCGGGAACGTGTGATGGGACGGTTGGATGGAGATTCTCTCTGTGTCTGACACCTGGCTTTTGTGATGGGACGGTGAAGAGGGAGATTAACTCTGTGTCTGACCCCGGGAACGTGTGATGGAACGGTTTGGATGGAGGTTCACTTAGTGTCTGACCCAGGGCTTTTGTGACGGGACGGTGTGGAGGGAGATTCACTCTGTGTCTGACCCCGGGCTTTTGTGATGGGACGGTGAGGAGGGAGATTCAATCTCTGTCCGACCCCGGGAACGTGTGATGGGACGGTTGGACTGAGATTTACTCTGTATCTGACCCCGAGAGTGTATGTTGGGACTGTTAGGATGGAGATTCACTCTGCGTCTGACCTCGGGACCCTGTGATGGGACGGTTTGGATGGAGATTCACTCTGTGTCAGACCCCGGGAGTGTGTGAAGCGACGGTGAGGAGGGAGTTTCACTCTGTTTCACACCCCGGGAGTTTGTGATGGATAGGTGTGGATGCAGATTCACTCTAAGTCTGACCCCGGGAATTTGTGATGGGACGGTGAAGAGGGAGATTCACTCTGTGTCTGAGCCCGGGCTTTTGTGATGGGACGGTGAGGAGGGAGATTCACTCTCTGTCTGACCCCGGGAACATGTGATGGGAGGGTTGGATGGAGATTCTCTCTGTGTCTGACACCTGGCTTTTGTGATGGGACGGTGAGGAGGGAGATTCACTCAGTGTCTGATCCAGGGCTTTTGTGATGGGACGGTGTGGAGGGAGATTCACTCTGTGTCTGACCCCGGGCTTCTGTGATGGGACGGTGAGGAGGGAGATTCACTCTCTGTCTGACCCCGGCAATGTGTGATGGGACGGTTTGGATGGAGGTTCACTCAGAGTCTGACCCCGGGAGTTTAAGATCTGACGGTGTGGATGGAGATTCACTCTGTGTATTACCCCGGGAAATTGTGATGGGACGGTTTGGATGGAGATTCACTCTGTGACTGACCCCGGGCTTCTGTGATGGGACAGTGAAGAGGGAGATTCACTCTGTGTCTGACGCCGGGCTTTTGTGATGGGACGGTGAGGAGGGAGATTCACTCTGAGTCTGACCCCGGCAATGTGTGATGGGACGGTTTGGATGGAGATTCACTCTGTGACTGACCCAGGGCTTTTGTGATGGGACGGTGAGGAGGGAGATTCAATCTGTTTCTGACCGCGGGAACGTGTGATGGGACGGTTGGATGGAGATTCACTTTGTGTCTGACCCCTGGCTTTTGTGATGGGACGGTGTGGAGGGAGATTCAATCTGTGTCTGACCACGGCAATGTGAGATGGGACTGTTTGGATGGAGATTCACTCTGTGTCTGACCCCGGGCTTTTGTGATGGGACGGTGTGGATGCAGGTTCACTCAGTGTCTGACCCAGGGCTTTTGTGATGGGACGGTGTGGAGGGAGATTCACTCTGTGTCTGACCACGGGCTTTTCTGATGGGACGGTGAGGAGGGAGATTCACTCTCTGTCTGACCACGGCAATATGAGATGGGACGGTTTGGATGGAGATTCACTCTGTGTCTGACCCAGGGCTTTTGTGATGGGACGGTGAGGAGGGAGATTCAATCTTTTTCTGACCGCGGGAACGTGTGATGTGACGGTTGGATGGAGATTCACTTTGTGTCTGACCCCTGGCTTTTGTGATGGGACGGTGTGGAGGGAGATTTAATCTGTGTCTGACCACGGCAATGTGAGATGGGACGGTTTGGATGGAGATTCACTCTGTGTCTGACCCCGGGCTTTTGTGATGGGACGGTGAGGAGGGAGATTCAATCTGTTTCTGACCGCGGGAACGTGTGATGGGACGGGTTGGATGGAGGTTCACTCCGAGTCTGACCCCGGGAGTGTGTGATGGGACGGTGAAGAGGGAGATTCACTCTGTGTCTGACCCCGGGCTTTTGTGATGGGACGGTAAGCAGGGTGATTCACTCTCTGTCAGACCCCGGGAACGTGTGATGGAACGGTTTGGATGGAGGTTCACTCTGTGTCTGACCCCGGAAGTTTGTGATGGGACGGTGTGGATGGAGATTCCCTCTGTGTATTACCCCGGGAAATTGTGATGGGACGGTTTGGATGGAGATTCACTCTGTGACTGACCCCGGGCTTCTGTGATGGGACAGTGAAGAGGGAGATTCACTCTGTGTCTGACGCCGGGCTTTTGTGATGGGACGGTGAGGAGGGAGATTCACTCTCTGTCTGACCCGGCAATGTGTGATGGGACGGTTTGGATGGAGGTTCACTCAGTGTCTGACCCCGGGAGTTTAAGATCTGACGGTGTGGATGGAGATTCACTCTGTGTATTACCCCGGGAAATTGTGATGGGACGGTTTGGATGGAGATTCACTCTGTGACTGACCCCGGGCTTCTGTGATGTGACAGTGAAGAGGGAGATTCACTCTGTGTCTGACGCCGGGATTTTGTGATGGGACGGTGAGGAGGGAGATTCACTCTGAGTCTGACCCCGGCTATGTGTGATGGGACGGTTTGGATGGAGATTCACTCTGTGACTGACCCAGGGCTTTTGTGATGGGACGGTGAGGAGGGAGATTCAATCTGTTTCTGAACGCGGGAACGTGTGATGCGACGGTTGGATGGAGATTCACTTTGTGTCTGACCCCTGGCTTTTGTGATGGGACGGTGTGGAGGGAGATTCAATCTGTGTCTGACCACGGCAATGTGAGATGGGACGGTTTGGATGGAGATTCACTCTGTGTCTGACCCCGGGCTTTTGTGATGGTACGGTGTGGATGCAGGTTCACTCAGTGTCTGACCCAGGGCTTTTGTGATGGGACGGTGTGGAGGGAGATTCACTCTGTGTCTGACCACGGGCTTTTCTGATGGGACGGTGAGGAGGGAGATTCACTCTCTGTCTGACCACGGCACTGTGAGATGGGACGGTTTGGATGGAGATTCACTCTGTGTCTGACCCAGGGCTTTTGTGATGGGACGGTGAGGAGGGAGATTCAATCTTTTTCTGACCGCGGGAACGTGTGATGTGACGGTTGGATGGAGATTCACTTTGTGTCTGACCCCTGGCTTTTGTGATGGGACGGTGTGGAGGGAGATTTAATCTGTGTCTGACCACGGCAAGGTGAGATGGGACGGTTTGGATGGAGATTCACTCTGTGTCTGACCCCGGGCTTTTGTGATGGGACGGTGAGGAGGGAGATTCAATCTGTTTCTGACCGCGGGAACGTGTGATGGGACGGTTTGGATGGAGGTTCACTCCGAGTCTGACCCCGGGAGTGTGTTATGGGACGGTGAAGAGGGAGATTCACTCTGTGTCTGACCCCGGGCTTTTGTGATGGGACGGTGAGGAGGGTGATTCACTCTGTGTCTGACCCCGGGAGTGTGTGATGGGACGGTTTGGATGCAGATTCACTCTGTGTCTGACCCCGGGCTTTTGTGATGGGACGGTGAGGGGGGAGATTCTCTCTGTGTCTGACTCCGGGGACGTGTGATGGGACGGTGAGGAGGGAGATTCAATCTCTGTCCGAGCCCGGGAACGTGTGATGGGACGGTTGGATTGAGATTTACTCTGTATCTGACCCCGAGGGTGTATGTTGGGACTGTTAGGATGGAGATTCACTCTGAGTCTGATCCCGGGAGTGTGTGATGGGACGGTGAAGAGGGAGATTCACTTTGTGTCTGACCCCGGGCATTTGTGATGGGACGGTGAGGATGGAGATTCACTCTGTGTCTGACCCCGGGAACGTGTGATGGAACGGTTTGGATGGAGGTTCACTCTGTGTCTGACCCCGGAGGTTTGTGATGGGACGGTGTGGAGGGAGATTCACTCTGTGTCTGACCCCGGGAGTGTGTGATAGGACGGTGAGGAGGGAGATTCACTCTGTGTCTGACCCCGGGAGTGTGTGATGGGACGGTGAGGAGGGAGATTCACTCTGTGTCTGACCGCGGGAACGTGTGATGGAACGGTTTGGATTGACGTTCACTCTGTGTCTGACCCCGGAAGTTTGTGATGGGACGGTTTGGATGGAGATTCACTCTGTGACTGACCCCGGGCTTCTGTGATGGGACGGTTTGGATGCAGGTTCACTCAGTGTCTGACCCAGGGCTTTTGTGATGGGACGGTGTGGAGGGAGATTCACTCTGTGTCTGACCCCGGGAGTGTGTGATGAGACGGTGTGGACGGAGATTCACTCTGTGTCTGACCCCGGGCTTTTGTGATGGGAGGGTGAGGAGGGAGATTCACTCTCTGTCTGACACCGGGAACGTGTGATGGGACGGTTGGATGGAGATTCTCTCTGTGTCTGACACCTGGCTTTTGTGATGGGACGGTGAAGAGGGAGATTCACTCTGTGTCTGACCCCGGGAACGTGTGATGGAACGGTTTGGATGGAGGTTCACTTAGTGTCTGACCCAGGGCTTTTGTGACGGGACGGTGTGGAGGGAGATTCACTCTGTGTCTGACCCCGGGCTTTTGTGATGGGACGGTGAGGAGGGAGATTCAATCTCTGTCCGACCCCGGGAACGTGTGATGGGACGGTTGGACTGAGATTTACTCTGTATCTGACCCCGAGAGTGTATGTTGGGACTGTTAGGATGGAGATTCACTCTGCGTCTGACCTCGGGACCCTGTGATGGGACGGTTTGGATGGAGATTCACTCTGTGTCAGACCCCGGGAGTGTGTGAAGCGACGGTGAGGAGGGAGTTTCACTCTGTTTCACACCCCGGGAGTTTGTGATGGATAGGTGTGGATGCAGATTCACTCTAAGTCTGACCCCGGGAATTTGTGATGGGACGGTGAAGAGGGAGATTCACTCTGTGTCTGAGCCCGGGCTTTTGTGATGGGACGGTGAGGAGGGAGATTCACTCTCTGTCTGACCCCGGGAACATGTGATGGGAGGGTTGGATGGAGATTCTCTCTGTGTCTGACACCTGGCTTTTGTGATGGGACGGTGAGGAGGGAGATTCACTCAGTGTCTGATCCAGGGCTTTTGTGATGGGACGGTGTGGAGGGAGATTCACTCTGTGTCTGACCCCGGGCTTCTGTGATGGGACGGTGAGGAGGGAGATTCACTCTCTGTCTGACCCCGGCAATGTGTGATGGGACGGTTTGGATGGAGGTTCACTCAGAGTCTGACCCCGGGAGTTTAAGATCTGACGGTGTGGATGGAGATTCACTCTGTGTATTACCCCGGGAAATTGTGATGGGACGGTTTGGATGGAGATTCACTCTGTGACTGACCCCGGGCTTCTGTGATGGGACAGTGAAGAGGGAGATTCACTCTGTGTCTGACGCCGGGCTTTTGTGATGGGACGGTGAGGAGGGAGATTCACTCTGAGTCTGACCCCGGCTTTGTGTGATGGGACGGTTTGGATGGAGATTCACTCTGTGACTGACCCAGGGCTTTTGTGATGGGACGGTGAGGAGGGAGATTCAATCTGTTTCTGACCGCGGGAACGTGTGATGGGACGGTTGGATGGAGATTCACTTTGTGTCTGACCCCTGGCTTTTGTGATGGGACGGTGTGGAGGGAGATTCAATCTGTGTCTGACCACGGCAATGTGAGATGGGACGGTTTGGATGGAGATTCACTCTGTGTCTGACCCCGGGCTTTTGTGATGGGACGGTGTGGATGCAGGTTCACTCAGTGTCTGACCCAGGGCTTTTGTGATGGGACGGTGTGGAGGGAGATTCACTCTGTGTCTGACCACGGGCTTTTCTGATGGGACGGTGAGGAGGGAGATTCACTCTCTGTCTGACCACGGCAATGTGAGATGGGACGGTTTGGATGGAGATTCACTCTGTGTCTGACCCAGGGCTTTTGTGATGGGACGGTGAGGAGGGAGATTCAATCTTTTTCTGACCGCGGGAACGTGTGATGTGACGGTTGGATGGAGATTCACTTTGTGTCTGACCCCTGGCTTTTGTGATGGGACGGTGTGGAGGGAGATTCAATCTGTTTCTGACCGCGGGAACGTGTGATGGGACGGGTTGGATGGAGGTTCACTCTGTGTATGACCCCGGAAGTTTGTGATGGGACGGTGTGGATGGAGATTCACTCTGTGTATTACCCCGGGAAATTGTGATGGGACGGTTTGGATGGAGATTCACTCTGTGACTGACCCCGGGCTTCTGTGATGGGACAGTGAAGAGGGAGATTCACTCTGTGTCTGACGCCGGGCTTTTGTGATGGGACGGTGAGGAGGGAGATTCACTCTCTGTCTGACCCCGGCAATGTGTGATGGGACGGTTTGGATGGAGGTTCACTCAGTGTCTGACCCCGGGAGTTTAAGATCTGACGGTGTGGATGGAGATTCACTCTGTGTATTACCCCGGGAAATTGTGATGGGACGGTTTGGATGGAGATTCACTCTGTGACTGACCCCGGGCTTCTGTGATGTGACAGTGAAGAGGGAGATTCACTCTGTGTCTGACGCCGGGATTTTGTGATGGGACGGTGAGGAGGGAGATTCACTCTGAGTCTGACCCCGGCTATGTGTGATGGGACGGTTTGGATGGAGATTCACTCTGTGACTGACCCAGGGCTTTTGTGATGGGACGGTGAGGAGGGAGATTCAATCTGTTTCTGAACGCGGGAACGTGTGATGCGACGGTTGGATGGAGATTCACTTTGTGTCTGACCCCTGGCTTTTGTGATGGGACGGTGTGGAGGGAGATTCAATCTGTGTCTGACCACGGCAATGTGAGATGGGACGGTTTGGATGGAGATTCACTCTGTGTCTGACCCCGGGCTTTTGTGATGGGACGGTGTGGATGCAGGTTCACTCAGTGTCTGACCCAGGGCTTTTGTGATGGGACGGTGTGGAGGGAGATTCACTCTGTGTCTGACCACGGGCTTTTCTGATGGGACGGTGAGGAGGGAGATTCACTCTCTGTCTGACCACGGCAATGTGAGATGGGACGGTTTGGATGGAGATTCACTCTGTGTCTGACCCAGGGCTTTTGTGATGGGACGGTGAGGAGGGAGATTCAATCTTTTTCTGACCGCGGGAACGTGTGATGTGACGGTTGGATGGAGATTCACTTTGTGTCTGACCCCTGGCTTTTGTGATGGGACGGTGTGGAGGGAGATTTAATCTGTGTCTGACCACGGCAATGTGAGATGGGACGGTTTGGATGGAGATTCACTCTGTGTCTGACCCCGGGCTTTTGTGATGGGACGGTGAGGAGGGAGATTCAATCTGTTTCTGACCGCGGGAACGTGTGATGGGACGGTTTGGATGGAGGTTCACTCCGAGTCTGACCCCGGGAGTGTGTTATGGGACGGTGAAGAGGGAGATTCACTCTGTGTCTGACCCCGGGCTTTTGTGATGGGACGGTGAGGAGGGTGATTCACTCTGTGTCTGACCCCGGGAGTGTGTGATAGGACGGTGAGGGGGGAGATTCTCTCTGTGTCTGACTCCGGGGACGTGTGATGGGACGGTTTGGATGCAGATTCACTCTGTGTCTGACCCCGGGCTTTTGTGATGGGACGGTGAGGAGGGAGATTCAATCTCTGTCCGAGCCCGGGAACGTGTGATGGGACGGTTGGATTGAGATTTACTCTGTATCTGACCCCGAGGGTGTATGTTGGGACTGTTAGGATGGAGATTCACTCTGAGTCTGATCCCGGGAGTGTGTGATGGGACGGTGAAGAGGGAGATTCACTTTGTGTCTGACCCCGGGCATTTGTGATGGGACGGTGAGCATGGAGATTCACTCTGTGTCTGACCCCGGGAACGTGTGATGGAACGGTTTGGATGGACGTTCACTCTGTGTCTGACCCCGGAGGTTTGTGATGGGACGGTGTGGAGGGAGATTCACTCTGTGTCTGACCCCGGGAGTGTGTGATAGGACGGTGAGGAGGGAGATTCACTCTGTGTCTGACCCCGGGAGTGTGTGATGGGACGGTGAGGAGGGAGATTCACTCTGTGTCTGACCCCGGGAACGTGTGATGGAACGGTTTGGATTGACGTTCACTCTGTGTCTGACCCCGGAAGTTTGTGATGGGACGGTGTGGATGGAGATTCACTCTGTGTCTGACCCCTGGGTGTGTGTGATAGGACAGTGAGGAGGGAGATTCACTCTCTGTCTGACCCCGGGAACATGTGATGGGAGGGTTGGATGGAGATTCTCTCTGTGTCTGACACCTGGCTTTTGTGATGGGACGGTGAGGAGGGCGATTCACTCTGTGTCTGACCCCGAGAGTCTATGTTGGGACTGTGTGGATGGAGATTCACTCTGCGTCTGACCCCGGGACCCTGTGATGGGACGGTTTGGATGGAGATTCACTCTGTGTCAGACCCCGGGAGTGTGTGATGGGACGGTGAGGAGGGAGTTTCACTCTGTTTCACACCCCGGGAGTTTGTGATGGATAGGTGTGGATGCAGATTCACTCTAAGTCTGACCCCGGGAGGGTGTGATGTGACGGTGAAGAGGGAGATTCACTCAGTGTCTTACCCAGGGCCTTTGTGATGGGACGGTGTGGAGGGAGATTCACTCTGTGTCTGACCCCGGGCTTTTGTGATGGGACGGTGAGGAGGGAGATTCACTCTCTGTCTGACCCCGGCAATGTGTGATGGGACGGTTTGGATGGAGGTTCACTCAGTGTCTGACCCCGGGAGTTTAAGATCTGACGGTGTGGATGGAAATTCACTCTGTGTATTACCCCGGGAATGTGTGATGGGACGGTTTGGATGGAGATTCACTCTGTGACTGACCCCGGGCTTCTGTGATGGGACGGTTTGGATGCAGGTTCACTCAGTGTCTGACCCAGGGCTTTTGTGATGGGACGGTGTGGAGGGAGATTCACTCTGTGTCTGACCCCGGGCTTTTGTGATGAGACGGTGTGGAGGGAGATTCACTCTGTGTCTGACCCCGGGCTTTTGTGATGGGAGGGTGAGGAGGGAGATTCACTCTCTGTCTGACACCGGGAACGTGTGATGGGACGGTTGGATGGAGATTCTCTCTGTGTCTGACACCTGGCTTTTGTGATGGGACGGTGAAGAGGGAGATTCACTCTGTGTCTGACCCCGGGAACGTGTGATGGAACGGTTTGGATGGAGGTTCACTTAGTGTCTGACCCAGGGCTTTTGTGACGGGACGGTGTGGAGGGAGATTCACTCTGTGTCTGACCCCGGGCTTTTGTGATGGGACGGTGAGGAGGGAGATTCAATCTCTGTCCGACCCCGGGAACGTGTGATGGGACGGTTGGACTGAGATTTACTCTGTATCTGACCCCGAGAGTGTATGTTGGGACTGTTAGGATGGAGATTCACTCTGCGTCTGACCTCGGGACCCTGTGATGGGACGGTTTGGATGGAGATTCACTCTGTGTCAGACCCCGGGAGTGTGTGAAGCGACGGTGAGGAGGGAGTTTCACTCTGTTTCACACCCCGGGAGTTTGTGATGGATAGGTGTGGATGCAGATTCACTCTAAGTCTGACCCCGGGAATTTGTGATGGGACGGTGAAGAGGGAGATTCACTCTGTGTCTGAGCCCGGGCTTTTGTGATGGGACGGTGAGGAGGGAGATTCACTCTCTGTCTGACCCCGGGAACATGTGATGGGAGGGTTGGATGGAGATTCTCTCTGTGTCTGACACCTGGCTTTTGTGATGGGACGGTGAGGAGGGAGATTCACTCAGTGTCTGATCCAGGGCTTTTGTGATGGGACGGTGTGGAGGGAGATTCACTCTGTGTCTGACCCCGGGCTTCTGTGATGGGACGGTGAGGAGGGAGATTCACTCTCTGTCTGACCCCGGCAATGTGTGATGGGACGGTTTGGATGGAGGTTCACTCAGAGTCTGACCCCGGGAGTTTAAGATCTGACGGTGTGGATGGAGATTCACTCTGTGTATTACCCCGGGAAATTGTGATGGGACGGTTTGGATGGAGATTCACTCTGTGACTGACCCCGGGCTTCTGTGATGGGACAGTGAAGAGGGAGATTCACTCTGTGTCTGACGCCGGGCTTTTGTGATGGGACGGTGAGGAGGGAGATTCACTCTGAGTCTGACCCCGGCAATGTGTGATGGGACGGTTTGGATGGAGATTCACTCTGTGACTGACCCAGGGCTTTTGTGATGGGACGGTGAGGAGGGAGATTCAATCTGTTTCTGACCGCGGGAACGTGTGATGGGACGGTTGGATGGAGATTCACTTTGTGTCTGACCCCTGGCTTTTGTGATGGGACGGTGTGGAGGGAGATTCACTCTATGTCTGACCCCGGGAGTATGTGTTGGGACGGTGTGGAGGGAGATTCAATCTGTGTCTGACCACGGCAATGTGAGATGGGACTGTTTGGATGGAGATTCACTCTGTGTCTGACCCCGGGCTTTTGTGATGGGACGGTGTGGATGCAGGTTCACTCAGTGTCTGACCCAGGGCTTTTGTGATGGGACGGTGTGGAGGGAGATTCACTCTGTGTCTGACCACGGGCTTTTCTGATGGGACGGTGAGGAGGGAGATTCACTCTCTGTCTGACCACGGCAATGTGAGATGGGACGGTTTGGATGGAGATTCACTCTGTGTCTGACCCAGGGCTTTTGTGATGGGACGGTGAGGAGGGAGATTCAATCTTTTTCTGACCGCGGGAACGTGTGATGTGACGGTTGGATGGAGATTCACTTTGTGTCTGACCCCTGGCTTTTGTGATGGGACGGTGTGGAGGGAGATTTAATCTGTGTCTGACCACGGCAATGTGAGATGGGACGGTTTGGATGGAGATTCACTCTGTGTCTGACCCCGGGCTTTTGTGATGGGACGGTGAGGAGGGAGATTCAATCTGTTTCTGACCGCGGGAACGTGTGATGGGACGGGTTGGATGGAGGTTCACTCCGAGTCTGACCCCGGGAGTGTGTGATGGGACGGTGAAGAGGGAGATTCACTCTGTGTCTGACCCCGGGCTTTTGTGATGGGACGGTAAGCAGGGTGATTCACTCTCTGTCAGACCCCGGGAACGTGTGATGGAACGGTTTGGATGGAGGTTCACTCTGTGTCTGACCCCGGAAGTTTGTGATGGGACGGTGTGGATGGAGATTCCCTCTGTGTATTACCCCGGGAAATTGTGATGGGACGGTTTGGATGGAGATTCACTCTGTGACTGACCCCGGGCTTCTGTGATGGGACAGTGAAGAGGGAGATTCACTCTGTGTCTGACGCCGGGCTTTTGTGATGGGACGGTGAGGAGGGAGATTCACTCTCTGTCTGACCCCGGCAATGTGTGATGGGACGGTTTGGATGGAGGTTCACTCAGTGTCTGACCCCGGGAGTTTAAGATCTGACGGTGTGGATGGAGATTCACTCTGTGTATTACCCCGGGAAATTGTGATGGGACGGTTTGGATGGAGATTCACTCTGTGACTGACCCCGGGCTTCTGTGATGTGACAGTGAAGAGGGAGATTCACTCTGTGTCTGACGCCGGGATTTTGTGATGGGACGGTGAGGAGGGAGATTCACTCTGAGTCTGACCCCGGCTATGTGTGATGGGACGGTTTGGATGGAGATTCACTCTGTGACTGACCCAGGGCTTTTGTGATGGGACGGTGAGGAGGGAGATTCAATCTGTTTCTGAACGCGGGAACGTGTGATGCGACGGTTGGATGGAGATTCACTTTGTGTCTGACCCCTGGCTTTTGTGATGGGACGGTGTGGAGGGAGATTCAATCTGTGTCTGACCACGGCAATGTGAGATGGGACGGTTTGGATGGAGATTCACTCTGTGTCTGACCCCGGGCTTTTGTGATGGGACGGTGTGGATGCAGGTTCACTCAGTGTCTGACCCAGGGCTTTTGTGATGGGACGGTGTGGAGGGAGATTCACTCTGTGTCTGACCACGGGCTTTTCTGATGGGACGGTGAGGAGGGAGATTCACTCTCTGTCTGACCACGGCAATGTGAGATGGGACGGTTTGGATGGAGATTCACTCTGTGTCTGACCCAGGGCTTTTGTGATGGGACGGTGAGGAGGGAGATTCAATCTTTTTCTGACCGCGGGAACGTGTGATGTGACGGTTGGATGGAGATTCACTTTGTGTCTGACCCCTGGCTTTTGTGATGGGACGGTGTGGAGGGAGATTTAATCTGTGTCTGACCACGGCAATGTGAGATGGGACGGTTTGGATGGAGATTCACTCTGTGTCTGACCCCGGGCTTTTGTGATGGGACGGTGAGGAGGGAGATTCAATCTGTTTCTGACCGCGGGAACGTGTGATGGGACGGTTTGGATGGAGGTTCACTCCGAGTCTGACCCCGGGAGTGTGTTATGGGACGGTGAAGAGGGAGATTCACTCTGTGTCTGACCCCGGGCTTTTGTGATGGGACGGTGAGGAGGGTGATTCACTCTGTGTCTGACCCCGGGAGTGTGTGATAGGACGGTGAGGGGGGAGATTCTCTCTGTGTCTGACTCCGGGGACGTGTGATGGGACGGTTTGGATGCAGATTCACTCTGTGTCTGACCCCGGGCTTTTGTGATGGGACGGTGAGGAGGGAGATTCAATCTCTGTCCGAGCCCGGGAACGTGTGATGGGACGGTTGGATTGAGATTTACTCTGTATCTGACCCCGAGGGTGTATGTTGGGACTGTTAGGATGGAGATTCACTCTGAGTCTGATCCCGGGAGTGTGTGATGGGACGGTGAAGAGGGAGATTCACTTTGTGTCTGACCCCGGGCATTTATGATGGGACGGTGAGGATGGAGATTCACTCTGTGTCTGACCCCGGGAACGTGTGATGGAACGGTTTGGATGGAGGTTCACTCTGTGTCTGACCCCGGAGGTTTGTGATGGGACGGTGTGGAGGGAGATTCACTCTGTGTCTGACCCCGGGAGTGTGTGATAGGACGGTGAGGAGGGAGATTCACTCTGTGTCTGACCCCGGGAGTGTGTGATGGGGCGGTGAGGAGGGAGATTCACTCTGTGTCTGACCCCGGGAACGTGTGATGGAACGGTTTGGATTGACGTTCACTCTGTGTCTGACCCCGGAAGTTTGTGATGGGACGGTGTGGATGGAGATTCACTCTGTGTCTGACACCTGGGTGTGTGTGATAGGACAGTGAGGAGGGAGATTCACTCTGTGTCTGACCCCGGGGACGTGTGATGGGACGGACTGGACGCAGATTCACTCTGTGTCTGACCCCGGGAGTGTGTGATGGGACCGTGAGGAGGGAGATTTACTCTTTGTCTGACCACGGGAGTTTGTGATGGAAAGGTGTGGATGCAGATTCTCTCTATGTCTGACCCCTGGAATTTTTGAATGGATGGTGTGGAAGGAGATTCACTCTGTGTCTGACCCCGGTCAATCTGTGATGGGACGGTTTGGATGCAGGTTCACTCAGTGTCTGACCCAGGGCTTTTGTGATGGGACGGTGTGGAGGGAGATTCACTCTGTGTCTGACCCCGGGCTTTTGTGATGAGACGGTGTGGAGGGAGATTCACTCTGTGTCTGACCCCGGGCTTTTGTGATGGGACGGTGAGGAGGGAGATTCACTCTCTGTCTGACACCGGGAACGTGTGATGGGACGGTTGGATGGAGATTCTCTCTGTGTCTGACACCTGGCTTTTGTGATGGGACGGTGAAGAGGGAGATTCACTCTGTGTCTGACCCCGGGAACGTGTGATGGAACGGTTTGGATGGAGGTTCACTCAGTGTCTGACCCAGGTCTTTTGTGATGGGACGGTGTGGAGGGAGATTTACTCTGTGTCAGACACCGGAAGTTTGTGATGGGACGGTTTGGATGGAGATTCACGCTGTGGCTGACCCCGGGCTTTTGTGATGGGACGGTGAAGAGGGAGAGTCACTCTGTGTCTGACCCCGGGAACGTGTGATGGAACGGTTTGGATGGTGGTTCACTCAGAGTCTGATCCAGGGAGTGTGTGATTGGACGGTGAAGAGGGAGATTCACTTTGTGTCTGACCCCGGGCTTTTGTGATGGGACGTTGAGGAGGGAGATTCACTCTCTGACTGACCCCGGCAATGTGTGATGGGACGGTTTGGATGGAGGTTCACTCAGTGTCTGACCCCGGGAACGTGTGATGGGACGGTTGGACTGAGATTTACTCTGTATCTGACCCCGAGAGTGTATGTTGGGACTGTTAGGATGGAGATTCACTCTGCGTCTGACCTCGGGACCCTGTGATGGGACGGTTTGGATGGAGATTCACTCTGTGTCTGACCCCGGGAACGTGTGATGGAACGGTTTGGATTGACGTTCACTCTGTGTCTGACCCCGGAAGTTTGTGATGGGACGGTGTGGATGGAGATTCACTCTGTGTCTGACACCTGGGTGTGTGTGATAGGACAGTGAGGAGGGAGATTCACTCTGTGTCTGACCCCGGGGACGTGTGATGGGACGGACTGGATGCAGATTCACTCTGTGTCTGACCCCGGGAGTGTGTGATGGGACCGTGAGGAGGGAGATTTACTCTTTGTCTGACCACGGGAGTTTGTGATGGAAAGGTGTGGATGCAGATTCTCTCTATGTCTGACCCCTGGAATTTTTGAATGGATGGTGTGGAAGGAGATTCACTCTGTGTCTGACCCCGGTCAATCTGTGATGGGACGGTTTGGATGCAGGTTCACTCAGTGTCTGACCCAGGGCTTTTGTGATGGGACGGTGTGGAGGGAGATTCACTCTGTGTCTGACCCCGGGCTTTTGTGATGAGACGGTGTGGAGGGAGATTCACTCTGTGTCTGACCCCGGGCTTTTGTGATGGGACGGTGAGGAGGGAGATTCACTCTCTGTCTGACACCGGGAACGTGTGATGGGACGGTTGGATGGAGATTCTCTCTGTGTCTGACACCTGGCTTTTGTGATGGGACGGTGAAGAGGGAGATTCACTCTGTGTCTGACCCCGGGAACGTGTGATGGAACGGTTTGGATGGAGGTTCACTCAGTGTCTGACCCAGGTCTTTTGTGATGGGACGGTGTGGAGGGAGATTTACTCTGTGTCAGACACCGGAAGTTTGTGATGGGACGGTTTGGATGGAGATTCACGCTGTGGCTGACCCCGGGCTTTTGTGATGGGACGGTGAAGAGGGAGAGTCACTCTGTGTCTGACCCCGGGAACGTGTGATGGAACGGTTTGGATGGTGGTTCACTCAGAGTCTGATCCAGGGAGTGTGTGATTGGACGGTGAAGAGGGAGATTCACTTTGTGTCTGACCCCGGGCTTTTGTGATGGGACGTTGAGGAGGGAGATTCACTCTCTGACTGACCCCGGCAATGTGTGATGGGACGGTTTGGATGGAGGTTCACTCAGTGTCTGACCCCGGGAACGTGTGATGGGACGGTTGGACTGAGATTTACTCTGTATCTGACCCCGAGAGTGTATGTTGGGACTGTTAGGATGGAGATTCACTCTGCGTCTGACCTCGGGACCCTGTGATGGGACGGTTTGGATGGAGATTCACTCTGTGTCAGACCCCGGGAGTGTGTGAAGCGACGGTGAGGAGGGAGTTTCACTCTGTTTCACACCCCGGGAGTTTGTGATGGATAGGTGTGGATGCAGATTCACTCTAAGTCTGACCCCGGGAATTTGTGATGGGACGGTGAAGAGGGAGATTCACTCTGTGTCTGATACCGGGCTTTTGTGATGGGACGGTGAAGAGAGAGATTCACTCTGTGCCTGACCCCGGGAACGTGTGATGGAACGGTTTGGATGGTGGTTCACTCTGTGTCTGATCCCGGGAGTGTGTGATGGGACGGTGAAGAGGGAGATTCACTTTGTGTCTGACCCCGGGCATTTGTGATGGGACGGTGAGGAGGGAGATTCACTCTGTGTCTGACCCCGGGAACGTGTGATGGAACGGTTTGGATTGACGTTCACTCTGTGTCTGACCCCGGAAGTTTGTGATGGGACGGTGTGGATGGAGATTCACTCTGTGTCTGACACCTGGGTGTGTGTGATAGGACAGTGAGGAGGGAGATTCACTCTGTGTCTGACCCCGGGGACGTGTGATGGGACGGACTGGATGCAGATTCACTCTGTGTCTGACCCCGGGAGTGTGTGATGGGACCGTGAGGAGGGAGATTTACTCTTTGTCTGACCACGGGAGTTTGTGATGGAAAGGTGTGGATGCAGATTCTCTCTATGTCTGACCCCTGGAATTTTTGAATGGATGGTGTGGAAGGAGATTCACTCTGTGTCTGACCCCGGTCAATCTGTGATGGGACGGTTTGGATGCAGGTTCACTCAGTGTCTGACCCAGGGCTTTTGTGATGGGACGGTGTGGAGGGAGATTCACTCTGTGTCTGACCCCGGGCTTTTGTGATGAGACGGTGTGGAGGGAGATTCACTCTGTGTCTGACCCCGGGCTTTTGTGATGGGACGGTGAGGAGGGAGATTCACTCTCTGTCTGACACCGGGAACGTGTGATGGGACGGTTGGATGGAGATTCTCTCTGTGTCTGACACCTGGCTTTTGTGATGGGACGGTGAAGAGGGAGATTCACTCTGTGTCTGACCCCGGGAACGTGTGATGGAACGGTTTGGATGGAGGTTCACTCAGTGTCTGACCCAGGTCTTTTGTGATGGGACGGTGTGGAGGGAGATTTACTCTGTGTCAGACACCGGAAGTTTGTGATGGGACGGTTTGGATGGAGATTCACGCTGTGGCTGACCCCGGGCTTTTGTGATGGGACGGTGAAGAGGGAGAGTCACTCTGTGTCTGACCCCGGGAACGTGTGATGGAACGGTTTGGATGGTGGTTCACTCAGAGTCTGATCCAGGGAGTGTGTGATTGGACGGTGAAGAGGGAGATTCACTTTGTGTCTGACCCCGGGCTTTTGTGATGGGACGTTGAGGAGGGAGATTCACTCTCTGACTGACCCCGGCAATGTGTGATGGGACGGTTTGGATGGAGGTTCACTCAGTGTCTGACCCCGGGAACGTGTGATGGGACGGTTGGACTGAGATTTACTCTGTATCTGACCCCGAGAGTGTATGTTGGGACTGTTAGGATGGAGATTCACTCTGCGTCTGACCTCGGGACCCTGTGATGGGACGGTTTGGATGGAGATTCACTCTGTGTCAGACCCCGGGAGTGTGTGAAGCGACGGTGAGGAGGGAGTTTCACTCTGTTTCACACCCCGGGAGTTTGTGATGGATAGGTGTGGATGCAGATTCACTCTAAGTCTGACCCCGGGAATTTGTGATGGGACGGTGAAGAGGGAGATTCACTCTGTGTCTGATACCGGGCTTTTGTGATGGGACGGTGAAGAGAGAGATTCACTCTGTGCCTGACCCCGGGAACGTGTGATGGAACGGTTTGGATGGTGGTTCACTCTGTGTCTGATCCCGGGAGTGTGTGATGGGACGGTGAAGAGGGAGATTCACTTTGTGTCTGACCCCGGGCATTTGTGATGGGACGGTGAGGAGGGAGATTCACTCTGTGTCTGACCCCGGGAACGTGTGATGGAACGGTTTGGATGGAGGTTCACTCTGTGTCTGACCCCGGAAGTTTGTGATGGGACGGTGTGGATGGTGATTCACTCTGTGTCTGACCCCGGGAGTGTGTGATAGGACTGTGAGGAGGGAGATTCACTCTGTGTCTGACCCCGGGGTCGTGTGATGGGACGGTTTGGATGCAGATTCACTCTGTGTCTGACCCCGGGAGAGTGTGATGGGACCGTGAGGAGGGAGATTTACTCTTTGTCTGACCACGGGAGTTTGTCATGGAAAGGTGTGGATGCAGATTCTCTCTATGTCTGACCCCTGGAATTTTTGAATGGATGGTGTGGAAGGAGATTCACTCTGTGTCTGACCCCGGGCAATGTGTGATGGGACGGTTTGGATGCAGGTTCACTCAGTGTCTGACCCAGGGCTTTTGTGATGGGACGGTGAGTAGGGAGATTCACTCTCTGTCTGACCCCGGGACCCTGTGATGGGACGGTTTGGATGGAGATTCACTCTGTGTCAGACCCCGGGAGTGTGTGATGGGACGGTGAGGAGGGAGATTCACTCTGTGTCTGACCCCGGGCTTTTGTGATGGGACGGTGAGGAGGGAGATTCACTCTCTGTCTGACCCCGGCAATGTGTGATGGGACGGTTTGGATGGAGGTTCACTCAGTGTCTGACCCCGGGAGTTTAAGATCTGACGGTGTGGATGGAGATTCACTCTGTGTATTACCCCGGGAATGTGTGATGGGACGGTTTGGATGGAGATTCACTCTGTGACTGACCCCGGGCTTCTGTGATGGGACGGTGAAGAGGGAGATTCACTCTGTGTCTGACACCGGGATCGTGTGATGGAACGGTTTGGATGGAGGTTCGCTCTGAGTCAGAACCCGGGAGTGTGTGATGGGACGGTGAATAGGGAGATTCACTCTGTGTCTGACGCCGGGCTTTTGTGATGGGACGGTGAGGAGGGCGATTCACTCTGTGTCTGACCCCGAGAGGGTATGTTGGGACTGTGAGGATGGAGATTCACTCTGCGTCTGACCCCGGGACCCTGTGATGGGACGGTTTGGATGGAGATTCACTCTGTGTCCGACCCCGGGAGTGTGTGATGGGACGGTGAGGAGGGAGTTTCACTCTGTTTCACACCCCGGGAGTTTGTGATGGATAGGTGTGGAGGGAGATTCAATCTGTGTCTGACCACGGCAATGTGAGATGGGACGATTTGGATGGAGATTCACTCTGTGTCTGACCCCGGGCTTTTGTGATGGGACGGTGAGGAGGGAGATTCAATCTGTTTCTGACCGCGGGAACGTGTGATGGGACGGTTTGGATGGAGGTTCACTCTGTGTCTGACCCCTGGAATTTGTGATGGGATGGTGTGGAAGGAGATTCACTCTGTTTCTGACCCCGGCAATGTGTGATGGGACGGTTTGGATGGATGTTCACTCAGTGTCTGACCCAGGTCTTTTGTGATGGGACGGTGTGGAGGGAGATTCACTCTGTGTCAGACACCGGGAGTTTGTGATGGGACGGTGTGGATGGAGATTCACTCTGTGTCTGACACCGGGCTTTTGTGATGGGACGGTGAAGAGAGAGATTCACTCTGTGTCTGACCCCGGGAACGTGTGATGGAACGGTTTGGATGGTGGTTCACTCTGTGTCTGATCCCGGGAGTGTGTGATGGGACGGTGAAGAGGGAGATTCACTTTGTGTCTGACCCCGGGCATTTGTGATGGGACGGTGAGGAGGGAGATTCACTCTGTGTCTGACCCCGGGAACGTGTGATGGAACGGTTTGGATGGAGGTTCACTCTGTGTCTGACCCCGGAAGTTTGTGATGGGACGGTGTAGAGGGAGATTCACTTTGTGTCTGACCCCGGGCATTTGTGATGGGACGGTGAGGAGGGAGATTCACTCTGTGTCTGACCCCGGGAACGTGTGATGGAACGGTTTGGATGGAGGTTCTCTCTATGTCTGACCCCTGGAATTTTTGAATGGATGGTGTGGAAGGAGATTCACTCTGTGTCTGACCCCGGGCAATGTGTGATGGGACGGTTTGGATGCATGTTCACTCAGTGTCTGACCCAGGGCTTTTGTGATGGGACGGTGAGGAGGGAGATTCACTCTCTGTCTGACCCCGGGAACGTGTGATGGGACGGTTGGATGGAGATTCTCTCTGTGTCTGACACCTGGCTTTTGTGATGGGACGGTGAGGAGGGCGATTCTCTCTGTGTCTGACACCTGGCTTTTGTGATGGGACGGTGAGGAGGGCGATTCACTCTGTGTCTGACCCCGAGAGTGTATGTTGGGACTGTGTGGATGGAGATTCACTCTGCGTCTCACCCCGGGACCCTGTGATGGGACGGTTTGGATGGAGATTCACTCTGTGTCAGACCCCGGGAGTGTGTGATGGGACGGTGAGGAGGGAGTTTCACTCTGTTTCACACCCCGGGAGTTTGTGATGGATTGGTGTGGATGCAGATTCACTCTAAGTCTGACCCCGGGAGTGTGTGATGGGACGGTGAAGAGGGAGATTCACACAGTGTCTGACCCAGGGCTTTTGTGATGGGACGGTGAGGAGGGATATTCACTCTCTGTCTGACCCCGGCAATGTGTGATGGGACGGTTTGGATGGAGGTTCACTCAGTGTCTGACCCCGGGAGTTTAAGATCTGACGGTGTGGATGGAGATTCACTCTGTGTATTACCCCGGGAATGTGTGATGGGACGGTTTGGATGGAGATTCACTCTGTGTCTGACCCCGGGAGTGTGTGATGGGACCGTGAGGAGGGAGATTTACTCTTTGTCTGACCACGGGAGTTTGTGATGGGACGCTCTGGATGGAGATTCACTCTGTGTCTGACCCCGGGAAAGTATGATGGGCCGGTGTGTATGGAGATTCACTTTGTGTCTGACCCAGGGTTTCTGTGTTGGGCCGGTGTGGATGGAGAATCACTCTGTGTCTGACCCCGGGAGTGTGTGATGGGACGGTATGGATGGAGATTCACTCTGTGTCTGACGCCGGGAAAGTGTGATGGGACAGTGTGGATGGAGATTCACTCTGTGTCTGACCTCGGGCTTTTGTGATGGGACGGTGAGTAGGGAGATTCACTCTGTGTCAGACCCCGGAAGTTTGTGATGGGACGGTGTGGATGGAGATTCATTCTGTGTTAGACCCCGGGAGTGTGTGATGGGACGGTGTGGAGGGAGATTCAATCTCTGTCTGACCGCGGGTTTTTGTGATGGTCCGGTGTGGATGGAGAATCACTCTGTGTCTGACCCCGGGAGTTTGTGATGGGACGGTGTGGATGGAGAATCACTCTGTGTCTGACCCCGGGTTTTGGTGATGGGACGGTTTGGATGGAGATTCATTCTGTGTTAGACCCCGGGAGTGTGTGATGGGACGGTGTGGATGGAGAATCACTCTGTGTCTGACCCCGGGTTTTGGTGATGGGACGGTTGGGATGGAGATTCATTCTGTGTTAGACCGCGGGAGTGTGTGATGGGACGGTGTGGATGGAGAATCACTCTGTGTCTGACCCCGGGTTTTTGTGATGTGACGGTTTGGATGGAGATTCATTCTGTGTTAGACCCCGGGAGTGTGTGATGGGAGAGTGAGGAGGGAGATTCACTCTGTGTCAGACCCAGGACGTTTGTGATGGGACGGTGTGGATGGAGATTCACTCTGTGTCTGACCCCGGGAGTGTGTGATGGGACGGTTTGGATGGAGATTCACTCTGTGTCTGACGCCGGGAAAGTGTGATGGGACGGTTTGGATGGAGATTCACTCTGTGTCTGACCTCGGGCTTTTGTGATGGGACGGTGAGTAGGGAGATTCACTCTGTGTCAGACCCCGGAAGTTTGTGATGGGACGGTGTGGATGGAGATTCATTCTGTGTTAGACCCCGGGAGTGTGTGATGGGACTGTGTGGAGGGAGATTCACTCTCTGTCTGACCGCGGGTTTTTGTGATGGTCCGGTGTGGATGGAGAATCACTCTGTGTCTGACCCCGGGAGTTTGTGATGGGACGGTGTGGATGGAGAATCATTCTGTGTTAGACCCCGGGAGTGTGTGATGGGACGGTGTGGATGGAGAATCACTTTGTGTCTGACCCCGGGTTTTGGTGATGGGACGGTTTGGATGGAGATTCATTCTGTGTTAGACCCCGGGAGTGTGTGATGGGACGGTGTGGATGGAGAATCACTCTGTGTCTGACCCCGGGTTTTTGTGATGTGACGGTTTGGATGGAGATTCATTTTGTGTTAGACCCCGGGAGTGTGTGATGGGACAGTGAGGAGGGAGATTCACTCTGTGTCAGACCCAGGAAGTTTGTGATGGGACGGTGTGGATGGAGATTCACTCTGTGTATGACCCCGGGAGTGTGTGATAGGACGGTGAGGTGGGAGATTCACTCTGTGTCTGACCCCGGGGACGTGTAATGGGACGGTTTGGATGCAGATTCACTCTGTGTCTGACCCCGGGAGTGTGTGATGGGACCGTGAGGAGTGAGATTTACTCTTTGTCTGACCACGGGAGTTTGTCATGGAAAGGTGTGGATGCAGATTCTCTCTATGTCTGACCCCTGGAATTTTTGAATGGATGGTGTGGAAGGAGATTCACTCTGTGTCTGACCCCGGGCAATGTGTGGTGGGACGGTTTGGATGCAGGTTCACTCAGTGTCTGACCCAGGGCTTTTGTGATGGGACGGTGAGGAGGGAGATTCACTCTCTGTCTGACCCCGGGAACGTGTGATGGGACGGTTGGATGGAGATTCTCTCTGTGTCTGACACCTGGCTTTTGTGATGGGACGGTGAGGAGGGCGATTCACTCTGTGTCTGACCCCGAGAGTGTATGTTGGGACTGTGTGGATGGAGATTCACTCTGCGTCTCAACCCGGGACCCTGTGATGGGACGGTTTGGATGGAGATTCACTCTGTGTCAGACCCCGGGAGTGTGTGATGGGACGGTGAGGAGGGAGTTTCACTCTGTTTCACACCCCGGGAGTTTGTGATGGATAGGTGTGGATGCAGATTCACTCTAAGTCTGACCCCGGGAGTGTGTGATGGGACGGTGAAGAGGGAGTTTCACTCAGTGTCTGACCCAGGGCTTTTGTGATGGGACGGTGAGGAGGGAGATTCACTCTCTGTCTGACCCCGGCAATGTGTGATGGGACGGTTTGGATGGAGGTTCACTCAGTGTCTGACCCCGGGAGTTTAAGATCTGACGGTGTGGATGGAGATTCACTCTGTGTATTACCCCGGGAATGTGTGATGGGACGGTTTGGATGGAGATTCACTCTGTGTCTGACCCCGGGAGTGTGTGATGGGACCGTGAGGAGGGAGATTTACTCTTTGTCTGACCACGGGAGTTTGTCATGGAAAGGTGTGGATGCAGATTCTCTCTATGACTGAACCCTTTAATTTTTGAATGGATGGTGTGGAAGGAGATTCACTCTGTGTCTGACCCCGGGCAATGTGTGATGGGACGGTTTGGATGCAGGTTCACTCAGTGTCTGACCCAGGGCTTTTGTGATGGGACGGTGTGGAGGGAGATTCACTCTGTGTCTGACCCCGGGCTTTTGTGATGAGACGGTGTGGAGGGAGATTCACACTGTGTCTGACCCCGGGCCTTTGTGATGGGACGGTGAGGAGGGAGATTCACTCACTGTCTGACCCCGGGAACGTGTGATGGGACGGTTGGATGTAGATTCTCTCTGTGTCTGACCCCGGGCTTTTGTGATGGGACGGTGAGGAGGGAGATTCAATCTGTTTCTGACCGCGGGAACGTGTGATGGGACGGTTTGGATGGAGGTTCACTCTGTGTCTGACCCCTGGAATTTGTGATGGGATGGTGTGGAAGGAGATTCACTCTGTGTCAGACACCGGGAGTTTGTGATGGGACGGTGTGGATGGAGATTCACTCTGTGTCTGACACCGGGCTTTTGTGATGGGACGGTGAAGAGGGAGATTCACACAGAGTCTGACCCAGGGCTTTTGTGATGGGACGGTGAGGAGGGAGATTCACTCTCTGTCTGACCCCGGCAATGTGTGATGGGACGGTTTGGATGGAGGTTCACTCAGTGTCTGACCCCGGGAGTTTAAGATCTGACGGTGTGGATGGAGATTCACTCTGTGTATTACCCCGGGAATGTGTGATGGGACGGTTTGGATGGAGATTCACTCTGTGTCTGACCCCGGGAGTGTGTGATGGGACCGTGAGGAGGGAGATTTACTCTTTGTCTGACCACGGGAGTTTGTCATGGAAAGGTGTGGATGCAGATTCTCTCTATGACTGAACCCTTTAATTTTTGAATGGATGGTGTGGAAGGAGATTCACTCTGTGTCTGACCCCGGGCAATGTGTGATGGGACGGTTTGGATGCAGGTTCACTCAGTGTCTGACCCAGGGCTTTTGTGATGGGACGGTGTGGAGGGAGATTCACTCTGTGTCTGACCCCGGGCTTTTGTGATGAGACGGTGTGGAGGGAGATTCACACTGTGTCTGACCCCGGGCCTTTGTGATGGGACGGTGAGGAGGGAGATTCACTCACTGTCTGACCCCGGGAACGTGTGATGGGACGGGTGGATGTAGATTCTCTCTGTGTCTGACCCCGGGCTTTTGTGATGGGACGGTGAGGAGGGAGATTCAATCTGTTTCTGACCGCGGGAACGTGTGATGGGACGGTTTGGATGGAGGTTCACTCTGTGTCTGACCCCTGGAATTTGTGATGGGATGGTGTGGAAGGAGATTCACTCTGTGTCAGACACCGGGAGTTTGTGATGGGACGGTGTGGATGGAGATTCACTCTGTGTCTGACACCGGGCTTTTGTGATGGGACGGTGAAGAGGGAGATTCACTCTGTGTCTGACACCGGGCTTTTGTGATGGGACGGTGAAGAGAGAGATTCACTCTGTGTCTGACCCCGGGAACGTGTGATGGAACGGTTTGGATGGTGGTTCACTCTGTGTCTGATCCCGGGAGTGTGTGATGGGACGGTGAAGAGGGAGATTCACTTTGTGTCTGACCCCGGGCATTTGTGATGGGACGGTGAGGAGGGAGATTCACTCTGTGTCTGACCCCGGGAACGTGTGATGGAACGGTTTGGATGGAGGTTCACTCTGTGTCTGACCCCGGAAGTTTGTGATGGGACGGTGTGGATGGTGATTCACTCTGTGTCTGACCCGGGAGTGTGTGATAGGACTGTGAGGAGGGAGATTCACTCTGTGTCTGACCCCGGGGTCGTGTGATGGGACGGTTTGGATGCAGATTCACTCTGTGTCTGACCCCGGGAGAGTGTGATGGGACCGTGAGGAGGGAGATTTACTCTTTGTCTGACCACGGGAGTTTGTCATGGAAAGGTGTGGATGCAGATTCTCTCTATGTCTGACCCCTGGAATTTTTGAATGGATGGTGTGGAAGGAGATTCACTCTGTGTCTGACCCCGGGCAATGTGTGATGGGACGGTTTGGATGCAGGTTCACTCAGTGTCTGACCCAGGGCTTTTGTGATGGGACGGTGAGGAGGGAGATTCACTCTCTGTCTGACCCCGGGACCCTGTGATGGGACGGTTTGGATGGAGATTCACTCTGTGTCAGACCCCGGGAGTGTGTGATGGGACGGTGAGGAGGGAGATTCACTCTGTGTCTGACCCCGGGCTTTTGTGATGGGACGGTGAGGAGGGAGATTCACTCTCTGTCTGACCCCGGCAATGTGTGATGGGACGGTTTGGATGGAGGTTCACTCAGTGTCTGACCCCGGGAGTTTAAGATCTGACGGTGTGGATGGAGATTCACTCTGTGTATTACCCCGGGAATGTGTGATGGGACGGTTTGGATGGAGATTCACTCTGTGACTGACCCCGGGCTTCTGTGATGGGACGGTGAAGAGGGAGATTCACTCTGTGTCTGACACCGGGATCGTGTGATGGAACGGTTTGGATGGAGGTTCGCTCTGAGTCAGAACCCGGGAGGGTATGTTGCGACTGTGAGGATGGAGATTCACTCTGCGTCTGACCCCGGGACCCTGTGATGGGACGGTTTGGATGGAGATTCACTCTGTGTCCGACCCCGGGAGTGTGTGATGGGACGGTGAGGAGGGAGTTTCACTCTGTTTCACACCCCGGGAGTTTGTGATGGATAGGTGTGGAGGGAGATTCAATCTGTGTCTGACCACGGCAATGTGAGATGGGACGATTTGGATGGAGATTCACTCTGTTTCTGACCCCGGGCTTTTGTGATGGGACGGTGAGGAGGGAGATTCAATCTGTTTCTGACCGCGGGAACGTGTGATGGGACGGTTTGGATGGAGGTTCACTCAGTGTCTGACCCAGGTCTTTTGTGATGGGACGGTGTGGAGGGAGATTCACTCTGTGTCAGACACCGGGAGTTTGTCATGGGACGGTGTGGATGGAGATTCACTCTGTGTCTGACACCGGGCTTTTGTGATGGGACGGTGAAGAGAGAGATTCACTCTGTGTCTGACCCCGGGAACGTGTGATGGAACGGTTTGGATGGTGGTTCACTAAGTGTCTGATCCCGGGAGTGTGTGATGGGACGGTGAAGAGGGAGATTCACTTTGTGTCTGACCCCGGGCATTTGTGATGGGACGGTGAGCAGGGAGATTCACTCTGTGTCTGACCCCGGGAACGTGCGATGGAACGGTTTGGATGGAGGTTCACTCTGTGTCTGACCCCGGAAGTTTGTGATGGGACGGTGTAGAGGGAGATTCACTTTGTGTCTGACCCCGGGCATTTGTGATGGGACGGTGAGGAGGGAGATTCACTCTGTGTCTGACCCCGGGAACGTGTGATGGAACGGTTTGGATGGAGGTTCTCTCTATGTCTGACCCCTGGAATTTTTGAATGGATGGTGTGGAAGGAGATTCACTCTCTGTCTGACCCCGGGAACGTGTGATGGGACGGTTGGATGGAGATTCTCTCTGTGTCTGACACCTGGCTTTTGTGATGGGACGGTGAGGAGGGAGATTCACTCTCTGTCTGACCCCGGGAACGTGTGATGGGACGGTGTAGAGGGAGATTCACTTTGTGTCTGACCCCGGGCATTTGTGATGGGACGGTGAGGAGGGAGATTCACTCTGTGTCTGACCCCGGGCAATGTGTGATGGGACGGTTTGGATGCAGGTTCACTCAGTGTCTGACCCAGGGCTTTTGTGATGGGACGGTGAGGAGGGAGATTCACTCTCTGTCTGACCCCGGGAACGTTTGATGGGACGGTTGGATGGAGATTCTCTCTGTGTCTGACACCTGGCTTTTGTGATGGGACGGTGAGGAGGGCGATTCACTCTGTGTCTGACCCCGAGAGTGTATGTTGGGACTGTGTGGATGGAGATTCACTCTGCGTCTCACCCCGGGACCCTGTGATGGGACGGTTTGGATGGAGATTCACTCTGTGTCAGACCCCGGGAGTGTGTGATGGGACGGTGAGGAGGGGGTTTCACTCTGTTTCACACCCCGGGAGTTTGTGATGGATAGGTGTGGATGCAGATTCACTCTAAGTCTGACCCCGGGAGTGTGTGATGGGACGGTGAAGAGGGAGATTCATTCAGTGTCTGACCCAGGGCTTTTGTGATGGGACGGTGAGGAGGGAGATTCACTCTCTGTCTGACCCCGGCAATGTGTGATGGGACGGTTTGGATGGAGGTTCACTCAGTGTCTGACCCCGGGAGTTTAAGATCTGACGGTGTGGATGGAGATTCACTCTGTGTATTACCCCGGGAATGTGTGATGGGACGGTTTGGATGGAGATTCACTCTGTGTCTGACCCCGGGAGTGTGTGATGGGACCGTGAGGAGGGAGATTTACTCTTTGTCTGACCACGGGAGTTTGTGATGGGACGCTCTGGATGGAGATTCACTCTGTGTCTGACCCCGGGAAAGTATGATGGGCCGGTGTGTATGGAGATTCACTTTGTGTCTGACCCAGGGTTTCTGTGTTGGGCCGGTGTGGATGGAGATTCACTCTGTGTCTGACCCCGGGAGTGTGTGATGGGACGGTATGGATGGAGATTCACTCTGTGACTGACGCCGGGAAAGTGTGATGGGACAGTGTGGATGGAGATTCACTCTGTGTCTGACCTCGGGCTTTTGTGATGGGACGGTGAGTAGGGAGATTCACTCTGTGTCAGACCCCGGAAGTTTGTGATGGGACGGTGTGGATGGAGATTCATTCTGTGTTAGACCCCGGGAGTGTGTGATGGGACGGTGTGGAGGGAGATTCACTCTCTGTCTGACCGCGGGTTTTTGTGATGGTCCGGTGTGGATGGAGAATCACTCTGTGTCTGACCCCGGGTTTTGGTGATGGGACGGTTTGGATGGAGATTCATTCTGTGTTAGACCCCGGGAGTGTGTGATGGGACGGTGTGGATGGAGAATCACTCTGTGTCTGACCCCGGGTTTTGGTGATGGGACGGTTTGGATGGAGAATCACTCTGTGTCTGACCCCGGGTTTTGGTGATGGGACGGTTTGGATGGAGATTCATTCTGTGTTAGACCCCGGGAGTGTGTGATGGGACGGTGTGGATGGAGAATCACTCTGTGTCTGACCCCGGGTTTTGGTGATGGGACGGTTTGGATGGAGATTCATTCTGTGTTAGACCCCGGGAGTGTGTGATGGGACGGTGTGGATGGAGAATCATTCTGTGTTAGACCCCGGGAGTGTGTGATGGGACGGTGTGGATGGAGAATCACTTTGTGTCTGACCCCGGGTTTTGGTGATGGGACGGTTTGGATGGAGATTCATTCTGTGTTAGACCCCGGGAGTGTGTGATGGGACGGTGTGGATGGAGAATCACTCTGTGTCTGACCCCGGGTTTTTGTGATGTGACGGTTTGGATGGAGATTCATTCTTTGTTAGACCCCGGGAGTGTGTGATGGGACAGTGAGGAGGGAGATTCACTCTGTGTCAGACCCAGGACGTTTGTGATGGGACGGTGTGGATGGAGATTCACTCTGTGTCTGACCCCGGGAGTGTGTGATGGGACGGTATGGATGGAGATTCACTCTGTGTCTGAAGCCGGGAAAGTGTGATGGGACGGTTTGGATGGAGATTCACTCTGTGTCTGACCTCGGGCTTTTGTGATGGGACGGTGAGTAGGGAGATTCACTCTGTGTCAGACCCCGGAAGTTTGTGATGGGACGGTGTGGATGGAGATTCATTCTGTGTTAGACCCCGGGAGTGTGTGATGGGACGGTGTGGAGGGAGATTCACTCTCTGTCTGACCGCGGGTTTTTGTGATGGTCCGGTGTGGATGGAGAATCACTCTGTGTCTGACCCCGGGAGTTTGTGATGGGACGGTGTGGATGGAGAATCATTCTGTGTTAGACCCCGGGAGTGTGTGATGGGACGGTGTGGATGGAGAATCACTTTGTGTCTGACCCCGGGTTTTGGTGATGGGACGGTTTGGATGGAGATTCATTCTGTGTTAGACCCCGGGAGTGTGTGATGGGACGGTGTGGATGGAGAATCACTCTGTGTCTGACCCCGGGTTTTTGTGATGTGACGGTTTGGATGGAGATTCATTCTGTGTTAGACCCCGGGAGTGTGTGATGGGACAGTGAGGAGGGAGATTCACTCTGTGTCAGACCCAGGACGTTTGTGATGGGACGGTGTGGATGGAGATTCACTCTGTGTCTGACCCCGGGAGTGTGTGATGGGACGGTATGGATGGAGATTCACTCTGTGTCTGACGCCGGGAAAGTGTGATGGGACGGTTTGGATGGAGATTCACTCTGTGTCTGACCTCGGGCTTTTGTGATGGGACGGTGAGTAGGGAGATTCACTCTGTGTCAGACCCCGGAAGTTTGTGATGGGACGGTGTGGATGGAGATTCATTCTGTGTTAGACCCCGGGAGTGTGTGATGGGACGGTGTGGAGGGAGATTCACTCTCTGTCTGACCGCGGGTTTTTGTGATGGTCCGGTGTGGATGGAGAATCACTCTGTGTCTGACCCCGGGAGTTTGTGATGGGACGGTGTGGATGGAGAATCATTCTGTGTTAGACCCCGGGAGTGTGTGATGGGACGGTGTGGATGGAGAATCACTTTGTGTCTGACCCCGGGTTTTGGTGATGGGACGGTTGGTTGGAGATTCATTCTGTGTTAGACCCCGGGAGTGTGTGATGGGACGGTGTGGATGGAGAATCACTCTGTGTCTGACCCCGGGTTTTTGTGATGTGACGGTTTGGATGGAGATTCATTCTGTGTTAGACCCCGGGAGTGTGTGATGGGACAGTGAGGAGGGAGATTCACTCTGTGTCAGACCCAGGAAGTTTGTGATGGGACGGTGTGGATGGAGATTCACTCTGTGTCTGACCCGGGGAGTGTGTGATGGGACGGTGAGGTGGGAGATTCACTCTGTGTCTGACCCCGGGAAAGTGTGATGGGACGGTTTGGATGCAGATTCACTCTTTGTCTGGCCTCGGGAGTTTGTGATGGGACGGTGTGGATGGAGACTCACTCTGTGTCTGACACCTTGAGTTTGTGATGGGACGGAATGGATGGAGACTCACACTGTGTCTGACCCCGGGTTTTTGTGATGGGACGGTTTGGATGGAGATTCATTCTGTGTTAGACCCCGGGAGTGTGTGATGGGACGGTGAGGAGGGAGATTCATTCTGTGTCAGACCCCGGAAGTTTGTGATGGGACGGTGTGGATGGAGATTCACTCTGTGTCTGACCCGGGGAGTGTGTGTTGGGACGGTGAGGAGGGAGATTCACTCTGTGTCTGACCCCGGGAACGTGTGATGGGACGGTTTGGATTCAGATTCACTCTGTTCTTGACGCCGGAATTGTGTGATGGGACGGTGAGGAGGGAGATTTACTCTTTCTCTGACCCCGGGAGTTTGTGATGGAAAGGTGTGGATGCAGATTCACTCTATGTCTGACCCCTGGAATTTGTGATGGGATGGTGTGGAAGGCGATTCACTCAGTGTCTGACCCCGGGCTTTTGTGATGGGATTGTGTGGAGGGAGATTCACTCTGCGTCTGACCCCGGGCTTTTGTGATGGGACGCTCTGGATGGAGATTCACTCTGTGTCTGACCCGGGAAAGTATGATGGGCCGGTGTGTATGGAGATTCACTTTGTGTCTGACCCAGGGTTTCTGTGTTGGGCCGGTGTGGATGGAGATTCACTCTGTGTCTGACCCCGGGAGTGTGTGATGGGACGGTATGGATGGAGATTCACTCTGTGTCTGACGCCGGGAAAGTGTGATGGGACGGTGTGGATGGAGATTCACTCTGCGTCTCACCCCGGGACCCTGTGATGGGACGGTTTGGATGGAGATTCACTCTGTGTCAGACCCCGGGAGTGTGTGATGGGACGGTGAGGAGGGAGTTTCACTCTGTTTCACACCCCGGGAGTTTGTGATGGATAGGTGTGGATGCAGATTCACTCTAAGTCTGACCCCGGGAGTGTGTGATGGGACGGTGAAGAGGGAGATTCACTCAGTGTCTGACCCAGGGCTTTTGTGATGGGACGGTGAGGAGGGAGATTCACTCTCTGTCTGACCCCGGCAATTTGTGATGGGACGGTTTGGATGGAGGTTCACTCAGTGTCTGACCCCGGGAGTTTAAGATCTGACGGTGTGGATGGAGATTCACTCTGTGTATTACCCCGGGAATGTGTGATGGGACGGTTTGGATGGAGATTCACTCTGTGTCTGACCCCGGGAGTGTGTGATGGGACCGTGAGGAGGGAGATTTACTCTTTGTCTGACCACGGGAGTTTGTGATGGGACGCTCTGGATGGAGATTCACTCTGTGTCTGACCCCGGGAAAGTATGATGGGCCGGTGTGTATGGAGATTCACTTTGTGTCTGACCCAGGGTTTCTGTGTTGGGCCGGTGTGGATGGAGATTCACTCTGTGTCTGACCCCGGGAGTGTGTGATGGGACGGTATGGATGGAGATTCACTCTGTGTCTGACGCCGGGAAAGTGTGATGGGACAGTGTGGATGGAGATTCACTCTGTGTCTGACCTCGGGCTTTTGTGATGGGACGGTGAGTAGGGAGATTCACTCTGTGTCAGACCCCGGAAGTTTGTGATGGGACGGTGTGGATGGAGATTCATTCTGTGTTAGACCCCGGGAGTGTGTGATGGGACGGTGTGGAGGGAGATTCACTCTCTGTCTGACCGCGGGTTTTTGTGATGGTCCGGTGTGGATGGAGAATCACTCTGTGTCTGACCCCGGGTTTTGGTGATGGGACGGTTTGAATGGAGATTCATTCTGTGTTAGACCCCGGGAGTGTGTGATGGGACGGTGTGGATGGAGAATCACTCTGTGTCTGACCCCGGGTTTTGGTGATGGGACGGTTTGGATGGAGAATCACTCTGTGTCTGACCCCGGGTTTTGGTGATGGGACGGTTTGGATGGAGATTCATTCTGTGTTAGACCCCGGGAGTGTGTGATGGGACGGTGTGGATGGAGAATCACTCTGTGTCTGACCCCGGGTTTTGGTGATGGGACGGTTTGGATGGAGATTCATTCTGTGTTAGACCCCGGGAGTGTGTGATGGGACGGTGTGGATGGAGAATCATTCTGTGTTAGACCCCGGGAGTGTGTGATGGGACGGTGTGGATGGAGAATCACTTTGTGTCTGACCCCGGGTTTTGGTGATGGGACGGTTTGGATGGAGATTCATTCTGTGTTAGACCCCGGGAGTGTGTGATGGGACGGTGTGGATGGAGAATCACTCTGTGTCTGACCCCGGGTTTTGGTGATGTGACGGTTTGGATGGAGATTCATTCTGTGTTAGACCCCGGGAGTGTGTGATGGGACAGTGAGGAGGGAGATTCACTCTGTGTCAGACCCAGGACGTTTGTGATGGGACGGTGTGGATGGAGATTCACTCTGTGTCTGACCCCGGGAGTGTGTGATGGGACGGTATGGATGGAGATTCACTCTGTGTCTGACGCCGGGAAAGTGTGATGGGACGGTTTGGATGGAGATTCACTCTGTGTCTGACCTCGGGCTTTTGTGATGGGACGGTGAGTAGGGAGATTCACTCTGTGTCAGACCCCGGAAGTTTGTGATGGGACGGTGTGGATGGAGATTCATTCTGTGTTAGACCCCGGGAGTGTGTGATGGGACGGTGTGGAGGGAGATTCACTCTCTGTCTGACCGCGGGTTTTTGTGATGGTCCGGTGTGGATGGAGAATCACTCTGTGTCTGACCCCGGGAGTTTGTGATGGGACGGTGTGGATGGAGAATCATTCTGTGTTAGACCCCGGGAGTGTGTGATGGGACGGTGTGGATGGAGAATCACTTTGTGTCTGACCCCGGGTTTTGGTGATGGGACGGTTTGGTTGGAGATTCATTCTGTGTTAGACCCCGGGAGTGTGTGATGGGACGGTGTGGATGGAGAATCACTCTGTGTCTGACCCCGGGTTTTTGTGATGTGACGGTTTGGATGGAGATTCACTCTGTGTCTGACCCGGGGAGTGTGTGATGGGACGGTGAGGTGGGAGATTCACTCTGTGTCTGACCCCGGGAAAGTGTGATGGGACGGTTTGGATGCAGATTCACTCTTTGTCTGGCCTCGGGAGTTTGTGATGGGACGGTGTGGATGGAGACTCACTCTGTGTCTGACACCTTGAGTTTGTGATGGGACGGAATGGATGGAGACTCACAGTGTGTCTGACCCCGGGTTTTTGTGATGGGACGGTTTGGATGGAGATTCATTCTGTGTTAGACCCCGGGAGTGTGTGATGGGACGGTGAGGAGGGAGATTCATTCTGTGTCAGACCCCGGAAGTTTGTGATGGGACGGTGTGGATGGAGATTCACTCTGTGTCTGACCCGGGGAGTGTGTGTTGGGACGGTGAGGAGGGAGATTCACTCTGTGTCTGACCCCGGGAACGTGTGATGGGACGGTTTGGATTCAGATTCACTCTGTTCTTGACGCCGGAATTGTGTGATGGGACGGTGAGGAGGGAGATTTACTCTTTCTCTGACCCCGGGAGTTTGTGATGGAAAGGTGTGGATGCAGATTCACTCTATGTCTGACCCCTGGAATTTGTGATGGGATGGTGTGGAAGGAGATTCACTCTGTGTCTGACCCCGGGAAAGTATGATGGACCGGTGTGTATGGAGATTCACTTTGTGTCTGACCCAGGGTTTCTGTGTTGGGCCGGTGTGGATGGAGATTCACTCTGTGTCTGACCCCGGGAGTGTGTGATGGGACGGTATGGATGGAGATTCACTCTGTGTCTGACGCCGGGAAAGTGTGATGGGACGGTGTGGATGGAGATTCACTCTGTGTCTGACCTCGGGCTTTTGTGATGGGACGGTGAGTAGGGAGATTCACTCTGTGTCAGACCCCGGAAGTTTGTGATGGGACGGTGTGGATGGAGATTCATTCTGTGTTAGACCCCGGGAGTGTGTGATGGGACGGTGTGGAGGGAGATTCACTCTCTGTCTGACCGCGGGTTTTTGTGATGGTCCGGTGTGGATGGAGAATCACTCTGTGTCTGACCCCGGGTTTTGGTGATGGGACGGTTTGGATGGAGATTCACTCTGTGTCAGACCCAGGACGTTTGTGATGGGACGGTGTGGATGGAGATTCACTCTGTGTCTGACCCCGGGAGTGTGTGATGGGACGGTATGGATGGAGATTCACTCTGTGTCTGACGCCGGGAAAGTGTGATGGGACGGTTTGGATGGAGATTCACTCTGTGTCTGACCTCGGGCTTTTGTGATGGGACGGTGAGTAGGGAGATTCACTCTGTGTCAGACCCCGGAAGTTTGTGATGGGACGGTGTGGATGGAGATTCATTCTGTGTTAGACCCCGGGAGTGTGTGATGGGACGGTGTGGAGGGAGATTCACTCTCTGTCTGACCGCGGGTTTTTGTGATGGTCCGGTGTGGATGGAGAAACACTCTGTGTCTGACCCCGGGAGTTTGTGATGGGACGGTGTGGATGGAGAATCATTCTGTGTTAGACCCCGGGAGTGTGTGATGGGACGGTGTGGATGGAGAATCACTTTGTGTCTGACCCCGGGTTTTGGTGATGGGACGGTTTGGATGGAGATTCATTCTGTGTTAGACCCCGGGAGTGTGTGATGGGACGGTGTGGATGGAGAATCACTCTGGGTCTGACCCCGGGTTTTTGTGATGTGACGGTTTGGATGGAGATTCATTCTGTGTTAGACCCCGGGAGTGTGTGATGGGACAGTGAGGAGGGAGATTCACTCTGTGTCAGACCCAGGACGTTTGTGATGGGACGGTGTGGATGGAGATTCACTCTGTGTCTGACCCCGGGAGTGTGTGATGGGACGGTATGGATGGAGATTCACTCTGTGTCTGACGCCGGGAAAGTGTGATGGGACGGTTTGGATGGAGATTCACTCTGTGTCTGACCTCGGGCTTTTGTGATGGGACGGTGAGTAGGGAGATTCACTCTGTGTCAGACCCCGGAAGTTTGTGATGGGACGGTGTGGATGGAGATTCATTCTGTGTTAGACCCCGGGAGTGTGTGATGGGACGGTGTGGAGGGAGATTCACTCTCTGTCTGACCGCGGGTTTTTGTGATGGTCCGGTGTGGATGGAGAATCACTCTGTGTCTGACCCCGGGAGTTTGTTATGGGACGGTGTGGATGGAGAATCATTCTGTGTTAGACCCCGGGAGTGTGTGATGGGACGGTGTGGATGGAGAATCACTTTGTGTCTGACCCCGGGTTTTGGTGATGGGACGGTTTGGTTGGAGATTCATTCTGTGTTAGACCCCGGGAGTGTGTGATGGGACGGTGTGGATGGAGAATCACTCTGTGTCTGACCCCGGGTTTTGTGATGTGACGGTTTGGATGGAGATTCACTCTGTGTCTGACCCGGGGAGTGTGTGATGGGACGGTGAGGTGGGAGATTCACTCTGTGTCTGACCCCGGGAAAGTGTGATGGGACGGTTTGGATGCAGATTCACTCTTTGTCTGGCCTCGGGAGTTTGTGATGGGACGGTGTGGATGGAGACTCACTCTGTGTCTGACACCTTGAGTTTGTGATGGGACGGAATGGATGGAGACTCACACTGTGTCTGACCCCGGGTTTTTGTGATGGGACGGTTTGGATGGAGATTCATTCTGTGTTAGACCCCGGGAGTGTGTGATGGGACGGTGAGGAGGGAGATTCATTCTGTGTCAGACCCCGGAAGTTTGTGATGGGACGGTGTGGATGGAGATTCACTCTGTGTCTGACCCGGGGAGTGTGTGTTGGGACGGTGAGGAGGGAGATTCACTCTGTGTCTGACCCCGGGAACGTGTGATGGGACGGTTTGGATTCAGATTCACTCTGTTCTTGACGCCGGAATTGTGTGATGGGACGGTGAGGAGGGAGATTTACTCTTTCTCTGACCCCGGGAGTTTGTGATGGAAAGGTGTGGATGCAGATTCACTCTATGTCTGACCCCTGGAATTTGTGATGGGATGGTGTGGAAGGAGATTCACTCAGTGTCTGACCCCGGGCTTTTGTGATGGGATTGTGTGGAGGGAGATTCACTCTGCGTCTGACCCCGGGCTTTTGTGATGGGACGCTCTGGATGGAGATTCACTCTGTGTCTGACCCCGGGAAAGTATGATGGGCCGGTGTGTATGGAGATTCACTTTGTGTCTGACCCAGGGTTTCTGTGTTGGGCCGGTGTGGATGGAGATTCACTCTGTGTCTGACCCCGGGAGTGTGTGATGGGACGGTATGGATGGAGATTCACTCTGTGTCTGACGCCGGGAAAGTGTGATGGGACGGTGTGGATGGAGATTCACTCTGTGTCTGACCTCGGGCTTTTGTGATGGGACGGTGAGTAGAGAGATTCACTCTGTGTCAGACCCCGGAAGTTTGTGATGGGACGGTGTGGAGGGAGATTCACTCTCTGTCTGACCGCGGGTTTTTGTGATGGTCCGGTGTGGATGGAGAATCACTCTGTGTCTGACCCCGGGTTTTGGTGATGGGACGGTTTGGATGGAGATTCATTCTGTGTTAGACCCCGGGAGTGTGTGATGGGACGGTGTGGATGGAGAATCACTCTGTGTCTGACCCCGGGTTTTGGTGATGGGACGGTTTGGATGGAGATTCATTCTGTGTTAGACCCCGGGAGTGTGTGATGGGACGGTGTGGATGGAGAATCACTCTGTGGCTGACCCCGGGTTTTTGTGATGTGACGGTTTGGATGGAGATTCATTCTGTGTTAGACCCCGGGAGTGTGTGATGGGACAGTGAGGAGGGAGATTCACTCTGTGTCAGACCCAGGACGTTTGTGATGGGACGGTGTGGATGGAGATTCACTCTGTGTCTGACCCCGGGAGTGTGTGATGGGACGGTATGGATGGAGATTCACTCTGTGTCTGACGCCGGGAAAGTGTGATGGGACGGTTTGGATGGAGATTCACTCTGTGTCTGACCTCGGGCTTTTGTGATGGGACGGTGAGTAGGGAGATTCACTCTGTGTCAGACCCCGGAAGTTTGTGATGGGACGGTGTGGATGGAGATTCATTCTGTGTTAGACCCCGGGAGTGTGTGATGGGACGGTGTGGAGGGAGATTCACTCTCTGTCTGACCGCGGGTTTTTGTGATGGTCCGGTGTGGATGGAGAATCACTCTGTGTCTGACCCCGGGAGTTTGTGATGGGACGGTGTGGATGGAGAATCATTCTGTGTTAGACCCCGGGAGTGTGTGATGGGACGGTGTGGATGGAGAATCACTTTGTGTCTGACCCCGGGTTTTGGTGATGGGACGGTTTGGATGGAGATTCATTCTGTGTTAGACCCCGGGAGTGTGTGATGGGACGGTGTGGATGGAGAATCACTCTGTGTCTGAACCCGGGTTTTTGTGATGTGACTGTTTGGATGGAGATTCATTCTGTGTTAGACCCCGGGAGTGTGTGATGGGACAGTGAGGAGGGAGATTCACTCTGTGTCAGACCCAGGAAGTTTGTGATGGGACGGTGTGGATGGAGATTCACTCTGTGTCTGACCCGGGGAGTGTGTGATGGGACGGTGAGGTGGGAGATTCACTCTGTGCCTGTCCCCGGGAAAGTGTGATGGGACGGTTTGGATGCAGATTCACTCTTTGTCTGGCCTCGGGAGTTTGTGATGGGACGATGTGGATGGAGACTCACTCTGTGTCTGACACCTTGAGTTTGTGATGGGACGGAATGGATGGAGACTCACGCTGTGTCTGACCCCGGGTTTTTGTGATGGGACGGTTTGGATGGAGATTCATTCTGTGTTAGACCCCGGGAGTGTGTGATGGGACGGTGAGGAGGGAGATTCACTCTGTGTCAGACCCCGGAAGTTTGTGATGGGACGGTGTGGATGGAGATTCACTCTGTGTCTGACCCGGGGAGTGTGTGATGGGACGGTGAGGAGGGAGATTCACTCTGTGTCTGACCCCGTGAGTTTATGATGGGCCGGTGTGTATGGAAATTCACTCTGTGTCTGACCCCGGGAGTGTGTGTTGGGACGGTGAGGAGGGAGATTCACTCTGTGCCTGACCCAGGGAACGTGTGATGGGACGGTTTGGATGCAGATTCACACTGTTCCTGTCGCCGGGAGTGTGTGATGGGACGGTGAGGAGGGAGGTTTACTCTTTCTCTGACCCCGGGAGTTTGTGATGGAAAGGTGTGGATGCAGATTCATTCTATGTCTGACCCCTGGAATTTGTGATGGGATGGTGTGGAAGGAGATTCACTCAGTGTCTGACCCCGGGCTTTTGTGATGGGATTGTGTGGAGGGAGATTCACTATGCGTCTGACCCCGGGCTTTTGTGATGGGACGCTCTGGATGGAGATTCACTCTGTGTCTGACCCCGGGAAAGTATGATGGGCCGGTGTGTATGGAGATTCACTTTGTGTCTGACCCAGGGTTTCTGTGTTGGGCCGGTGTGGATGGAGATTCACTCTGTGTCTGACCCCGGGAGTGTGTGATGGGACGGTATGGATGGAGATTCACTCTGTGTCTGACGCCGGGAAAGTGTGATGGGACGGTTTGGATGGAGATTCACTCTGTGTCTGACCTCGGGCTTTTGTGATGGGACGGTGAGTAGGGAGATTCACTCTGTGTCAGACCCCGGAAGTTTGTGATGGGACGGTGTGGATGGAGATTCATTCTGTGTTAGACCCCGGGAGTGTGTGATGGGACAGTGAGGAGGAAGATTCACTCTGTGTCAGACCCAGGAAGTTTGTGCTGGGACGGTGTGGATGGAGATTCACTCTGTGTCTGACCCCGGGCTTTTGTGATGGGACGGTGAGTAGGGAGATTCACACTCTGTCTGACCCAGGGAGTGTGTGATGGGACGGTGAGGAGGGAGATTCACTCTGTGTCTGAACCAGCGAACGTGTGATGGAAAGGTGTGTAAGCAGATTCACTCTATGTCTGACCCCTGGAATTTGTGATAGGATGGTGTGGAAGGAGATTCACTCTATGTCTGACCCCGGGCTTTTGTGATGGGACGGTATGGATGGAGATTCACTCTGTGTCTGACCCCGGGCTTTTGTGATGGGACGCTCTGGATGGAGATTCACTCTGTGCCTGACCCCGGGAATGTATGATGGGCCGTTGTGTATGGAGATTCACTTTGTGTCTGACCCCGGTCTTTTGTGATGGGACGGTGTGGAGGGAGATTCACTCTGTGTCTGACCCCGGGAGTGTGTGATGGGACCGTGAGGAGGGTGATTTACTAATTGTCTGACCCCGGGAGTTTGTGATGGAAAGGTGTGGATGCAGTTTCACTCTATGTCTGATCCCTGGAATTTGTGATGGGATGGTGTGGAAGGAGATTCACTCTGTGTCTGACCCCGGGCAATGTGTGATGGGACGGTTTGGATGCAGGTTCACTGAGTGTTTGACTCCGGGCTTTTGTGATGGGATTGTGTGGAGGGAGATTCACTCTGTGTCTGACCCCGGGAAAGCGTGATGGGACCGTTTGGATGGAGATTCACTCTGTGTCAGACCCCTGGAAATTATGATGGGACTGTTTGCATGGAGATTCACTCTGTGTCTGACCCCGGGACAGTGTGATGGGACGGTTTTGATGGAGATTCACTCTGTGTCAGACCCCGGGAGTGTGTGATGGGACGGTGTGGAGGGAGATTCACACTGTTTCTGAACCCGAGACAGTGTGATGGGACGGTTTTGATGGAGATTCACTCTGTGTCAGACCCCGGGAGTGTGTGATGGGACGGTGTGGAGGGAGATTCACTCTCTGTCTGACCACAGGTTTTTGTGATGGTCCGGTGTGGATGGAGATAAACTCTGTGTCTGACCCCGGGAGTTTGTGATGGGACGGTTTGGATGGAGATTCATTCTGTGTTAGACCCCGGGAGTGTGTGATGGGACGGTGTGGATGGAGAATCACTCTGTGTCTGAACCCGGGTTTTTGTGATGTGACTGTTTGGATGGAGATTCATTCTGTGTTAGACCCCGGGAGTGTGTGATGGGACAGTGAGGAGGGAGATTCACTCTGTGTCAGACCCAGGAAGTTTGTGATGGGACGGTGAGGTGGGAGATTCACTCTGTGCCTGACCCCGGGAAAGTGTGATGGGACGGTTTGGATGCAGATTCACTCTATGTCTGACCCCTGGAATTTGTGATGGGATGGTGTGGAAGGAGATTCACTCAGTGTCTGACCCCGGGCTTTTGTGATGGGATTGTGTGGAGGGAGATTCACTATGCGTCTGAGCCCGGGCTTTTGTGATGGGACGCTCTGGATGGAGATTCACTCTGTGTCTGACCCCGGGAAAGTATGATGGGCCGGTGTGTATGGAGATTCACTTTGTGTCTGACCCAGGGTTTCTGTGTTGGGCCGGTGTGGATGGAGATTCACTCTGTGTCTGACCCCGGGAGTGTGTGATGGGACGGTATGGATGGAGATTCACTCTCTGTCTGACGCCGGGAAAGTGTGATGGGACGGTTTGGATGGAGATTCACTCTGTGTCTGACCTCGGGCTTTTGTGATGGGACGGTGAGTAGGGAGATTCACTCTGTGTCAGACCCCGGAAGTTTGTGATGGGACGGTGTGGATGGAGATTCATTCTGTGTTAGACCCCGGGAGTGTGTGATGGGACAGTGAGGAGGAAGATTCACTCTGTGTCAGACCCAGGAAGTTTGTGCTGGGACGGTGTGGATGGAGATTCACTCTGTGTCTGACCCCGGGCTTTTGTGATGGGACGGTGAGTAGGGAGATTCACACTCTGTCTGACCCAGGGAGTGTGTGATGGGACGGTGAGGAGGGAGATTCACTCTGTGTCTGAACCAGCGAACGTGTGATGGAAAGGTGTGTAAGCAGATTCACTCTATGTCTGACCCCTGGAATTTGTGATAGGATGGTGTGGAAGGAGATTCACTCTATGTCTGACCCCGGGCTTTTGTGATGGGACGGTATGGATGGAGATTCACTCTGTGTCTGACCCCGGGCTTTTGTGATGGGACGCTCTGGATGGAGATTCACTCTGTGCCTGACCCCGGGAATGTATGATGGGCCGTTGTGTATGGAGATTCACTTTGTGTCTGACCCCGGTCTTTTGTGATGGGACGGTGTGGAGGGAGATTCACTCTGTGTCTGACCCCGGGAGTGTGTGATGGGACCGTGAGGAGGGTGATTTACTAATTGTCTGACCCCGGGAGTTTGTGATGGAAAGGTGTGGATGCAGTTTCACTCTATGTCTGATCCCTGGAATTTGTGATGGGATGGTGTGGAAGGAGATTCACTCTGTGTCTGACCCCGGGCAATGTGTGATGGGACGGTTTGGATGCAGGTTCACTGAGTGTTTGACTCCGGGCTTTTGTGATGGGATTGTGTGGAGGGAGATTCACTCTGTGTCTGACCCCGGGAAAGCGTGATGGGACCGTTTGGATGGAGATTCACTCTGTGTCAGACCCCGGGAAATTATGATGGGACTGTTTGCATGGAGATTCACTCTGTGTCTGACCCCGGGACAGTGTGATGGGACGGTTTTGATGGAGATTCACTCTGTGTCAGACCCCGGGAGTGTGTGATGGGACGGTGTGGAGGGAGATTCACACTGTTTCTGAACCCGAGACAGTGTGATGGGACGGTTTTGATGGAGATTCACTCTGTGTCAGACCCCGGGAGTGTGTGATGGGACGGTGTGGAGGGAGATTCACTCTCTGTCTGACCACGGGTTTTTGTGATGGTCCGGTGTGGATGGAGAATCACTCTGTGTCTGACCCCGGGAGTTTGTGATGGGACGGTGTGGATGGAGAATCATTCTGTGTTAGACCCCGGGAGTGTGTGATGGGACGGTGTGGATGGAGAATCACTTTGTGTCTGACCCCGGGTTTTGGTGATGGGACGGTTTGGATGGAGATTCATTCTGTGTTAGACCCCGGGAGTGTGTGTTGGGACGGTGAGGAGGGAGATTCACTCTGTGCCTGACCCAGGAAGTATGTGCTGGGACGGTGTGGATGGAGATTCACTCTGTGTCTGACCCCGGGCTTTTGTGATGGGACGGTGAGTAGGGAGATTCACACTCTGTCTGACCCAGGGAGTGTGTGATGGGACGGTGAGGAGGGAGATTCACTCTGTGTCTGAACCAGCGAACGTGTGATGGAAAGGTGTGTAAGCAGATTCACTCTATGTCTGACCCCTGGAATTTGTGATAGGATGGTGTGGAAGGAGATTCACTCTATGTCTGACCCCGGGCTTTTGTGATGGGACGGTATGGATGGAGATTCACTCTGTGTCTGACCCCGGGCTTTTGTGATGGGACGCTCTGGATGGAGATTCACTCTGTGCCTGACCCCGGGAATGTATGATGGGCCGTTGTGTATGGAGATTCACTTTGTGTCTGACCCCGGTCTTTTGTGATGGGACGGTGTGGAGGGAGATTCACTCTGTGTCTGACCCCGGGAGTGTGTGATGGGACCGTGAGGAGGGTGATTTACTAATTGTCTGACCCCGGGAGTTTGTGATGGAAAGGTGTGGATGCAGTTTCACTCTATGTCTGATCCCTGGAATTTGTGATGGGATGGTGTGGAAGGAGATTCACTCTGTGTCTGACCCCGGGCAATGTGTGATGGGACGGTTTGGATGCAGGTTCACTGAGTGTTTGACTCCGGGCTTTTGTGATGGGATTGTGTGGAGGGAGATTCACTCTGTGTCTGACCCCGGGAAAGCGTGATGGGACCGTTTGGATGGAGATTCACTCTGTGTCAGACCCCGGGAAATTATGATGGGACTGTTTGCATGGAGATTCACTCTGTGTCTGACCCCGGGACAGTGTGATGGGACGGTTTTGATGGAGATTCACTCTGTGTCAGACCCCGGGAGTGTGTGATGGGACGGTGTGGAGGGAGATTCACACTGTTTCTGAACCCGAGACAGTGTGATGGGACGGTTTTGATGGAGATTCACTCTGTGTCAGACCCCGGGAGTGTGTGATGGGACGGTGTGGAGGGAGATTCACTCTCTGTCTGACCACAGGTTTTTGTGATGGTCCGGTGTGGATGGAGATAAACTCTGTGTCTGACCCCGGGAGTTTGTGATGGGACGGTGTGGATGGAGAATCATTCTGTGTTAGACCCCGGGAGTGTGTGATGGGACGGTGTGGATGGAGAATCACTTTGTGTCTGAACCCGGGTTTTGGTGATGGGACGGTTTGGATGGAGATTCATTCTGTGTTAGACCCCGGGAGTGTGTGATGGGACGGTGTGGATGGAGAATCACTCTGTGTCTGACCCCGGGTTTTTGTGATGTGACGGTTTGGATGGAGATTCATTCTGTGTTAGACCCCGGGAGTGTGTGATGGGACAGTGAGGAGGGAGATTCACTCTGTGTCAGACCCAGGAAGTTTGTGATGGGACGGTGTGGATGGAGATTCACTCTGTGTCTGACCCGGGGAGTGTGTGATGTGACGGTGAGGTGGGAGATTCACTCTGTGTCTGACCCCGGGAAAGTGTGATGGGACGGTTTGGATGCAGATTCACTCTTTGTCTGGCCTCGGGAGTTTGTGATGGGACGATGTGGATGGAGACTCACTCTGTGTCTGACACCTTGAGTTTGTGATGGGACGGAATGGATGGAGACTCACACTGTGTCTGACGCCGGGTTTTTGTGGTGGGACGGTTTGGATGGAGATTCATTCTGTGTTAGACCCCGGGAGTGTGTGATGGGACGGTGAGGAGGGAGATTCACTCTGTGTCAGACCCCGGGAGTGTGTGATGGGACGGTGAGGAGGGAGATTCACTCTGTGTCAGACCCCGGAAGTTTGTGATGGGACGGTGTGGATGGAGATTCACTCTGTGTCTGACCCGGGGAGTGTGTGATGGGACGGTGAGGAGGGAGATTCACTCTGTGTCTGACCCCGTGAGTTTATGATGGGCCGGTGTGTATGGAAATTCACTCTGTGTCTGACCCCGGGAGTGTGTGTTGGGACGGTGAGGAGGGAGATTCACTCTGTGTCTGACCCCGGGAGTGTGTGTTGGGACGGTGAGGAGGGAGATTCACTCTGTTCTTGACGCCGGAATTGTGTGATGGGTCGGTGAGGAGGGAGATTCACTCTGTGTCTGAACCAGCGAACGTGTGATGGAAAGGTGTGTAAGCAGATTCACTCTATGTCTGACCCCTGGAATTTGTGATAGGATGGTGTGGAAGGAGATTCACTCTATGTCTGACCTCGGGCTTTTGTGATGGGACGGTATGGATGGAGATTCACTCTGTGTCTGACCCCGGGAGTTTGTGATGGGACGGTGTGGATGGAGATTCACTCTGTGTCTGACCCCGGGCTTTTGTGATGGGTCGCTCTGGATGGAGATTCACTCTGTGCCTGACCCCGGGAATGTATGATGGGCCGTTGTGTATGGAGATTCACTTTGTGTCTGACCACGGTCTTTTGTGATGGGACGGTGTGGAGGGAGATACACTCCGTGTCTGACCCCGGGAGTGTGTGATGGGACCGTGAGGAGGGTGATTTACTACTTGTCTGACCCCGGGAGTTTGTGATGGAAAGGTGTGGATGCAGTTTCACTCTATGTCTGATCCCTGGAATTTGTGATGGGATGGTGTGGAAGGAGATTCACTCTGTGTCTGACCCCGGGCAATGTGTGATGGGACGGTTTGGATGCAGGTTCACTGAGTGTTTGACTCCGGGCTTTTGTGATGGGATTGTGTGGAGGGAGATTCACAATGTGTCTGACCCGGGGAGTGTGTGATGGGACGGTGAGGAGGGAGATTCACTCTGTGTCTGACCCCGTGAGTTTATGATGGGCCGGTGTGTATGGAAATTCACTCTGTGTCTGACCCCGGGCTTTTGTGATGGGATTGTGTGGAGGGAGATTCACTATGCGTCTGAGCCCGGGCTTTTGTGATGGGACGCTCTGGATGGAGATTCACTCTGTGTCTGACCCCGGGAAAGTATGATGGGCCGGTGTGTATGGAGATTCACTTTGTGTCTGACCCAGGGTTTCTGTGTTGGGCCGGTGTGGATGGAGATTCACTCTGTGTCTGACCCCGGGAGTGTGTGATGGGACGGTATGGATGGAGATTCACTCTGTGTCTGACGCCGGGAAAGTGTGATGGGACGGTTTGGATGGAGATTCACTCTGTGTCTGACCTCGGGCTTTTGTGATGGGACGGTGAGTAGGGAGATTCACTCTGTGTCAGACCCCGGAAGTTTGTGATGGGACGGTGTGGATGGAGATTCATTCTGTGTTAGACCCCGGGAGTGTGTGATGGGACAGTGAGGAGGAAGATTCACTCTGTGTCAGACCCAGGAAGTTTGTGCTGGGACGGTGTGGATGGAGATTCACTCTGTGTCTGACCCCGGGCTTTTGTGATGGGACGGTGAGTAGGGAGATTCACACTCTGTCTGACCCAGGGAGTGTGTGATGGGACGGTGAGGAGGGAGATTCACTCTGTGTCTGAACCAGCGAACGTGTGATGGAAAGGTGTGTAAGCAGATTCACTCTATGTCTGACCCCTGGAATTTGTGATAGGATGGTGTGGAAGGAGATTCACTCTATGTCTGACCCCGGGCTTTTGTGATGGGACGGTATGGATGGAGATTCACTCTGTGTCTGACCCCGGGCTTTTGTGATGGGACGCTCTGGATGGAGATTCACTCTGTGCCTGACCCCGGGAATGTATGATGGGCCGTTGTGTATGGAGATTCACTTTGTGTCTGACCCCGGTCTTTTGTGATGGGACGGTGTGGAGGGAGATTCACTCTGTGTCTGACCCCGGGAGTGTGTGATGGGACCGTGAGGAGGGTGATTTACTAATTGTCTGACCCCGGGAGTTTGTGATGGAAAGGTGTGGATGCAGTTTCACTCTATGTCTGATCCCTGGAATTTGTGATGGGATGGTGTGGAAGGAGATTCACTCTGTGTCTGACCCCGGGCAATGTGTGATGGGACGGTTTGGATGCAGGTTCACTGAGTGTTTGACTCCGGGCTTTTGTGATGGGATTGTGTGGAGGGAGATTCACTCTGTGTCTGACCCCGGGAAAGCGTGATGGGACCGTTTGGATGGAGATTCACTCTGTGTCAGACCCCGGGAAATTATGATGGGACTGTTTGCATGGAGATTCACTCTGTGTCTGACCCCGGGACAGTGTGATGGGACGGTTTTGATGGAGATTCACTCTGTGTCAGACCCCGGGAGTGTGTGATGGGACGGTGTGGAGGGAGATTCACACTGTTTCTGAACCCGAGACAGTGTGATGGGACGGTTTTGATGGAGATTCACTCTGTGTCAGACCCCGGGAGTGTGTGATGGGACGGTGTGGAGGGAGATTCACTCTCTGTCTGACCACGGGTTTTTGTGATGGTCCGGTGTGGATGGAGAATCACTCTGTGTCTGACCCCGGGAGTTTGTGATGGGACGGTGTGGATGGAGAATCATTCTGTGTTAGACCCCGGGAGTGTGTGATGGGACGGTGTGGATGGAGAATCACTTTGTGTCTGACCCCGGGTTTTGGTGATGGGACGGTTTGGATGGAGATTCATTCTGTGTTAGACCCCGGGAGTGTGTGTTGGGACGGTGAGGAGGGAGATTCACTCTGTGCCTGACCCAGGAAGTATGTGCTGGGACGGTGTGGATGGAGATTCACTCTGTGTCTGACCCCGGGCTTTTGTGATGGGACGGTGAGTAGGGAGATTCACACTCTGTCTGACCCAGGGAGTGTGTGATGGGACGGTGAGGAGGGAGATTCACTCTGTGTCTGAACCAGCGAACGTGTGATGGAAAGGTGTGTAAGCAGATTCACTCTATGTCTGACCCCTGGAATTTGTGATAGGATGGTGTGGAAGGAGATTCACTCTATGTCTGACCCCGGGCTTTTGTGATGGGACGGTATGGATGGAGATTCACTCTGTGTCTGACCCCGGGAATGTATGATGGGCCGTTGTGTATGGAGATTCACTTTGTGTCTGACCCCGGTCTTTTGTGATGGGACGGTGTGGAGGGAGATTCACTCTGTGTCTGACCCCGGGAGTGTGTGATGGGACCGTGAGGAGGGTGATTTACTAATTGTCTGACCCCGGGAGTTTGTGATGGAAAGGTGTGGATGCAGTTTCACTCTATGTCTGATCCCTGGAATTTGTGATGGGATGGTGTGGAAGGAGATTCACTCTGTGTCTGACCCCGGGCAATGTGTGATGGGACGGTTTGGATGCAGGTTCACTGAGTGTTTGACTCCGGGCTTTTGTGATGGGATTGTGTGGAGGGAGATTCACTCTGTGTCTGACCCCGGGAAAGCGTGATGGGACCGTTTGGATGGAGATTCACTCTGTGTCAGACCCCGGGAAATTATGATGGGACTGTTTGCATGGAGATTCACTCTGTGTCTGACCCCGGGACAGTGTGATGGGACGGTTTTGATGGAGATTCACTCTGTGTCAGACCCCGGGAGTGTGTGATGGGACGGTGTGGAGGGAGATTCACACTGTTTCTGAACCCGAGACAGTGTGATGGGACGGTTTTGATGGAGATTCACTCTGTGTCAGACCCCGGGAGTGTGTGATGGGACGGTGTGGAGGGAGATTCACTCTCTGTCTGACCACAGGTTTTTGTGATGGTCCGGTGTGGATGGAGATAAACTCTGTGTCTGACCCCGGGAGTTTGTGATGGGACGGTGTGGATGGAGAATCATTCTGTGTTAGACCCCGGGAGTGTGTGATGGGACGGTGTGGATGGAGAATCACTTTGTGTCTGAACCCGGGTTTTGGTGATGGGACGGTTTGGATGGAGATTCATTCTGTGTTAGACCCCGGGAGTGTGTGATGGGACGGTGTGGATGGAGAATCACTCTGTGTCTGACCCCGGGTTTTTGTGATGTGACGGTTTGGATGGAGATTCATTCTGTGTTAGACCCCGGGAGTGTGTGATGGGACAGTGAGGAGGGAGATTCACTCTGTGTCAGACCCAGGAAGTTTGTGATGGGACGGTGTGGATGGAGATTCACTCTGTGTCTGACCCGGGGAGTGTGTGATGTGACGGTGAGGTGGGAGATTCACTCTGTGTCTGACCCCGGGAAAGTGTGATGGGACGGTTTGGATGCAGATTCACTCTTTGTCTGGCCTCGGGAGTTTGTGATGGGACGATGTGGATGGAGACTCACTCTGTGTCTGACACCTTGAGTTTGTGATGGGACGGAATGGATGGAGACTCACACTGTGTCTGACCCCGGGTTTTTGTGATGGGACGGTTTGGATGGAGATTCATTCTGTGTTAGACCCCGGGAGTGTGTGATGGGACGGTGAGGAGGGAGATTCACTCTGTGTCAGACCCCGGGAGTGTGTGATGGGACGGTGAGGAGGGAGATTCACTCTGTGTCAGACCCCGGAAGTTTGTGATGGGACGGTGTGGATGGAGATTCACTCTGTGTCTGACCCGGGGAGTGTGTGATGGGACGGTGAGGAGGGAGATTCACTCTGTGTCTGACCCCGTGAGTTTATGATGGGCCGGTGTGTATGGAAATTCACTCTGTGTCTGACCCCGGGAGTGTGTGTTGGGACGGTGAGGAGGGAGATTCACTCTGTGTCTGACCCCGGGAGTGTGTGTTGGGACGGTGAGGAGGGAGATTCACTCTGTTCTTGACGCCGGAATTGTGTGATGGGTCGGTGAGGAGGGAGATTCACTCTGTGTCTGAACCAGCGAACGTGTGATGGAAAGGTGTGTAATCAGATTCACTCTATGTCTGACCCCTGGAATTTGTGATAGGATGGTGTGGAAGGAGATTCACTCTATGTCTGACCTCGGGCTTTTGTGATGGGACGGTATGGATGGAGATTCACTCTGTGTCTGACCCCGGGAGTTTGTGATGGGACGGTGTGGATGGAGATTCACTCTGTGTCTGACCCCGGGCTTTTGTGATGGGTCGCTCTGGATGGAGATTCACTCTGTGCCTGACCCCGGGAATGTATGATGGGCCGTTGTGTATGGAGATTCACTTTGTGTCTGACCACGGTCTTTTGTGATGGGACGGTGTGGAGGGAGATACACTCCGTGTCTGACCCCGGGAGTGTGTGATGGGACCGTGAGGAGGGTGATTTACTACTTGTCTGACCCCGGGAGTTTGTGATGGAAAGGTGTGGATGCAGTTTCACTCTATGTCTGATCCCTGGAATTTGTGATGGGATGGTGTGGAAGGAGATTCACTCTGTGTCTGACCCCGGGCAATGTGTGATGGGACGGTTTGGATGCAGGTTCACTGAGTGTTTGACTCCGGGCTTTTGTGATGGGATTGTGTGGAGGGAGATTCACAATGTGTCTGACCCGGGGAGTGTGTGACGGGACGGTGAGGAGGGAGATTCACTCTGTGTCTGACCCCGTGAGTTTATGATGGGCCGGTGTGTATGGAAATTCACTCTGTGTCTGACCCCGGGAGTGTGTGTTGGGACGGTGAGGAGGGAGATTCACTCTGTGCCTGACCCCGGGAACGTGTGATGGGACGGTTTGGATGCAGATTCACTCTGTTCTTGACGCCGGAATTGTGTGATGGGACGGTGAGGAGGGAGATTTACTCTTTCTCTGACCCCGGGAGTTTGTGATGGAAAGGTGTGGATGCAGATTCACTCTATGTCTGACCCCTGGAATTTGTGATGGGATGGTGTGGAAGGTGATTCACTCAGTGTCTGACCCCGGGCTTTTGTGATGGGATTGTGTGGAGGGAGATTCACTCTGCGTCTGACCCCGGGCTTTTGTGATGGGACGCTCTGGATGGAGATTCACTCTGTGTTTGACCCCGGGAAAGTATGATGGGCCGGTGTGTATGGAGTTTCACTTTGTGTCTGACCCAGGGTTTCTGTGTTGGGCCGGAGTGGATGGAGATTCACTCTGTGTCTGACCCCGGGAGAGTGTGCTGGGACGGTATGGATGGAGATTCACTCTGTTTCTGACGCCGGGAAAGTGTGATGGGATGGTTTGGATGGAGATTCACTCTGTTTCTGACCTCGGGGTTTTGTGATGGGACGGTGAGTAGGGAGATTCACTCTGTGTCAGACCCCGGAAGATTGTGATGGGACGGTGTGGATGGAGATTCACTCTGTGTCTGACCAGGGGAGTGTGTGCTGGGACGGTGAGGAGGGAGATTCACTCTGTGTCTGACCCCGGGAAAGTGTCATGGGACGGTTTGGATGCAGATTCACTCTTTGTCTGGTCCCGGGAGTTTGTGCTGGGACGGTGTGGATGGAGATTCACTCTGTGTCTGACCCCGGGACAGTGTGATGGCACGGTGAGTAGGGAGATTCACACTCTGTCTGACCCCGGGGGTGTGTGTTGGGACGGTGAGGAGGGAGATTCACTCTGTGTCTGAACCAGCGAACGTGTGATGGAAAGGTGTGTAAGCAGATTCACTCTATGTCTGACCCCTGGAATTTGTGATAGGATGGTGTGGAAGGAGATTCACTCTATGTCTGACCCCGGGCTTTTGTGATGGGACGGTATGGATGGAGATTCACTCTGTGTCTGACCCCGGGAGTTTGTGATGGGACGGTGTGGATGGAGATTCACTCTGTGTCTGACCCCGGGCTTTTGTGATGGGTCGCTCTGGATGGAGATTCACTCTGTGCCTGACCCCGGGAATGTATGATGGGCCGTTGTGTATGGAGATTCACTTTGTGTCTGACCACGGTCTTTTGTGATGGGACGGTGTGGAGGGAGATTCACTCTGTGTCTGACCCCGGGAGTGTGTGATGGGACCGTGAGGAGGGTGATTTACTACTTGTCTGACCCCGGGAGTTTGTGATGGAAAGGTGTGGATGCAGTTTCACTCTATGTCTGATCCCTGGAATTTGTGATGGGATGGTGTGGAAGGAGATTCACTCTGTGTCTGACCCCGGGCAATGTGTGATGGGACGGTTTGGATGCAGGTTCACTGAGTGTTTGACTCCGTGCTTTTGTGATGGGATTGTGTGGAGGGAGATTCACTCTGTGTCTGACCCGGGGAGTGTGTGATGGGACGGTGAGGAGGGAGATTCACTCTGTGTCTGACCCCGTGAGTTTATGATGGGCCGGTGTGTATGGAAATTCACTCTGTGTCTGACCCCGGGAGTGTGTGTTGGGACGGTGAGGAGGGAGATTCACTCTGTGCCTGACCCCGGGAACGTGTGATGGGACGGTTCGGATGCAGATTCACTCTGTTCTTGACGCCGGAATTGTGTGATGGGACGGTGAGGAGGGAGATTTACTCTTTCTCTGACCCCGGGAGTTTGTGATGGAAAGGTGTGGATGCAGATTCACTCTATGTCTGACCCCTGGAATTTGTGATGGGATGGTGTGGAAGGTGATTCACTCAGTGTCTGACCCCGGGCTTTTGTGATGGGATTGTGTGGAGGGAGATTCACTCTGCGTCTGACCCCGGGCTTTTGTGATGGGACGCTCTGGATGGAGATTCACTCTGTGTCTGACCCCGGGAAAGTATGATGGGCCGGTGTGGATGGAGATTCACTCTGTGTCTGACCCCGGGAGAGTGTGCTGGGACGGTATGGATGGAGATTCACTCTGTGTCTGACGCCGGGAAAGTGTGATGGGACGGTTTGGATGGAGATTCACTCTGTTTCTGACCTCGGGGTTTTGTGATGGGACGGTGAGTAGGGAGATTCACTCTGTGTCAGACCCCGGAAGTTTGTGATGGGACGGTGTGGATGGAGATTCACTCTGTGTCTGACCAGGGGAGTGTGTGCTGGGACGGTGAGGAGGGAGATTCACTCTGTGTCTGACCCCGGGAAAGTGTCATGGGACGGTTTGGATGCAGATTCACTCTTTGTCTTGCCCCGGGAGTTTGTGCTGGGACGGTGTGGATGGAGATTCACTCTGTGTCTGACCCCGGGCTTTTGTGATGGGACGGTGAGTAGGGAGATTCACACTCTGTCTGACCCCGGGGGTGTGTGTTGGGACGGTGAGGAGGGAGATTCACTCTGTGTCTGAACCAGCGAACGTGTGATGGAAAGGTGTGTAAGCAGATTCACTCTATGTCTGACCCCTGGAATTTGTGATAGGATGGTGTGGAAGGAGATTCACTCTATGTCTGACCCCGGGCTTTTGTGATGGGACGGTATGGATGGAGATTCACTCTGTGTCTGACCCCGGGAGTTTGTGATGGGACGGTGTGGATGGAGATTCACTCTGTGTCTGACCCCGGGCTTTTGTGATGGGACGCTCTGGATGGAGATTCACTCTGTGCCTGACCCCGGGAATGTATGATGGGCCGTTCTGTATGGAGATTCACTTTGTGTCTGACCCCGGTCTTTTGTGATGGGACGGTGTGGAGGGAGTTTCACTCTGTGTCAGACACGGAAGTTTGTGATGGGACGGTGTGGATGGAGATTCACTCTGTGTCTGACCCCGGGAGTGTGTGATGGGACCGTGAGGAGGGTGATTTACTACTTGTCTGACCCCGGGAGTTTGTGATGGAAAGGTGTGGATGCAGTTTCACTCTATGTCTGATCCCTGGAATTTGTGATGGGATGGTGTGGAAGGAGATTCACTCTGTGTCTGACCCCGGGCAATGTGTGATGGGACGGTTTGGATGCAGGTTCACTGAGTGTTTGACTCCGGGCTTTTGTGATGGGATTGTGTGGATGGAGATTCACTCTGTGTCAGACCCCGGGAAATTATGATGGGACTGTTTGCATGGAGATTCACTCTGTGTCTGACCCCGGGACAGTGTGATGGGACGGTTTTGATGGAGATTCACTCTGTGTCAGACCCCGGGAGTGTGTGATGGGACGGTGTGGAGGGAGATTCACTCTGTGTCTGACCCCGGGAAAGCGTGATGGGACCGTTTGGATGGAGATTCACTCTGTGTCAGACCCCGGGAAATTATGATGGGACTGTTTGCATGGAGATTCACTCTGTGTCTGACCCCGGGACAGTGTGATGGGACGGTTTTGATGGAGATTCACTCTGTGTCAGACCCCGGGAGTGTGTGATGGGACGGTGTGGAGGGAGATTCACACTGTTTCTGAACCCGAGACAGTGTGATGGGACGGTTTTGATCGAGATTCACTCTGTGTCAGACCCCGGGAGTGTGTGATGGGACGGTGTGGAGAGAGATTCACTCTCTGTCTGACCCCGGGCTTTTGTGATGGGACGGTATGGATGGAGATTCACTCTGTGTCTGACCCCGGGAGTTTGTGATGGGACGGTGTGGATGGAGATTCACTCTGTGTCTGACCCCGGGCTTTTGTGATGGGTCGCTCTGGATGGAGATTCACTCTGTGCCTGACCCCGGGAATGTATGATGGGCCGTTGTGTATGGAGATTCACTTTGTGTCTGACCACGGTCTTTTGTGATGGGACGGTGTGGAGGGAGATTCACTCTGTGTCTGACCCCGGGAGTGTGTGATGGGACCGTGAGGAGGGTGATTTACTACTTGTCTGACCCCGGGAGTTTGTGATGGAAAGGTGTGGATGCAGTTTCACTCTATGTCTGATCCCTGGAATTTGTGATGGGATGGTGTGGACGGAGATTCACTCTGTGTCTGACCCCGGGCAATGTGTGATGGGACGGTTTGGATGCAGGTTCACTGAGTGTTTGACTCCGGGCTTTTGTGATGGGATTGTGTGGAGGGAGATTCACTCTGTGTCTGACCCGGGGAGTGTGTGATGGGACGGTGAGGAGGGAGATTCACTCTGTGTCTGACCCCGTGAGTTTATGATGGGCCGGTGTGTATGGAAATTCACTCTGTGTCTGACCCCGGGAGTGTGTGTTGGGACGGTGAGGAGGGAGATTCACTCTGTGCCTGACCCCGGGAACGTGTGATGGGACGGTTTGAATGCAGATTCACTCTGTTCTTGACGCCGGAATTGTGTGATGGGACGGTGAGGAGGGAGATTTACTCTTTCTCTGACCCCGGGAGTTTGTGATGGAAAGGTGTGGATGCAGATTCACTCTATGTCTGACCCCTGGAATTTGTGATGGGATGGTGTGGAAGGTGATTCACTCAGTGTCTGACCCCGGGCTTTTGTGATGGGATTGTGTGGAGGGAGATTCACTCTGCGTCTGACCCCGGGCTTTTGTGATGGGACGCTCTGGATGGAGATTCACTCTGTGTCTGACCCCGGGAAAGTATGATGGGCCGGTGTGTATGGAGATTCACTTTGTGTCTGACCCAGGGTTTCTGTGTTGGGCCGGTGTGGATGGAGATTCACTCTGTGTCTGACCCCGGGAGAGTGTGATGGGACGGTATGGATGGAGATTCACTCTGTTTCTGACCTCGGGGTTTTGTGATGGGACGGTGAGTAGGGAGATTCACTCTGTGTCAGACCCCGGAAGTTTGTGATGGGACGGTGTGGATGGAGATTCACTCTGTGTCTGACCAGGGGAGTGTGTGCTGGGACGGTGAGGAGGGAGATTCACTCTGTGTCTGACCCCGGGAAAGTGTCATGGGACGGTTTGGATGCAGATTCACTCTTTGTCTGGCCCCGGGAGTTTGTGCTGGGACGGTGTGGATGGAGATTCACTCTGTGTCTGACCCCGGGCTTTTGTGATGGGACGGTGAGTAGGGAGATTCACACTCTGTCTGACCCCGGGGGTGTGTGTTGGGACGGTGAGGAGGGAGATTCACTCTGTGTCTGAACCAGCGAACGTGTGATGGAAAGGTGTGTAAGCAGATTCACTCTATGTCTGACCCCTGGAATTTGTGATAGGATGGTGTGGAAGGAGATTCACTCTATGTCTGACCCCGGGCTTTTGTGATGGGACGGTATGGATGGAGATTCACTCTGTGTCTGACCCCGGGAGTTTGTGATGGGACGGTGTGGATGGAGATTCACTCTGTGTCTGACCCCGGGCTTTTGTGATGGGACGCTCTGGATGGAGATTCACTCTGTGCCTGACCCCGGGAATGTATGATGGGCCGTTCTGTATGGAGATTCACTTTGTGTCTGACCCCGGTCTTTTGTGATGGGACGGTGTGGAGGGAGATTCACTCTGTGTCTGACCCCGGGAAAGCGTGATGGGACCGTTTGGATGGAGATTCACTCTGTGTCAGACCCCGGGAAATTATGATGGGACTGTTTGCATGGAGATTCACTCTGTGTCTGACCCCGGGACAGTGTGATGGGACGGTTTTGATGGAGATTCACTCTGTGTCAGACCCCGGGAGTGTGTGATGGGACGGTGTGGAGGGAGATTCACACTGTTTCTGAACCCGAGACAGTGTGATGGGACGGTTTTGATCGAGATTCACTCTGTGTCAGACCCCGGGAGTGTGTGATGGGACGGTGTGGAGAGAGATTCACTCTCTGTCTGACCGCGGGTTTTTGTGATGGTCCGGTGTGGATGGAGAATCACTCTGTGTCTGACCCCGGGAGTTTGTGATGGGACGGTGTGGATGGAGAATCACTCTGTGTCTGACCCCGGGTTTTGGTGATGGGACGGTTTGGATGGAGATTCATTCTGCGTTAGACCCCGGGAGTGTGTGATGGGACGGTGTGGATGGAGAATCACTCTGTGTCTGACCCCGGGTTTTTGTGATGTGACGGTTTGGATGGAGATTCATTCTGTGTTAGACCCCGGGAGTGTGTGATGGGACAGTGAGGAGGGAGATTCACTCTGTGTCAGACCCAGGAAGTTTGTGATGGGACGGTGTGGATGGAGATTCACTCTGTGTCTGACCCGGGGAGTGTGTGATGGGACGGTGAGGTGGGAGATTCACTCTGTGTCTGACCCCGGGAAAGTGTGATGGGACGGTTTGGATGCAGATTCACTCTTTGTCTGGCCTCGGGAGTTTGTGATGGGACGGTGTGGATGGAGACTCACTCTGTGTCTGACACCTTGAGTTTGTGATGGGACGGAATGGATGGAGACTCAAACTGTGTCTGACCCCGGGTTTTTGTGATGGGACGGTTTGGATGGAGATTCATTCTGTGTTAGACCCCGGGAGTGTGTGATGGGACGGTGAGGAGGGAGATTCACTCTGTGTCAGACCCCGGAAGTTTGTGATGGGACGGTGTGGATGGAGATTCACTCTGTGTCTGACCCGGGGAGTGTGTGATGGGACGGTGAGGAGGGAGATTCACTCTGTGTCTGACCCCGTGAGTTTATGATGGGCCGGTGTGTATGGAAATTCACTCTGTGTCTGACCCCGGGAGTGTGTGTTGGGACGGTGAGGAGGGAGATTCACTCTGTGCCTGACCCCGGGAATGTATGATGGGCCGTTGTGTATGGAGATTCACTTTGTGTCTGACCACGGTCTTTTGTGATGGGACGGTGTGGAGGGAGATTCACTCTGTGTCTGACCCCGGGAGTGTGTGATGGGACCGTGAGGAGGGTGATTTACTACTTGCCTGACCCCGGGAGTTTGTGATGGAAAGGTGTGGATGCAGTTTCACTCTATGTCTGATCCCTGGAATTTGTGATGGGATGGTGTGGAAGGAGATTCACTCTGTGTCTGACCCCGGGCAATGTGTGATGGGACGGTTTGGATGCAGGTTCACTGAGTGTTTGACTCCGGGCTTTTGTGATGGGATTGTGTGGAGGGAGATTCACTCTGTGTCTGACCCCGGGAACGTGTGATGGGACGGTTTGGATGCAGATTCACTCTGTTCTTGACGCCGGAATTGTGTGATGGGACGGTGAGGAGGGAGATTTACTCTTTCTCTGACCCCGGGAGTTTGTGATGGAAAGGTGTGGATGCAGATTCACTCTATGTCTGACCCCTGGAATTTGTGATGGGATGGTGTGGAAGGTGATTCACTCAGTGTCTGACCCCTGGCTTTTGTGATGGGATTGTGTGGAGGGAGATTCACTCTGCGTCTGACCCCGGGCTTTTGTGATGGGACGCTCTGGATGGAGATTCACTCTGTGTCTGACCCCGGGAAAGTATGATGGGCCGGTGTGTATGGAGATTCACTTTGTGTCTGACCCAGGGTTTCTGTGTTGGGCCGGTGTGGATGGAGATTCACTCTGTGTCTGACCCCGGGAGAGTGTGCTGGGACGGTATGGATGGAGATTCACTCTGTGTCTGACGCCGGGAAAGTGTGATGGGACGGTTTGGATGGAGATTCACTCTGTTTCCGACCTCGGGGTTTTGTGATGGGACGGTGAGTAGGGAGATTCACTCTGTGTCAGACCCCGGAAGTTTGTGATGGGACGGTGTGGATGGAGATTCACTCTGTGTCTGACCAGGGGAGTGTGTGCTGGGACGGTGAGGAGGGAGATTCACTCTGTGTCTGACCCGGGAAAGTGTCATGGGACGGTTTGGATGCAGATTCACTCTTTGTCTGGCCCCGGGAGTTTGTGCTGGGACGGTGTGGATGGAGATTCACTCTGTGTCTGACCCCGGGCTTTTGTGATGGGACGGTGAGTAGGGAGATTCACACTCTGTCTGACCCCGGGGGTGTGTGTTGGGACGGTGAGGAGGGAGATTCACTCTGTGTCTGAACCAGCGAACGTGTGATGGAAAGGTGTGTAAGCAGATTCACTCTATGTCTGACCCCTGGAATTTGTGATAGGATGGTGTGGAAGGAGATTCACTCTATGTCTGACCCCGGGCTTTTGTGATGGGACGGTATGGATGGAGATTCACTGTGTGTCTGACCCCGGGAGTTTGTGATGGGACGGTGTGGATGGTGATTCACTCTGTGTCTGACCCCGGGCTTTTGTGATGGGACGCTCTGGATGGAGATTCACTCTGTGCCTGACCCCGGGAATGTATGATGGGCCGTTGTGTATGGAGATTCACTTTGTGTCTGACCCCGGTCTTTTGTGATGGGACGGTGTGGAGGGAGTTTCACTCTGTGTCAGACACGGGAGTTTGTGATGGGACGGTGTGGATGGAGATTCACTCTGTGTCTGACCCCGGGAGTGTGTGATGGGACCGTGAGGAGGGTGATTTACTACTTGCCTGACCCCGGGAGTTTGTGATGGAAAGGTGTGGATGCAGTTTCACTCTATGTCTGATCCCTGGAATTTGTGATGGGATGGTGTGGAAGGAGATTCACTCTGTGTCTGACCCCGGGCAATGTGTGATGGGACGGTTTGGATGCAGGTTCACTGAGTGTTTGACTCCGGGCTTTTGTGATGGGATTGTGTGGATGGAGATTCACTCTGTGTCAGACCCCGGGAAATTATGATGGGACTGTTTGCATGGAGATTCACTCTGTGTCTGACCCCGGGACAGTGTGATGCGACGGTTTTGATGGAGATTCACTCTGTGTCAGACCGCGGGAGTGTGTGATGGGACGGTGTGGAGGGAGATTCACTCTGTGTCTGACCACGGGAAAGCGTGATGGGACCGTTTGGATGGAGATTCACTCTGTGTCAGACCCCGGGAAATTATGATGGGACTGTTTGCATGGAGATTCACTCTGTGTCTGACCCCGGGACAGTGTGATGGGACGGTTTTGATGGAGATTCACTCTGTGTCAGACCCCGGGAGTGTGTGATGGGACGGTGTGGAGGGAGATTCACACTGTTTCTGAACCCGAGACAGTGTGATGGGACGGTTTTGATCGAGATTCACTCTGTGTCAGACCCCGGGAGTGTGTGATGGGACGGTGTGGAGAGAGATTCACTCTCTGTCTGACCGCGGGTTTTTGTGATGGTCCGGTGTGGATGGAGAATCACTCTGTGTCTGACCCCGGGAGTTTGTGATGGGACGGTGTGGATGGAGAATCACTCTGTGTCTGACCCCGGGTTTTGGTGATGGGACGGTTTGGATGGAGATTCATTCTGTGTTAGACCCCGGGAGTGTGTGATGGGACGGTGTGGATGGAGAATCACTCTGTGTCTGACCCCGGGTTTTTGTGATGTGACGGTTTGGATGGAGATTCATTCTGTGTTAGACCCCGGGAGTGTGTGATGGGACAGTGAGGAGGGAGATTCACTCTGTGTCAGACCCAGGAAGTTTGTGATGGGACGGTGTGGATGGAGATTCACTCTGTGTCTGACCCGGGGAGTGTGTGATGGGACGGTGAGGTGGGAGATTCACTCTGTGTCTGACCCCGGGAAAGTGTGATGGGACGGTTTGGATGCAGATTCACTCTTTGTCTGGCCTCGGGAGTTTGTGATGGGACGGTGTGGATGGAGACTCACTCTGTGTCTGACACCTTGAGTTTGTGATGGGACGGAATGGATGGAGACTCACACTGTGTCTGACCCCGGGTTTTTGTGATGGGACGGTTTGGATGGAGATTCATTCTGTGTTAGACCCCGGGAGTGTGTGATGGGACGGTGAGGAGGGAGATTCACTCTGTGTCAGACCCCGGAAGTTTGTGATGGGACGGTGTGGATGGAGATTCACTCTGTGTCTGACCCGGGGAGTGTGTGATGGGACGGTGAGGAGGGAGATTCACTCTGTGTCTGACCCCGTGAGTTTATGATGGGCCGGTGTGTATGGAAATTCACTCTGTGTCTGACCCCGGGAGTGTGTGTTGGGACGGTGAGGAGGGAGATTCACTCTGTGCCTGACCCCGGGAATGTATGATGGGCCGTTGTGTATGGAGATTCACTTTGTGTCTGACCACGGTCTTTTGTGATGGGACGGTGTGGAGGGAGATTCACTCTGTGTCTGACCCCGGGAGTGTGTGATGGGACCGTGAGGAGGGTGATTTACTACTTGTCTGACCCCGGGAGTTTGTGATGGAAAGGTGTGGATGCAGTTTCACTCTATGTCTGATCCCTGGAATTTGTGATGGGATGGTGTGGAAGGAGATTCACTCTGTGTCTGACCCCGGGCAATGTGTGATGGGACGGTTTGGATGCAGGTTCACTGAGTGTTTGACTCCGGGCTTTTGTGATGGGATTGTGTGGAGGGAGATTCACTCTGTGTCTGACCCCGGGAACGTGTGATGGGACGGTTTGGATGCAGATTCACTCTGTTCTTGACGCCGGAATTGTGTGATGGGACGGTGAGGAGGGAGACTTACTCTTTCTCTGACCCCGGGAGTTTGTGATGGAAAGGTGTGGATGCAGATTCACTCTATGTCTGACCCCTGGAATTTGTGATGGGATGGTGTGGAAGGTGATTCACTCAGTGTCTGACCCCGGGCTTTTGTGATGGGATTGTGTGGAGGGAGATTCACTCTGCGTCTGACCCCGGGCTTTTGTGATGGGACGCTCTGGATGGAGATTCACTCTGTGTCTGACCCCGGGAGTTTGTGATGGGACGGTGTGGATGGAGATTCACTCTGTGTCTGACCAGGGGAGTGTGTGCTGGGACGGTGAGGAGGGAGATTCACTCTGTGTCTGACCCCGGGAAAGTGTCATGGGACGGTTTGGATGCAGATTCACTCTTTGTCTGGCCCCGGGAGTTTGTGCTGGGACGGTGTGGATGGAGATTCACTCTGTGTCTGACCCCGGGCTTTTGTGATGGGACGGTGAGTAGGGAGATTCACACTCTGTCTGACCCCGGGGGTGTGTGTTGGGACGGTGAGGAGGGAGATTCACTCTGTGTCTGAACCAGCGAACGTGTGATGGAAAGGTGTGTAAGCAGATTCACTCTATGTCTGACCCCTGGAATTTGTGATAGGATGGTGTGGAAGGAGATTCACTCTATGTCTGACCCCGGGCTTTTGTGATGGGACGGTATGGATGGAGATTCACTCTGTGTCTGACCCCGGGAGTTTGTGATGGGACGGTGTGGATGGTGATTCACTCTGTGTCTGACCCCGGGCTTTTGTGATGGGACGCTCTGGATGGAGATTCACTCTGTGCCTGACCCCGGGAATGTATGATGGGCCGTTGTGTATGGAGATTCACTTTGTGTCTGACCCCGGTCTTTTGTGATGGGACGGTGTGGAGGGAGTTTCACTCTGTGTCAGACACGGAAGTTTGTGATGGGACGGTGTGGATGGAGATTCACTCTGTGTCTGACCCCGGGAGTGTGTGATGGGACCGTGAGGAGGGTGATTTACTACTTGTCTGACCCCGGGAGTTTGTGATGGAAAGGTGTGGATGCAGTTTCACTCTATGTCTGATCCCTGGAATTTGTGATGGGATGGTGTGGAAGGAGATTCACTCTGTGTCTGACCCCGGGCAATGTGTGATGGGACGGTTTGGATGCAGGTTCACTGAGTGTTTGACTCCGGGCTTTTGTGATGGGATTGTGTGGATGGAGATTCACTCTGTGTCAGACCCCGGGAAATTATGATGGGACTGTTTGCATGGAGATTCACTCTGTGTCTGACCCCGGGACAGTGTGATGGGACGGTTTTGATGGAGATTCACTCTGTGTCAGACCCCGGGAGTGTGTGATGGGACGGTGTGGAGGGAGATTCACTCTGTGTCTGACCACGGGAAAGCGTGATGGGACCGTTTGGATGGAGATTCACTCTGTGTCAGACCCCGGGAAATTATGATGGGACTGTTTGCATGGAGATTCACTCTGTGTCTGACCCCGGGACAGTGTGATGGGACGGTTTTGATGGAGATTCACTCTGTGTCAGACCCCGGGAGTGTGTGATGGGACGGTGTGGAGGGAGATTCACACTGTTTCTGAACCCGAGACAGTGTGATGGGACGGTTTTGATCGAGATTCACTCTGTGTCAGACCCCGGGAGTGTGTGATGGGACGGTGTGGAGAGAGATTCACTCTCTGTCTGACCGCGGGTTTTTGTGATGGTCCGGTGTGGATGGAGAATCACTCTGTGTCTGACCCCGGGTTTTTGTGATGTGACGGTTTGGATGGAGATTCATTCTGTGTTAGACCCCGGGAGTGTGTGATGGGACAGTGAGGAGGGAGATTCACTCTGTGTCAGACCCAGGAAGTTTGTGATGGGACGGTGTGGATGGAGATTCACTCTGTGTCTGACCCGGGGAGTGTGTGATGGGACGGTGAGGTGGGAGATTCACTCTGTGTCTGACCCCGGGAAAGTGTGATGGGACGGTTTGGATGCAGATTCACTCTTTGTCTGGCCTCGGGAGTTTGTGATGGGACGGTGTGGATGGAGACTCACTCTGTGTCTGACACCTTGAGTTTGTGATGGGACGGAATGGATGGAGACTCACACTGTGTCTGACCCCGGGTTTTTGTGATGGGACGGTTTGGATGGAGATTCATTCTGTGTTAGACCCCGGGAGTGTGTGATGGGACGGTGAGGAGGGAGATTCACTCTGTGTCAGACCCCGGAAGTTTGTGATGGGACGGTGTGGATGGAGATTCACTCTGTGTCTGACCCGGGGAGTGTGTGATGGGACGGTGAGGAGGGAGATTCACTCTGTGTCTGACCCCGTGAGTTTATGATGGGCCGGTGTGTATGGAAATTCACTCTGTGTCTGACCCCGGGAGTGTGTGTTGGGACGGTGAGGAGGGAGATTCACTCTGTGCCTGACCCCGGGAATGTATGATGGGCCGTTGTGTATGGAGATTCACTTTGTGTCTGACCACGGTCTTTTGTGATGGGACGGTGTGGAGGGAGATTCACTCTGTGTCTGACCCCGGGAGTGTGTGATGGGACCGTGAGGAGGGTGATTTACTACTTGTCTGACCCCGGGAGTTTGTGATGGAAAGGTGTGGATGCAGTTTCACTCTATGTCTGATCCCTGGAATTTGTGATGGGATGGTGTGGAAGGAGATTCACTCTGTGTCTGACCCCGGGCAATGTGTGATGGGACGGTTTGGATGCAGGTTCACTGAGTGTTTGACTCCGGGCTTTTGTGATGGGATTGTGTGGAGGGAGATTCACTCTGTGTCTGACCCCGGGAACGTGTGATGGGACGGTTTGGATGCAGATTCACTCTGTTCTTGACGCCGGAATTGTGTGATGGGACGGTAAGGAGGGAGATTTACTCTTTCTCTGACCCCGGGAGTTTGTGATGGAAAGGTGTGGATGCAGATTCACTCTATGTCTGACCCCTGGAATTTGTGATGGGATGGTGTGGAAGGTGATTCACTCAGTGTCTGACCCCGGGCTTTTGTGATGGGATTGTGTGGAGGGAGATTCACTCTGCGTCTGACCCCGGGCTTTTGTGATGGGACGCTCTGGATGGAGATTCACTCTGTGTCTGACCCCGGGAAAGTATGATGGGCCGGTGTGTATGGAGATTCACTTTGTGTCTGACCCAGGGTTTCTGTGTTGGGCCGGTGTGGATGGAGATTCACTCTGTGTCTGACCCCGGGAGAGTGTGCTGGGACGGTATGGATGGAGATTCACTCTGTGTCTGACGCCGGGAAAGTGTGATGGGACGGTTTGGATGGAGATTCACTCTGTTTCTGACCTCGGGGTTTTGTGATGGGACGGTGAGTAGGGAGATTCACTCTGTGTCAGACCCCGGAAGTTTGTGATGGGACGGTGTGGATGGAGATTCACTCTGTGTCTGACCAGGGGTGTGTGTGCTGGGACGGTGAGGAGGGAGATTCACTCTGTGTCTGACCCCGGGAAAGTGTCATGGGACGGTTTGGATGCAGATTCACTCTTTGTCTGGCCCCGGGAGTTTGTGCTGGGACGGTGTGGATGGAGATTCACTCTGTGTCTGACCCCGGGCTTTTGTGATGGGACGGTGAGTAGGGAGATTCACACTCTGTCTGACCCCGGGGGTGTGTGTTGGGACGGTGAGGAGGGAGATTCACTCTGTGTCTGAACCAGCGCACGTGTGATGGAAAGGTGTGTAAGCAGATTCACTCTATGTCTGACCCCTGGAATTTGTGATAGGATGGTGTGGAAGGAGATTCACTCTATGTCTGACCCCGGGCTTTTGTGATGGGACGGTATGGATGGAGATTCACTCTGTGTCTGACCCCGGGAGTTTGTGATGGTACGGTGTGGATGGTGATTCACTCTGTGTCTGACCCCGGACTTTTGTGATGGGACGCTCTGGATGGAGATTCACTCTGTGCCTGACCCCGGGAATGTATGATGGGCCGTTGTGTATGGAGATTCACTTTGTGTCTGACCCCGGTCTTTTGTGATGGGACGGTGTGGAGGGAGTTTCACTCTGTGTCAGACACGGAAGTTTGTGATGGGACGGTGTGGATGGAGATTCACTCTGTGTCTGACCCCGGGAGTGTGTGATGGGACCGTGAGGAGGGTGATTTACTACTTGTCTGACCCCGGGAGTTTGTGATGGAAAGGTGTGGATGCAGTTTCACTCTATGTCTGATCCCTGGAATTTGTGATGGGATGGTGTGGAAGGAGATTCACTCTGTGTCTGACCCCGGGCAATGTGTGATGGGACGGTTTGGATGCAGGTTCACTGAGTGTTTGACTCCGGGCTTTTGTGATGGGATTGTGTGGATGGAGATTCACTCTGTGTCAGACCCCGGGAAATTATGATGGGACTGTTTGCATGGAGATTCACTCTGTGTCTGACCCCGGGACAGTGTGATGGGACGGTTTTGATTGAGATTCACTCTGTGTCAGACCCCGGGAGTGTGTGATGGGACGGTGTGGAGGGAGATTCACTCTGTGTCTGACCACGGGAAAGCGTGATGGGACCGTTTGGATGGAGATTCACTCTGTGTCAGACCCCGGGAAATTATGATGGGACTGTTTGCATGGAGATTCACTCTGTGTCTGACCCCGGGACAGTGTGATGGGACGGTTTTGATGGAGATTCACTCTGTGTCAGACCCCGGGAGTGTGTGATGGGACGGTGTGGAGGGAGATTCACACTGTTTCTGAACCCGAGACAGTGTGATGGGACGGTTTTGATCGAGATTCACTCTGTGTCAGACCCCGGGAGTGTGTGATGGGACGGTGTGGAGAGAGATTCACTCTCTGTCTGACCGCGGGTTTTTGTGATGGTCCGGTGTGGATGGAGAATCACTCTGTGTCTGACCCCGGGAGTTTGTGATGGGACGGTGTGGATGGAGAATCACTCTGTGTCTGACCCCGGGTTTTGGTGATGGGACGGTTTGGATGGAGATTCATTCTGTGTTAGACCCCGGGAGTGTGTGATGGGACGGTGTGGATGGAGAATCACTCTGTGTCTGACCCCGGGTTTTTGTGATGTGACGGTTTGGATGGAGATTCATTCTGTGTTAGACCCCGGGAGTGTGTGATGGGACAGTGAGGAGGGAGATTCACTCTGTGTCAGACCCAGGAAGTTTGTGATGGGACGGTGTGGATGGAGATTCACTCTGTGTCTGACCCGGGGAGTGTGTGATGGGACGGTGAGGTGGGAGATTCACTCTGTGTCTGACCCCGGGAAAGTGTGATGGGACGGTTTGGATGCAGATTCACTCTTTGTCTGGCCTCGGGAGTTTGTGATGGGACGGTGTGGATGGAGACTCACTCTGTGTCTGACACCTTGAGTTTGTGATGGGACGGAATGGATGGAGACTCACACTGTGTCTGACCCCGGGTTTTTGTGATGGGACGGTTTGGATGGAGATTCATTCTGTGTTAGACCCCGGGAGTGTGTGATGGGACGGTGAGGAGGGAGATTCACTCTGTGTCAGACCCCGGAAGTTTGTGATGGGACGGTGTGGATGGAGATTCACTCTGTGTCTGACCCGGGGAGTGTGTGATGGGACGGTGAGGAGGGAGATTCACTCTGTGTCTGACCCCGTGAGTTTATGATGGGCCGGTGTGTATGGAAATTCACTCTGTGTCTGACCCCGGGAGTGTGTGTTGGGACGGTGAGGAGGGAGATTCACTCTGTGCCTGACCCCGGGAACGTGTGATGGGACGGTTTGGATGCAGATTCACTCTGTTCTTGACGCTGGAATTGTGTGATGGGACAGTGAGGAGGGAGATTTACTCTTTCTCTGACCCCGGGAGTTTGTGATGGAAAGGTGTGGATGCAGATTCACTCTATGTCTGACCCCTGGAATTTGTGATGGGATGGTGTGGATGGAGATTCACTCTGTGTCTGACCCCGGGAAAGTATGATGGGCCGGTGTGTATGGAGATTCACTTTGTGTCTGACCCAGGGTTTCTGTGTTGGGCCGGTGTGGATGGAGATTCACTCTGTGTCTGACCCCGGGAGTGTGTGATGGGACGGTATGGATGGAGATTCACTCTGTGTCTGACGCCGGGAAAGTGTGATGGGACGGTTTGGATGGAGATTCACTCTGTGTCTGACCTCGGGCCTTTGTGATGGGACTGTGAGTAGGGAGATTCACTCTGTGTCAGACCCCGGAAGTTTGTGATGGGACGGTGTGGATGGAGATTCACTCTGTGTCTGACCCGGGGAGTGTGTGATGGGACGGTGAGGAGGGAGATTCACTCTGTGTCTGACCCCGGGAAAGTGTCATGGGACGGTTAGGATGCAGATTCACTCTTTGTCTGGCCCCGGGAGTTTGTGCTGGGACGGTGTGGATGGAGATTCACTCTGTGTCTGACACCTTGAGTTTGTGATTGGACGGAATGGATGGAGACTCACTGTGTGTCTGACCCCGGGTTTTTGTGATGGGACGGTTTGGATGGAGATTCATTCTGTGTTAGACCCCGGGAGTGTGTGATGGGACGGTGAGGAGGGAGATTCACTCTGTGTCTGACCCGGGGAGTGTGTGATGGGACGGTGAGGAGGGAGATTCACTCTGTGTCTGACCCCGTGAGTTTATGATGGGCCGGTGTGTATGGAAATTCACTCTGTCTGACCCCGGGAACGTGTGATGGGACGGTTTGGATGCAGATTCACTCTGTTCTTGACGCCGGAAGTGTGTGATGGGACGGTGAGGAGGGAGATTTACTCTTTCTCTGACCCCGGGACTTTGTGATGGAAAGCTGTGGATGCAGATTCACTCTATGTCTGACCCCTGGAATTTGTGATGGGATGGTGTGGAAGGAGATTCACTCAGTGTCTGACCCCTGGATTTTGTGATGGGACGGTATGGATGGAGATTCACTCTGTGTCTGATCCCGGGAGTTTGTGATGGGACGGTGTGGATGGAGATTCACTCTGTGTCTGTCCCCGGGCTTTTGTGATGGGACGCTCTGGATGGAGATTCACTCTGTGCCTGACCCCGGGAATGTATGATGGGCCGTTGTGTATGGAGATTCACTTTGTGTCTGACCCCGGTCTTTTGTGATGGGACAGTGTGGAGGGAGATTCACTCTGTGTCTGACCCCGGGAGTGTGTGATGGGACCGTGAGGAGGGTGATTTTTCTACTTGTCTGACCCCGGGAGTTTGTGATGGAAAGGTGTGGATGCAGTTTCACTCTATGTCTGATCCCTGGAATTTGTGATGGGATGGTGTGGAAGGAGATTCACTCTGTGTCTGACCCCGGGCAATGTGTGATGGGACAGTTTGGATGGAGATTCACTCTGTGTCTGACCCCGGGACAGTGTGATGGGACGGTTTTGATGGAGATTCACTCTGTGTCAGACCCCGGGAGTGTGTGATGGGAAGGTGTGGAGGGAGATTCACACTGTTTCTTACCCCGAGACAGTGTGATGGGACGGTTTTGATGGAGATTCACTCTGTGTCAGACCCCGGGAGTGTGTGATGGGACGGTGTGGAGGGAGATTCACTCTCTGTCTGACCCCGGGTTTTTGTGATGGTCCGGTGTGGATGGAGAATCACTCTGTGTCTGACCCCGGGAGTTTGTGATGGGACGGTGTGTATGGAGAATCACTCTGTTTCTGACCCCGGGTTTTTGTGATGGGACGGTTTGGATGGAGATTCATGCTGTGTTAGACCCCGGGAGTGTGTGATGGGACGGTGTGGATGGAGAATCACTCTGTGTCTGACCCCGGGTTTTTGTGATGGGACGGTTTGGATGGAGATTCACTCTGTGTCAGACCCCGGGAGTGTGTGATGGGACGGTGTGGAGGGAGATTCACACTGTTTCTGAACCCGAGACAGTGTGATGGGACGGTTTTGATCGAGATTCACTCTGTGTCAGACCCCGGGAGTGTGTGATGGGACGGTGTGGAGAGAGATTCACTCTCTGTCTGACCGCGGGTTTTTGTGATGGTCCGGTGTGGATGGAGAATCACTCTGTGTCTGACCCCGGGAGTTTGTGATGGGACGGTGTGGATGGAGAATCACTCTGTGTCTGACCCCGGGTTTTGGTGATGGGACGGTTTGGATGGAGATTCATTCTGTGTTAGACCCCGGGAGTGTGTGATGGGACGGTGTGGATGGAGAATCACTCTGTGTCTGACCCCGGGTTTTTGTGATGTGACGGTTTGGATGGAGATTCATTCTGTGTTAGACCCCGGTAGTGTGTGATGGGACAGTGAGGAGGGAGATTCACTCTGTGTCAGACCCAGGAAGTTTGTGATGGGACGGTGTGGATGGAGATTCACTCTGTGTCTGACCCGGGGAGTGTGTGATGGGACGGTGAGGTGGGAGATTCACTCTGTGTCTGACCCCGGGAAAGTGTGATGGGACGGTTTGGATGCAGATTCACTCTTTGTCTGGCCTCGGGAGTTTGTGATGGGACGGTGTGGATGGAGACTCACTCTGTGTCTGACACCTTGAGTTTGTGATGGGACGGAATGGATGGAGACTCACACTGTGTCTGACCCCGGGTTTTTGTGATGGGACGGTTTGGATGGAGATTCATTCTGTGTTAGACCCCGGGAGTGTGTGATGGGACGGTGAGGAGGGAGATTCACTCTGTGTCAGACCCCGGAAGTTTGTGATGGGACGGTGTGGATGGAGATTCACTCTGTGTCTGACCCGGGGAGTGTGTGATGGGACGGTGAGGAGGGAGATTCACTCTGTGTCTGACCCCGTGAGTTTATGATGGGCCGGTGTGTATGGAAATTCACTCTGTGTCTGACCCCGGGAGTGTGTGTTGGGACGGTGAGGAGGGAGATTCACTCTGTGCCTGACCCCGGGAACGTGTGATGGGACGGTTTGGATGCAGATTCACTCTGTTCTTGACGCTGGAATTGTGTGATGGGACAGTGAGGAGGGAGATTTACTCTTTCTCTGACCCCGGGAGTTTGTGATGGAAAGGTGTGGATGCAGATTCACTCTATGTCTGACCCCTGGAATTTGTGATGGGATGGTGTGGAAGGAGATTCACTCAGTGTCTGACCCCGGGCTTTTGTGATGGGACGCTCTGGATGGAGATTCACTCTGTGTCTGACCCCGGGAAAGTATGATGGGCCGGTGTGTATGGAGATTCACTTTGTGTCTGACCCAGGGTTTCTGTGTTGGGCCGGTGTGGATGGAGATTCACTCTGTGTCTGACACCTTGAGTTTGTGATTGGACGGAATGGATGGAGACTCACTGTGTGTCTGACCCCGGGTTTTTGTGATGGGACGGTTTGGATGGAGATTCATTCTGTGTTAGACCCCGGGAGTGTGTGATGGGACGGTGAGGAGGGAGATTCACTCTGTGTCTGACCCGGGGAGTGTGTGATGGGACGGTGAGGAGGGAGATTCACTCTGTGTCTGACCCCGTGAGTTTATGATGGGCCGGTGTGTATGGAAATTCACTCTGTCTGACCCCGGGAACGTGTGATGGGACGGTTTGGATGCAGATTCACTCTGTTCTTGACGCCGGAAGTGTGTGATGGGACGGTGAGGAGGGAGATTTACTCTTTCTCGGACCCCGGGACTTTGTGATGGAAAGCTGTGGATGCAGATTCACTCTATGTCTGACCCCTGGAATTTGTGATGGGATGGTGTGGAAGGAGATTCACTCTGTGTCTGATCCCGGGAGTTTGTGATGGGACGGTGTGGATGGAGATTCACTCTGTGTCTGTCCCCGGGCTTTTGTGATGGGACGCTCTGGATGGAGATTCACTCTGTGCCTGACCCCGGGAATGTATGATGGGCCGTTGTGTATGGAGATTCACTTTGTGTCTGACCCCGGTCTTTTGTGATGGGACAGTGTGGAGGGAGATTCACTCTGTGTCTGACCCCGGGAGTGTGTGATGGGACCGTGAGGAGGGTGATTTACTACTTGTCTGACCCCGGGAGTTTGTGATGGAAAGGTGTGGATGCAGTTTCACTCTATGTCTGATCCCTGGAATTTGTGATGGGATGGTGTGGAAGGAGATTCACTCTGTGTCTGACCCCGGGCAATGTGTGATGGGACAGTTTGGATGGAGATTCACTCTGTGTCTGACCCCGGGACAGTGTGATGGGACGGTTTTGATGGAGATTCACTCTGTGTCAGACCCCGGGAGTGTGTGATGGGAAGGTGTGGAGGGAGATTCACACTGTTTCTGACCCCGAGACAGTGTGATGGGACGGTTTTGATGGAGATTCACTCTGTGTCAGACCCCGGGAGTGTGTGATGGGACGGTGTGGAGGGAGATTCACTCTCTGTCTGACCCCGGGTTTTTGTGATGGTCCGGTGTGGATGGAGAATCACTCTGTGTCTGACCCCGGGAGTTTGTGATGGGACGGTGTGTATGGAGAATCACTCTGTTTCTGACCCCGGGTTTTTGTGATGGGACGGTTTGGATGGAGATTCATTCTGTGTTAGACCCCGGGAGTGTGTGATGGGACGGTGTGGATGGAGAATCACTCTGTGTCTGACCCCGGGTTTTTGTGATGGGACGGTTTTGATGGAGATTCACTCTGTGTCAGACCCCGGGAGTGTGTGATGGGACGGTGTGGAGGGAGATTCACACTGTTTCTGAACCCGAGACAGTGTGATGGGACGGTTTTGATCGAGATTCACTCTGTGTCAGACCCCGGGAGTGTGTGATGGGACGGTGTGGAGAGAGATTCACTCTCTGTCTGACCGCGGGTTTTTGTGATGGTCCGGTGTGGATGGAGAATCACTCTGTGTCTGACCCCGGGAGTTTGTGATGGGGCGGTGTGGATGGAGAATCACTCTGTGTCTGACCCCGGGTTTTGGTGATGGGACGGTTTGGATGGAGATTCATTCTGTGTTAGACCCCGGGAGTGTGTGATGGGACGGTGTGGATGGAGAATCACTCTGTGTCTGACCCCGGGTTTTTGTGATGTGACGGTTTGGATGGAGATTCATTCTGTGTTAGACCCCGGGAGTGTGTGATGGGACAGTGAGGAGGGAGATTCACTCTGTGTCAGACCCAGGAAGTTTGTGATGGGACGGTGTGGATGGAGATTCACTCTGTGTCTGACCCGGGGAGTGTGTGATGGGACGGTGAGGTGGGAGATTCACTCTGTGTCTGACCCCGGGAAAGTGTGATGGGACGGTTTGGATGCAGATTCACTCTTTGTCTGGCCTCGGGAGTTTGTGATGGGACGGTGTGGATGGAGACTCACTCTGTGTCTGACACCTTGAGTTTGTGATGGGACGGAATGGATGGAGACTCACACTGTGTCTGACCCCGGGTTTTTGTGATGGGACGGTTTGGATGGAGATTCATTCTGTGTTAGACCCCGGGAGTGTGTGATGGGACGGTGAGGAGGGAGATTCACTCTGTGTCAGACCCCGGAAGTTTGTGATGGGACGGTGTGGATGGAGATTCACTCTGTGTCTGACCCGGGGAGTGTGTGATGGGACGGTGAGGAGGGAGAATCACTCTGTGTCTGACCCCGTGAGTTTGTGATGGGACGGTTTGGATGGAGATTCACTCTGTGTCTGTCCCCGGGCTTTTGTGATGGGACGCTCTGGATGGAGATTCACTCTGTGCCTGACCCCGGGAATGTATGATGGGCCGTTGTGTATGGAGATTCACTTTGTGTCTGACCACGGTCTTTTGTGATGGGACAGTGTGGAGGGAGATTCACTCTGTGTCTGACCCCGGGAGTGTGTGATGGGACCGTGAGGAGGGTGATTTACTACTTGTCTGACCCCGGGAGTTTGTGATGGAAAGGTGTGGATGCAGTTTCACTCTATGTCTGATCCCTGGAATTTGTGATGGGATGGTGTGGAAGGAGATTCACTCTGTGTCTGACCCCGGGCAATGTGTGATGGGACAGTTTGGATGGAGATTCACTCTGTGTCTGACCCCGGGACAGTGTGATGGGACGGTTTTGATGGAGATTCACTCTGTGTCAGACCCCGGGAGTGTGTGATGGGAAGGTGTGGAGGGAGATTCACACTGTTTCTGACCCCGAGACAGTGTGATGGGACGGTTTTGATGGAGATTCACTCTGTGTCAGACCCCGGGAGTGTGTGATGGGACGGTGTGGAGGGAGATTCACTCTCTGTCTGACCCCGGGTTTTTGTGATGGTCCGGTGTGGATGGAGAATCACTCTGTGTCTGACCCCGGGAGTTTGTGATGGGACGGTGTGTATGGAGAATCACTCTGTTTCTGACCCCGGGTTTTTGTGATGGGACGGTTTGGATGGAGATTCATTCTGTGTTAGACCCCGGGAGTGTGTGATGGGACGGTGTGGATGGAGAATCACTCTGTGTCTGACCCCGGGTTTTTGTGATGGGACGGTTTTGATGGAGATTCACTCTGTGTCAGACCCCGGGAGTGTGTGATGGGACGGTGTGGAGGGAGATTCACACTGTTTCTGAACCCGAGACAGTGTGATGGGACGGTTTTGATCGAGATTCACTCTGTGTCAGACCCCGGGAGTGTGTGATGGGACGGTGTGGAGAGAGATTCACTCTCTGTCTGACCGCGGGTTTTTGTGATGGTCCGGTGTGGATGGAGAATCACTCTGTGTCTGACCCCGGGAGTTTGTGATGGGACGGTGTGGATGGAGAATCACTCTGTGTCTGACCCCGGGTTTTGGTGATGGGACGGTTTGGATGGAGATTCATTCTGTGTTAGACCCCGGTAGTGTGTGATGGGACAGTGAGGAGGGAGATTCACTCTGTGTCAGACCCAGGAAGTTTGTGATGGGACGGTGTGGATGGAGATTCACTCTGTGTCTGACCCGGGGAGTGTGTGATGGGACGGTGAGGTGGGAGATTCACTCTGTGTCTGACCCCGGGAAAGTGTGATGGGACGGTTTGGATGCAGATTCACTCTTTGTCTGGCCTCGGGAGTTTGTGATGGGACGGTGTGGATGGAGACTCACTCTGTGTCTGACACCTTGAGTTTGTGATGGGACGGAATGGATGGAGACTCACACTGTGTCTGACCCCGGGTTTTTGTGATGGGACGGTTTGGATGGAGATTCATTCTGTGTTAGACCCCGGGAGTGTGTGATGGGACGGTGAGGAGGGAGATTCACTCTGTGTCAGACCCCGGAAGTTTGTGATGGGACGGTGTGGATGGAGATTCACTCTGTGTCTGACCCGGGGAGTGTGTGATGGGACGGTGAGGAGGGAGATTCACTCTGTGTCTGACCCCGTGAGTTTATGATGGGCCGGTGTGTATGGAAATTCACTCTGTGTCTGACCCCGGGAGTGTGTGTTGGGACGGTGAGGAGGGAGATTCACTCTGTGCCTGACCCCGGGAGCGTGTGATGGGACGGTTTGGATGCAGATTCACTCTGTTCTTGACGCTGGAATTGTGTGATGGGACAGTGAGGAGGGAGATTTACTCTTTCTCTGACCCCGGGAGTTTGTGATGGAAAGGTGTGGATGCAGATTCACTCTATGTCTGACCCCTGGAATTTGTGATGGGATGGTGTGGAAGGAGATTCACTCAGTGTCTGACCCCGGGCTTTTGTGATGGGACGCTCTGGATGGAGATTCACTCTGTGTCTGACCCCGGGAAAGTATGATGGGCCGGTGTGTATGGAGATTCACTTTGTGTCTGACCCAGGGTTTCTGTGTTGGGCCGGTGTGGATGGAGATTCACTCTGTGTCTGACACCTTGAGTTTGTGATTGGACGGAATGGATGGAGACTCACTGTGTGTCTGACCCCGGGTTTTTGTGATGGGACGGTTTGGATGGAGATTCATTCTGTGTTAGACCCCGGGAGTGTGTGATGGGACGGTGAGGAGGGAGATTCACTCTGTGTCTGACCCGGGGAGTGTGTGATGGGACGGTGAGGAGGGAGATTCACTCTGTGTCTGACCCCGTGAGTTTATGATGGGCCGGTGTGTATGGAAATTCACTCTGTCTGACCCCGGGAACGTGTGATGGGACGGTTTGGATGCAGATTCACTCTGTTCTTGACGCCGGAAGTGTGTGATGGGACGGTGAGGAGGGAGATTTACTCTTTCTCGGACCCCGGGACTTTGTGATGGAAAGCTGTGGATGCAGATTCACTCTATGTCTGACCCCTGGAATTTGTGATGGGATGGTGTGGAAGGAGATTCACTCTGTGTCTGATCCCGGGAGTTTGTGATGGGACGGTGTGGATGGAGATTCACTCTGTGTCTGTCCCCGGGCTTTTGTGATGGGACGCTCTGGATGGAGATTCACTCTGTGCCTGACCCCGGGAATGTATGATGGGCCGTTGTGTATGGAGATTCACTTTGTGTCTGACCCCGGTCTTTTGTGATGGGACAGTGTGGAGGGAGATTCACTCTGTGTCTGACCCCGGGAGTGTGTGATGGGACCGTGAGGAGGGTGATTTACTACTTGTCTGACCCCGGGAGTTTGTGATGGAAAGGTGTGGATGCAGTTTCACTCTATGTCTGATCCCTGGAATTTGTGATGGGATGGTGTGGAAGGAGATTCACTCTGTGTCTGACCCCGGGCAATGTGTGATGGGACAGTTTGGATGGAGATTCACTCTGTGTCTGACCCCGGGACAGTGTGATGGGACGGTTTTGATGGAGATTCACTCTGTGTCAGACCCCGGGAGTGTGTGATGGGAAGGTGTGGAGGGAGATTCACACTGTTTCTGACCCCGAGACAGTGTGATGGGACGGTTTTGATGGAGATTCACTCTGTGTCAGACCCCGGGAGTGTGTGATGGGACGGTGTGGAGGGAGATTCACTCTCTGTCTGACCCCGGGTTTTTGTGATGGTCCGGTGTGGATGGAGAATCACTCTGTGTCTGACCCCGGGAGTTTGTGATGGGACGGTGTGTATGGAGAATCACTCTGTTTCTGACCCCGGGTTTTTGTGATGGGACGGTTTGGATGGAGATTCATTCTGTGTTAGACCCCGGGAGTGTGTGATGGGACGGTGTGGATGGAGAATCACTCTGTGTCTGACCCCGGGTTTTTGTGATGGGACGGTTTTGATGGAGATTCACTCTGTGTCAGACCCCGGGAGTGTGTGATGGGACGGTGTGGAGGGAGATTCACACTGTTTCTGAACCCGAGACAGTGTGATGGGACGGTTTTGATCGAGATTCACTCTGTGTCAGACCCCGGGAGTGTGTGATGGGACGGTGTGGAGAGAGATTCACTCTCTGTCTGACCGCGGGTTTTTGTGATGGTCCGGTGTGGATGGAGAATCACTCTGTGTCTGACCCCGGGAGTTTGTGATGGGGCGGTGTGGATGGAGAATCACTCTGTGTCTGACCCCGGGTTTTGGTGATGGGACGGTTTGGATGGAGATTCATTCTGTGTTAGACCCCGGGAGTGTGTGATGGGACGGTGTGGATGGAGAATCACTCTGTGTCTGACCCCGGGTTTTTGTGATGTGACGGTTTGGATGGAGATTCATTCTGTGTTAGACCCCGGGAGTGTGTGATGGGACAGTGAGGAGGGAGATTCACTCTGTGTCAGACCCAGGAAGTTTGTGATGGGACGGTGTGGATGGAGATTCACTCTGTGTCTGACCCGGGGAGTGTGTGATGGGACGGTGAGGTGGGAGATTCACTCTGTGTCTGACCCCGGGAAAGTGTGATGGGACGGTTTGGATGCAGATTCACTCTTTGTCTGGCCTCGGGAGTTTGTGATGGGACGGTGTGGATGGAGACTCACTCTGTGTCTGACACCTTGAGTTTGTGATGGGACGGAATGGATGGAGACTCACACTGTGTCTGACCCCGGGTTTTTGTGATGGGACGGTTTGGATGGAGATTCATTCTGTGTTAGACCCCGGGAGTGTGTGATGGGACGGTGAGGAGGGAGATTCACTCTGTGTCAGACCCCGGAAGTTTGTGATGGGACGGTGTGGATGGAGATTCACTCTGTGTCTGACCCGGGGAGTGTGTGATGGGACGGTGAGGAGGGAGAATCACTCTGTGTCTGACCCCGTGAGTTTGTGATGGGACGGTTTGGATGGAGATTCACTCTGTGTCTGTCCCCGGGCTTTTGTGATGGGACGCTCTGGATGGAGATTCACTCTGTGCCTGACCCCGGGAATGTATGATGGGCCGTTGTGTATGGAGATTCACTTTGTGTCTGACCACGGTCTTTTGTGATGGGACAGTGTGGAGGGAGATTCACTCTGTGTCTGACCCCGGGAGTGTGTGATGGGACCGTGAGGAGGGTGATTTACTACTTGTCTGACCCCGGGAGTTTGTGATGGAAAGGTGTGGATGCAGTTTCACTCTATGTCTGATCCCTGGAATTTGTGATGGGATGGTGTGGAAGGAGATTCACTCTGTGTCTGACCCCGGGCAATGTGTGATGGGACAGTTTGGATGGAGATTCACTCTGTGTCTGACCCCGGGACAGTGTGATGGGACGGTTTTGATGGAGATTCACTCTGTGTCAGACCCCGGGAGTGTGTGATGGGAAGGTGTGGAGGGAGATTCACACTGTTTCTGACCCCGAGACAGTGTGATGGGACGGTTTTGATGGAGATTCACTCTGTGTCAGACCCCGGGAGTGTGTGATGGGACGGTGTGGAGGGAGATTCACTCTCTGTCTGACCCCGGGTTTTTGTGATGGTCCGGTGTGGATGGAGAATCACTCTGTGTCTGACCCCGGGAGTTTGTGATGGGACGGTGTGTATGGAGAATCACTCTGTTTCTGACCCCGGGTTTTTGTGATGGGACGGTTTGGATGGAGATTCATTCTGTGTTAGACCCCGGGAGTGTGTGATGGGACGGTGTGGATGGAGAATCACTCTGTGTCTGACCCCGGGTTTTTGTGATGGGACGGTTTTGATGGAGATTCACTCTGTGTCAGACCCCGGGAGTGTGTGATGGGACGGTGTGGAGGGAGATTCACACTGTTTCTGAACCCGAGACAGTGTGATGGGACGGTTTTGATCGAGATTCACTCTGTGTCAGACCCCGGGAGTGTGTGATGGGACGGTGTGGAGAGAGATTCACTCTCTGTCTGACCGCGGGTTTTTGTGATGGTCCGGTGTGGATGGAGAATCACTCTGTGTCTGACCCCGGGAGTTTGTGAAGGGGCGGTGTGGATGGAGAATCACTCTGTGTCTGACCCCGGGTTTTGGTGATGGGACGGTTTGGATGGAGATTCATTCTGTGTTAGACCCCGGGAGTGTGTGATGGGACGGTGTGGATGGAGAATCACTCTGTGTCTGACCCCGGGTTTTTGTGATGTGACCGTTTGGATGGAGATTCATTCTGTGTTAGACCCCGGGAGTGTGTGATGGGACAGTGAGGAGGGAGATTCACTCTGTGTCAGACCCAGGAAGTTTGTGATGGGACGGTGTGGATGGAGATTCACTCTGTGTCTGACCCGGGGAGTGTGTGATGGGACGGTGAGGTGGGAGATTCACTCTGTGTCTGACCCCGGGAAAGTGTGATGGGACGGTTTGGATGCAGATTCACTCTTTGTCTGGCCTCGGGAGTTTGTGATGGGACGGTGTGGATGGAGACTCACTCTGTGTCTGACACCTTGAGTTTGTGATGGGACGGAATGGATGGAGACTCACACTGTGTCTGACCCCGGGTTTTTGTGATGGGACGGTTTGGATGGAGATTCATTCTGTGTCAGACCCCGGGAGTGTGTGATGGGACGGTGTGGAGGGAGATTCACTCTCTGTCTGACCCCGGGTTTTTGTGATGGTCCGGTGTGGATGGAGAATCACTCTGTGTCTGACCCCGGGAGTTTGTGATGGGACGGTGTGTATGGAGAATCACTCTGTTTCTGACCCCGGGTTTTTGTGATGGGACGGTTTGGATGGAGATTCATGCTGTGTTAGACCCCGGGAGTGTGTGATGGGACGGTGTGGATGGAGAATCACTCTGTGTCTGACCCCGGGTTTTTGTGATGGGACGGTTTGGATGGAGATTCACTCTGTGTCAGACCCCGGGAGTGTGTGATGGGACGGTGTGGAGGGAGATTCACACTGTTTCTGAACCCGAGACAGTGTGATGGGACGGTTTTGATCGAGATTCACTCTGTGTCAGACCCCGGGAGTGTGTGATGGGACGGTGTGGAGAGAGATTCACTCTCTGTCTGACCGCGGGTTTTTGTGATGGTCCGGTGTGGATGGAGAATCACTCTGTGTCTGACCCCGGGAGTTTGTGATGGGACGGTGTGGATGGAGAATCACTCTGTGTCTGACCCCGGGTTTTGGTGATGGGACGGTTTGGATGGAGATTCATTCTGTGTTAGACCCCGGTAGTGTGTGATGGGACAGTGAGGAGGGAGATTCACTCTGTGTCAGACCCAGGAAGTTTGTGATGGGACGGTGTGGATGGAGATTCACTCTGTGTCTGACCCGGGGAGTGTGTGATGGGACGGTGAGGTGGGAGATTCACTCTGTGTCTGACCCCGGGAAAGTGTGATGGGACGGTTTGGATGCAGATTCACTCTTTGTCTGGCCTCGGGAGTTTGTGATGGGACGGTGTGGATGGAGACTCACTCTGTGTCTGACACCTTGAGTTTGTGATGGGACGGAATGGATGGAGACTCACACTGTGTCTGACCCCGGGTTTTTGTGATGGGACGGTTTGGATGGAGATTCATTCTGTGTTAGACCCCGGGAGTGTGTGATGGGACGGTGAGGAGGGAGATTCACTCTGTGTCAGACCCCGGAAGTTTGTGATGGGACGGTGTGGATGGAGATTCACTCTGTGTCTGACCCGGGGAGTGTGTGATGGGACGGTGAGGAGGGAGATTCACTCTGTGTCTGACCCCGTGAGTTTATGATGGGCCGGTGTGTATGGAAATTCACTCTGTGTCTGACCCCGGGAGTGTGTGTTGGGACGGTGAGGAGGGAGATTCACTCTGTGCCTGACCCCGGGAGCGTGTGATGGGACGGTTTGGATGCAGATTCACTCTGTTCTTGACGCTGGAATTGTGTGATGGGACAGTGAGGAGGGAGATTTACTCTTTCTCTGACCCCGGGAGTTTGTGATGGAAAGGTGTGGATGCAGATTCACTCTATGTCTGACCCCTGGAATTTGTGATGGGATGGTGTGGAAGGAGATTCACTCAGTGTCTGACCCCGGGCTTTTGTGATGGGACGCTCTGGATGGAGATTCACTCTGTGTCTGACCCCGGGAAAGTATGATGGGCCGGTGTGTATGGAGATTCACTTTGTGTCTGACCCAGGGTTTCTGTGTTGGGCCGGTGTGGATGGAGATTCACTCTGTGTCTGACACCTTGAGTTTGTGATTGGACGGAATGGATGGAGACTCACTGTGTGTCTGACCCCGGGTTTTTGTGATGGGACGGTTTGGATGGAGATTCATTCTGTGTTAGACCCCGGGAGTGTGTGATGGGACGGTGAGGAGGGAGATTCACTCTGTGTCTGACCCGGGGAGTGTGTGATGGGACGGTGAGGAGGGAGATTCACTCTGTGTCTGACCCCGTGAGTTTATGATGGGCCGGTGTGTATGGAAATTCACTCTGTCTGACCCCGGGAACGTGTGATGGGACGGTTTGGATGCAGATTCACTCTGTTCTTGACGCCGGAAGTGTGTGATGGGACGGTGAGGAGGGAGATTTACTCTTTCTCGGACCCCGGGACTTTGTGATGGAAAGCTGTGGATGCAGATTCACTCTATGTCTGACCCCTGGAATTTGTGATGGGATGGTGTGGAAGGAGATTCACTCTGTGTCTGATCCCGGGAGTTTGTGATGGGACGGTGTGGATGGAGATTCACTCTGTGTCTGTCCCCGGGCTTTTGTGATGGGACGCTCTGGATGGAGATTCACTCTGTGCCTGACCCCGGGAATGTATGATGGGCCGTTGTGTATGGAGATTCACTTTGTGTCTGACCCCGGTCTTTTGTGATGGGACAGTGTGGAGGGAGATTCACTCTGTGTCTGACCCCGGGAGTGTGTGATGGGACCGTGAGGAGGGTGATTTACTACTTGTCTGACCCCGGGAGTTTGTGATGGAAAGGTGTGGATGCAGTTTCACTCTATGTCTGATCCCTGGAATTTGTGATGGGATGGTGTGGAAGGAGATTCACTCTGTGTCTGACCCCGGGCAATGTGTGATGGGACAGTTTGGATGGAGATTCACTCTGTGTCTGACCCCGGGACAGTGTGATGGGACGGTTTTGATGGAGATTCACTCTGTGTCAGACCCCGGGAGTGTGTGATGGGAAGGTGTGGAGGGAGATTCACACTGTTTCTGACCCCGAGACAGTGTGATGGGACGGTTTTGATGGAGATTCACTCTGTGTCAGACCCCGGGAGTGTGTGATGGGACGGTGTGGAGGGAGATTCACTCTCTGTCTGACCCCGGGTTTTTGTGATGGTCCGGTGTGGATGGAGAATCACTCTGTGTCTGACCCCGGGAGTTTGTGATGGGACGGTGTGTATGGAGAATCACTCTGTTTCTGACCCCGGGTTTTTGTGATGGGACGGTTTGGATGGAGATTCATTCTGTGTTAGACCCCGGGAGTGTGTGATGGGACGGTGTGGATGGAGAATCACTCTGTGTCTGACCCCGGGTTTTTGTGATGGGACGGTTTTGATGGAGATTCACTCTGTGTCAGACCCCGGGAGTGTGTGATGGGACGGTGTGGAGGGAGATTCACACTGTTTCTGAACCCGAGACAGTGTGATGGGACGGTTTTGATCGAGATTCACTCTGTGTCAGACCCCGGGAGTGTGTGATGGGACGGTGTGGAGAGAGATTCACTCTCTGTCTGACCGCGGGTTTTTGTGATGGTCCGGTGTGGATGGAGAATCACTCTGTGTCTGACCCCGGGAGTTTGTGATGGGGCGGTGTGGATGGAGAATCACTCTGTGTCTGACCCCGGGTTTTGGTGATGGGACGGTTTGGATGGAGATTCATTCTGTGTTAGACCCCGGGAGTGTGTGATGGGACGGTGTGGATGGAGAATCACTCTGTGTCTGACCCCGGGTTTTTGTGATGTGACGGTTTGGATGGAGATTCATTCTGTGTTAGACCCCGGGAGTGTGTGATGGGACAGTGAGGAGGGAGATTCACTCTGTGTCAGACCCAGGAAGTTTGTGATGGGACGGTGTGGATGGAGATTCACTCTGTGTCTGACCCGGGGAGTGTGTGATGGGACGGTGAGGTGGGAGATTCACTCTGTGTCTGACCCCGGGAAAGTGTGATGGGACGGTTTGGATGCAGATTCACTCTTTGTCTGGCCTCGGGAGTTTGTGATGGGACGGTGTGGATGGAGACTCACTCTGTGTCTGACACCTTGAGTTTGTGATGGGACGGAATGGATGGAGACTCACACTGTGTCTGACCCCGGGTTTTTGTGATGGGACGGTTTGGATGGAGATTCATTCTGTGTTAGACCCCGGGAGTGTGTGATGGGACGGTGAGGAGGGAGATTCACTCTGTGTCAGACCCCGGAAGTTTGTGATGGGACGGTGTGGATGGAGATTCACTCTGTGTCTGACCCGGGGAGTGTGTGATGGGACGGTGAGGAGGGAGAATCACTCTGTGTCTGACCCCGTGAGTTTGTGATGGGACGGTTTGGATGGAGATTCACTCTGTGTCTGTCCCCGGGCTTTTGTGATGGGACGCTCTGGATGGAGATTCACTCTGTGCCTGACCCCGGGAATGTATGATGGGCCGTTGTGTATGGAGATTCACTTTGTGTCTGACCACGGTCTTTTGTGATGGGACAGTGTGGAGGGAGATTCACTCTGTGTCTGACCCCGGGAGTGTGTGATGGGACCGTGAGGAGGGTGATTTACTACTTGTCTGACCCCGGGAGTTTGTGATGGAAAGGTGTGGATGCAGTTTCACTCTATGTCTGATCCCTGGAATTTGTGATGGGATGGTGTGGAAGGAGATTCACTCTGTGTCTGACCCCGGGCAATGTGTGATGGGACAGTTTGGATGGAGATTCACTCTGTGTCTGACCCCGGGACAGTGTGATGGGACGGTTTTGATGGAGATTCACTCTGTGTCAGACCCCGGGAGTGTGTGATGGGAAGGTGTGGAGGGAGATTCACACTGTTTCTGACCCCGAGACAGTGTGATGGGACGGTTTTGATGGAGATTCACTCTGTGTCAGACCCCGGGAGTGTGTGATGGGACGGTGTGGAGGGAGATTCACTCTCTGTCTGACCCCGGGTTTTTGTGATGGTCCGGTGTGGATGGAGAATCACTCTGTGTCTGACCCCGGGAGTTTGTGATGGGACGGTGTGTATGGAGAATCACTCTGTTTCTGACCCCGGGTTTTTGTGATGGGACGGTTTGGATGGAGATTCATTCTGTGTTAGACCCCGGGAGTGTGTGATGGGACGGTGTGGATGGAGAATCACTCTGTGTCTGACCCCGGGTTTTTGTGATGGGACGGTTTTGATGGAGATTCACTCTGTGTCAGACCCCGGGAGTGTGTGATGGGACGGTGTGGAGGGAGATTCACACTGTTTCTGAACCCGAGACAGTGTGATGGGACGGTTTTGATCGAGATTCACTCTGTGTCAGACCCCGGGAGTGTGTGATGGGACGGTGTGGAGAGAGATTCACTCTCTGTCTGACCGCGGGTTTTTGTGATGGTCCGGTGTGGATGGAGAATCACTCTGTGTCTGACCCCGGGAGTTTGTGAAGGGGCGGTGTGGATGGAGAATCACTCTGTGTCTGACCCCGGGTTTTGGTGATGGGACGGTTTGGATGGAGATTCATTCTGTGTTAGACCCCGGGAGTGTGTGATGGGACGGTGTGGATGGAGAATCACTCTGTGTCTGACCCCGGGTTTTTGTGATGTGACCGTTTGGATGGAGATTCATTCTGTGTTAGACCCCGGGAGTGTGTGATGGGACAGTGAGGAGGGAGATTCACTCTGTGTCAGACCCAGGAAGTTTGTGATGGGACGGTGTGGATGGAGATTCACTCTGTGTCTGACCCGGGGAGTGTGTGATGGGACGGTGAGGTGGGAGATTCACTCTGTGTCTGACCCCGGGAAAGTGTGATGGGACGGTTTGGATGCAGATTCACTCTTTGTCTGGCCTCGGGAGTTTGTGATGGGACGGTGTGGATGGAGACTCACTCTGTGTCTGACACCTTGAGTTTGTGATGGGACGGAATGGATGGAGACTCACACTGTGTCTGACCCCGGGTTTTTGTGATGGGACGGTTTGGATGGAGATTCATTCTGTGTTAGACCCCGGGAGTGTGTGATGGGACGGTGAGGAGGGAGATTCACTCTGTGTCAGACCCCGGAAGTTTGTGATGGGACGGTGTGGATGGAGATTCACTCTGTGTCTGACCCGGGGAGTGTGTGATGGGACGGTGAGGAGGGAGAATCACTCTGTGTCTGACCCCGTGAGTTTGTGATGGGACGGTTTGGATGGAGATTCACTCTGTGTCTGTCCCCGGGCTTTTGTGATGGGACGCTCTGGATGGAGATTCACTCTGTGCCTGACCCCGGGAATGTATGATGGGCCGTTGTGTATGGAGATTCACTTTGTGTCTGACCACGGTCTTTTGTGATGGGACAGTGTGGAGGGAGATTCACTCTGTGTCTGACCCCGGGAGTGTGTGATGGGACCGTGAGGAGGGTGATTTACTACTTGTCTGACCCCGGGAGTTTGTGATGGAAAGGTGTGGATGCAGTTTCACTCTATGTCTGATCCCTGGAATTTGTGATGGGATGGTGTGGAAGGAGATTCACTCTGTGTCTGACCCCGGGCAATGTGTGATGGGACAGTTTGGATGGAGATTCACTCTGTGTCTGACCCCGGGACAGTGTGATGGGACGGTTTTGATGGAGATTCACTCTGTGTCAGACCCCGGGAGTGTGTGATGGGAAGGTGTGGAGGGAGATTCACACTGTTTCTGACCCCGAGACAGTGTGATGGGACGGTTTTGATGGAGATTCACTCTGTGTCAGACCCCGGGAGTGTGTGATGGGACGGTGTGGAGGGAGATTCACTCTCTGTCTGACCCCGGGTTTTTGTGATGGTCCGGTGTGGATGGAGAATCACTCTGTGTCTGACCCCGGGAGTTTGTGATGGGACGGTGTGTATGGAGAATCACTCTGTTTCTGACCCCGGGTTTTTGTGATGGGACGGTTTGGATGGAGATTCATTCTGTGTTAGACCCCGGGAGTGTGTGATGGGACGGTGTGGATGGAGAATCACTCTGTGTCTGACCCCGGGTTTTTGTGATGGGACGGTTTTGATGGAGATTCACTCTGTGTCAGACCCCGGGAGTGTGTGATGGGACGGTGTGGAGGGAGATTCACACTGTTTCTGAACCCGAGACAGTGTGATGCGACGGTTTTGATCGAGATTCACTCTGTGTCAGACCCCGGGAGTGTGTGATGGGACGGTGTGGAGAGAGATTCACTCTCTGTCTGACCGCGGGTTTTTGTGATGGTCCGGTGTGGATGGAGAATCACTCTGTGTCTGACCCCGGGAGTTTGTGAAGGGGCGGTGTGGATGGAGAATCACTCTGTGTCTGACCCCGGGTTTTGGTGATGGGACGGTTTGGATGGAGATTCATTCTGTGTTAGACCCCGGGAGTGTGTGATGGGACGGTGTGGATGGAGAATCACTCTGTGTCTGACCCCGGGTTTTTGTGATGTGACCGTTTGGATGGAGATTCATTCTGTGTTAGACCCCGGGAGTGTGTGATGGGACAGTGAGGAGGGAGATTCACTCTGTGTCAGACCCAGGAAGTTTGTGATGGGACGGTGTGGATGGAGATTCACTCTGTGTCTGACCCGGGGAGTGTGTGATGGGACGGTGAGGTGGGAGATTCACTCTGTGTCTGACCCCGGGAAAGTGTGATGGGACGGTTTGGATGCAGATTCACTCTTTGTCTGGCCTCGGGAGTTTGTGATGGGACGGTGTGGATGGAGACTCACTCTGTGTCTGACACCTTGAGTTTGTGATGGGACGGAATGGATGGAGACTCACACTGTGTCTGACCCCGGGTTTTTGTGATGGGACGGTTTGGATGGAGATTCATTCTGTGTTAGACCCCGGGAGTGTGTGATGGGACGGTGAGGAGGGAGATTCACTCTGTGTCAGACCCCGGAAGTTTGTGATGGGACGGTGTGGATGGAGATTCACTCTGTGTCTGACCCGGGGAGTGTGTGATGGGACGGTGAGGAGGGAGAATCACTCTGTGTCTGACCCCGTGAGTTTGTGATGGGACGGTTTGGATGGAGATTCACTCTGTGTCTGTCCCCGGGCTTTTGTGATGGGACGCTCTGGATGGAGATTCACTCTGTGCCTGACCCCGGGAATGTATGATGGGCCGTTGTGTATGGAGATTCACTTTGTGTCTGACCCCGGTCTTTTGTGATGGGACAGTGTGGAGGGAGATTCACTCTGTGTCTGACCCCGGGAGTGTGTGATGGGACCGTGAGGAGGGTGATTTACTACTTGTCTGACCCCGGGAGTTTGTGATGGAAAGGTGTGGATGCAGTTTCACTCTATGTCTGATCCCTGGAATTTGTGATGGGATGGTGTGGAAGGAGATTCACTCTGTGTCTGACCCCGGGCAATGTGTGATGGGACAGTTTGGATGGAGATTCACTCTGTGTCTGACCCCGGGACAGTGTGATGGGACGGTTTTGATGGAGATTCACTCTGTGTCAGACCCCGGGAGTGTGTGATGGGAAGGTGTGGAGGGAGATTCACACTGTTTCTGACCCCGAGACAGTGTGATGGGACGGTTTTGATGGAGATTCACTCTGTGTCAGACCCCGGGAGTGTGTGATGGGACGGTGTGGAGGGAGATTCACTCTCTGTCTGACCCCGGGTTTTTGTGATGGTCCGGTGTGGATGGAGAATCACTCTGTGTCTGACCCCGGGAGTTTGTGATGGGACGGTGTGTATGGAGAATCACTCTGTTTCTGACCCCGGGTTTTTGTGATGGGACGGTTTGGATGGAGATTCATTCTGTGTTAGACCCCGGGAGTGTGTGATGGGACGGTGTGGATGGAGAATCACTCTGTGTCTGACCCCGGGTTTTTGTGATGGGACGGTTTGGATGGAGATTCATTCTGTGTTAGACCCCGGAAGTTTGTGATCGGACGGTGAGGAGGGAGATTCTCTCTGTGTCTGACCCGGGGAGTGTGTGATGGGACGGTGAGGAGGGAGATTCACTCTGTGTCTGACCCTGGGAAAGTGTGATGCGACGGAATGGATGGAGACTCACTCTGTGTCTGACCCCGGGTTTTTGTGATGGGACGGTTTGGATGGAGATTCATTCTGTGTTAGACCCCGGGAGTGTGTGATGGGACGGTGAGGAGGGAGATTCACTCTGTGTCAGACCCCGGAAGATTGTGATGGGACGGTGTGGATGGAGATTCACTCGGTGTCTGACCCGGGGAGTGTGTGATGGGACGGTGAGGAGGGAGATTCACTCTGTGTCTGACCCCGTGAGTTTATGATGGGCCGGTGTGTATGGAAATTCACTCTGTGTCTGACTGCGGGAGTGTGTGTTGGGACGTTGAGGAGGGAGATTCACTCTGTGTCTGACCCCGGGAACGTGTGATGGGACGGTTTGAATGCAGATTCACTCTGTTCTTGACGCCGGAAGTGTGTGATGGGACGGTTTGGATGCAGGTTCACTGAGTGTTTGACTCCGGGCTTTTGTGATGGGATTGTGTGGATGGAGATTCACTCTGTGTCAGACCCCGGGAAATTATGATGGGACGGTTTGGATGGAGATTCACTCTGTGTCTGACCCCGGGACAGTGTGATGGGACGGTTTTGATGGAGATTCACTCTGTGTCAGACCCCGGGAGTGTGTGATGGGACGGTGTGGAGGGAGATTCACACTGTTTCTGACCCCGAGACAGTGTGATGGGACGGTTTTGATGGAGATTCACTCTGTGTCAGACCCCGGGAGTGTGTGATGGGACGGTGTGGAGGGAGATTCACTCTCTGTCTGACCGCGTGTTTTTGTGATGGTCCGGTGTGGATGGAGAGTCACTCTGTGTCTCACCCCGGGAGTTTGTGATGGGACGGTGAGGAGGGAGATTCACTCTGTGTCAGACCCCGGAAGTTTGTGATCGGACGGTGAGGAGGGAGATTCACTCTGTGTCTGACCCGGGGAGTGTGTGATGGGATGGTGAGGAGGGAGATTCACTCTGTGTCTGACCCCGGGAAAGTGTTATGGGACGGAATGGATGGAGACTCACTCTGTGTCTAACCCCGGGTTTTTGTGATGGGACGGTTTGGATGGAGATTCATTCTGTTCTTGACGCCGGAAGTGTGTGATGGGACGGTGAGGAGGGAGATTTACTCTTTCTCTGACCCCGGGAGTTTGTGATGGAAAGGTGTGGATGCAGATTCACTCTATGTCTGACCCCTGGAATTTGTGATGGGATGGTGTGGAAGGAGATTCACTCAGTGTCTGACCCCGGGCTTTTGTGATGGGACGGTATGGATGGAGATTCACTCTGTGTCTGACCCCGGGAGTTTGTGATGGGACGGTGTGGATGGAGATTCACTCTGTGTCTGTCCCCGGGCTTTTGTGATGGGACGCTCTGGATGGAGATTCACTCTGTGCCTGACCCCGGGAATGTATGATGGGCCGTTGTGTATGGAGATTCACTTTGTGTCTGACCCCGGTCTTTTGTGATGGGACGGTGTGGAGGGAGATTCACTCTGTGTCAGACACGGAAGTTTGTGATGGGACGGAATGGATGGAGACTCACACTATGTCTGACCCCGGGTTTTTGTGATGGGACGGTTTGGATGGAGATTCATTCTGTGTTAGACCCCGGGAGTGTGTGATGGGACGGTGAGGAGGGAGATTCACTCTGTGTCAGACCCCGGAAGTTTGTGATGGGACGGTGTGGATGGAGATTCACTCTGTGTCTGACCCGGGGAGTGTGTGATGGGACGGTGAGGAGGGAGAATCACTCTGTGTCTGACCCCGTGAGTTTGTGATGGGACGGTTTGGATGGAGATTCACTCTGTGTCTGTCCCCGGGCTTTTGTGATGGGACGCTCTGGATGGAGATTCACTCTGTGCCTGACCCCGGGAATGTATGATGGGCCGTTGTGTATGGAGATTCACTTTGTGTCTGACCCCGGTCTTTTGTGATGGGACAGTGTGGAGGGAGATTCACTCTGTGTCTGACCCCGGGAGTGTGTGATGGGACCGTGAGGAGGGTGATTTACTACTTGTCTGACCCCGGGAGTTTGTGATGGAAAGGTGTGGATGCAGTTTCACTCTATGTCTGATCCCTGGAATTTGTGATGGGATGGTGTGGAAGGAGATTCACTCTGTGTCTGACCCCGGGCAATGTGTGATGGGACAGTTTGGATGGAGATTCACTCTGTGTCTGACCCCGGGACAGTGTGATGGGACGGTTTTGATGGAGATTCACTCTGTGTCAGACCCCGGGAGTGTGTGATGGGAAGGTGTGGAGGGAGATTCACACTGTTTCTGACCCCGAGACAGTGTGATGGGACGGTTTTGATGGAGATTCACTCTGTGTCAGACCCCGGGAGTGTGTGATGGGACGGTGTGGAGGGAGATTCACTCTCTGTCTGACCCCGGGTTTTTGTGATGGTCCGGTGTGGATGGAGAATCACTCTGTGTCTGACCCCGGGAGTTTGTGATGGGACGGTGTGTATGGAGAATCACTCTGTTTCTGACCCCGGGTTTTTGTGATGGGACGGTTTGGATGGAGATTCATTCTGTGTTAGACCCCGGGAGTGTGTGATGGGACGGTGTGGATGGAGAATCACTCTGTGTCTGACCCCGGGTTTTTGTGATGGGACGGTTTGGATGGAGATTCATTCTGTGTTAGACCCCGGAAGTTTGTGATCGGACGGTGAGGAGGGAGATTCTCTCTGTGTCTGACCCGGGGAGTGTGTGATGGGACGGTGAGGAGGGAGATTCACTCTGTGTCTGACCCTGGGAAAGTGTGATGCGACGGAATGGATGGAGACTCACTCTGTGTCTGACCCCGGGTTTTTGTGATGGGACGGTTTGGATGGAGATTCATTCTGTGTTAGACCCCGGGAGTGTGTGATGGGACGGTGAGGAGGGAGATTCACTCTGTGTCAGACCCCGGAAGATTGTGATGGGACGGTGTGGATGGAGATTCACTCGGTGTCTGACCCGGGGAGTGTGTGATGGGACGGTGAGGAGGGAGATTCACTCTGTGTCTGACCCCGTGAGTTTATGATGGGCCGGTGTGTATGGAAATTCACTCTGTGTCTGACTGCGGGAGTGTGTGTTGGGACGTTGAGGAGGGAGATTCACTCTGTGTCTGACCCCGGGAACGTGTGATGGGACGGTTTGAATGCAGATTCACTCTGTTCTTGACGCCGGAAGTGTGTGATGGGACGGTTTGGATGCAGGTTCACTGAGTGTTTGACTCCGGGCTTTTGTGATGGGATTGTGTGGATGGAGATTCACTCTGTGTCAGACCCCGGGAAATTATGATGGGACGGTTTGGATGGAGATTCACTCTGTGTCTGACCCCGGGACAGTGTGATGGGACGGTTTTGATGGAGATTCACTCTGTGTCAGACCCCGGGAGTGTGTGATGGGACGGTGTGGAGGGAGATTCACACTGTTTCTGACCCCGAGACAGTGTGATGGGACGGTTTTGATGGAGATTCACTCTGTGTCAGACCCCGGGAGTGTGTGATGGGACGGTGTGGAGGGAGATTCACTCTCTGTCTGACCGCGTGTTTTTGTGATGGTCCGGTGTGGATGGAGAGTCACTCTGTGTCTCACCCCGGGAGTTTGTGATGGGACGGTGTGGATGGAGAATCACTCTGTGTCTGACCCCGGGTTTTTGTGATGGGACGGTTTGGATGGAGATTCATTCTGTGTTAGACCCCGGGAGTGTGTGATGGGACGGTGTGGATGGAGAATCACTCTGTGTCTGACCCCGGGTTTTTGTGATGGGACGGTTTGGATGGAGATTCACTCTGTGTCTGACCCGGGGAGTGTGTGATGGGATGGTGAGGAGGGAGATTCACCCTGTGTCTGACCCCGGGAAAGTGTCATGGGACGGAATGGATGGAGACTCACTCTGTGTCTAACCCCGGGTTTTTGTGATGGGACGGTTTGGATGGAGATTCATTCTGTTCTTGACGCCGGAAGTGTGTGATGGGACGGTGAGGAGGGAGATTTACTCTTTCTCTGACCCCGGGAGTTTGTGATGGAAAGGTGTGGATGCAGATTCACTCTATGTCTGACCCCTGGAATTTGTGATGGGATGGTGTGGAAGGAGATTCACTCAGTGTCTGACCCCGGGCTTTTGTGATGGGACGGTATGGATGGAGATTCACTCTGTGTCTGACCCCGGGAGTTTGTGATGGGACGGTGTGGATGGAGATTCACTCTGTGTCTGTCCCCGGGCTTTTGTGATGGGACGCTCTGGATGGAGATTCACTCTGTGCCTGACCCCGGGAATGTATGATGACCGTTGTGTATGGAGATTCACTTTGTGTCTGACCCCGGTCTTTTGTGATGGGACGGTGTGGAGGGAGATTCACTCTGTGTCAGACACGGAAGTTTGTGATGGGACGGTGTGGATGGAGATTCACTCTGTGTCTGACCCCGGGAGTGTGTGATGGGACCGTGAGGAGGGTGATTTACTACTTGTCTGACCCCGGGAGTTTGTGATGGAAAGGTGTGGATGCAGTTTCACTCTATGTCTGATCCCTGGAATTTGTGATGGGATGGTGTGGAAGGAGATTCACTCTGTGTCTGACCCCGGGAGTTTGTGATGGGACGGTGTGGATGGAGAATCACTCTGTTTCTGACCCCGGGTTTTTGTGATGGGACGGTTTGGATGGAGATTCATTCTGTGTTAGACCCCGGGAGTGTGTGATGGGACGGTGTGGATGGAGAATCACTCTGTGTCTGACCCCGGGTTTTTGTGATGGGACGGTTTGGATGGAGATTCATTCTGTTTTAGACCCCGGAAGTTTGTGATCGGACAGTGAGGAGGGAGATTCACTCTGTGTCTGACCCGCGGAGTGTGTGATGGGACGGTGAGGAGGGAGATTCACTCTGTGTCTGACCCCGGGAAAGTGTGATGGGACGGAATGGATGGAGACTCACTCTGTGTCTGACCCCGGGTTTTTGTGATGGGACGGTTTGGATGGAGATTCATTCTGTGTTAGACCCCGGGAGTGTGTGATGGGACGGTGAGGAGGGAGATTCACTCTGTGTCAGACCCCGGAAGATTGTGATGGGACGGTGTGGATGGAGATTCACTCGGTGTCTGACCCGGGGAGCGTGTGATGGGACGGTGAGGAGGGAGATTCACTCTGTGTCTGATCCCGTGAGTTTATGATGGGCCGGTGTGTATGGAAATTCACACTGTGTCTGACTGCGGGAGTGTGTGTTGGGACGGTGAGGAGGGAGATTCACTCTGTGTCTGACCCCGGGAACGTGTGATGGGACGGTTTGAATGCAGATTCACTGTTCTTGACGCCGGAAGTGTGTGATGGGACGTTTTGGATGCAGGTTCACTGAGTGTTTGACTCCGGGCTTTTGTGTTTGGACGGTTTGGATGGAGATTCACTCTGTGTCTGACCCCGGGACAGTGTGATGGGACGGTTTTGATGGAGGTTCACTCTGTGTCAGACCCCGGGAGTGTGTGATGGGACGGTGTGGAGGGAGATTCACACTGTTTCTGACCCCGAGACAGTGTGATGGGACGGTTTTGATGGAGATTCACTCTGTATCAGACCCCGGGAGTGTGTGATGGGACGGTGTGGAGGGAGATTCACTCTCTGTCTGACCGCGGGTTTTTGTGATGGTCCGGTGTGGATGGAGAGTCACTCTGTGTCTGACCCCGGGAGTTTGTGATGGGACGGTGTGGATGGAGAATCACTCTGTGTCTGACCCCGGGTCTTTGTGATGGGACGGTTTGGATGGAGATTCATTCTGTGTTAGACCCCGGGAGTGTGTGATGGGACGGTGTGGATGGAGAATCACTCTGTGTCTGACCCCGGGTTTTTGTGATGTGACGGTTTGGATGGAGATTCATTCTGTGTTAGACCCCGGGAGTGTGTGATGGGACAGTGAGGAGGGAGATTCACTCTTTCTCTGACCCCGGGAGTTTGTGATGGAAAGGTGTGGATGCAGATTCACTCTATTTCTGACCCCTGGAATTTGTGATGGGATGGTGTGGAAGGAGATTCACTCAGTGTCTGACCCCGGGCTTTTGTGATGGGACGGTATGGATGGAGATTCACTCTGTGTCTGACCCCGGGAGTTTGTGATGGGACGGTGTGGATGGAGATTCACTCTGTGTCTGTCCCCGGGCTTTTGTGATGGGACGCTCTGGATGGAGATTCACTCTGTGCCTGACCCCGGGAATGTATGATGGGCCGTTGTGTATGGAGATTCACTTTGTGTCTGACCCCGGTCTTTTGTGATGGGACGGTGTGGAGGGAGATTCACTCTGTGTCAGACACGGAAGATTGTGATGGGACGGTGTGGATGGAGATTCACTCGGTGTCTGACCCCGGGAGTGTGTGATGGGACCGTGAGGAGGGTGATGTACTACTTGTCTGACCCCGGGAGTTGTGATGGAAAGGTGTGGATGCAGTTCCACTCTATGTCTGATCCCTGGAATTTGTGATGGGATGGTGTGGAAGGAGATTCACTCTGTGTCTGACCCCGGGCAATGTGTGATGGGACGGTTTGGATGCAGGTTCACTGAGTGTTTGACTCCGGGCTTTTGTGATGGGATTGTGTGGAGGGAGATTCACTCTGTGTCTGACCCCGGGAAATTATGATGGGACAGTTTGGATGGAGATTCACTCTGTGTCTGACCCCGGGACAGTGTGATGGGACGGTTTTGATGGAGATTCACTCTGTGTCAGACCCCGGGAGTGTGTGATGGGAAGGTGTGGAGGGAGATTCATACTGTTTCTGACCCCGAGACAGTGTGATGGGACGGTTTTGATGGAGATTCACTCTGTGTCAGACCCCGGGAGTGTGTGATGGGACGGTGTGGAGGGAGATTCACTCTCTGTCTGACCCCGGGTTTTTGTGATGGTCCGGTGTGGATGGAGAATCACTCTGTTTCTGACCCCGGGTTTTTGTGATGGGACGGTTTGGATGGAGATTCATTCTGTGTTAGACCCCGGGAGTGTGTGATGGGACGGTGTGGATGGAGAATCACTCTGTGTCTGACCCCGGGTTTTTGTGATGGGACGGTTTGGATGGAGATTCATTCTGTGTTAGACCCCGGAAGTTTGTGATCGGACGGTGAGGAGGGAGATTCACTCTGTGTCTGACACGGGGAGTGTGTGATGGGACGGTGAGGAGGGAGATTCACTCTGTGTCTGACCCCGGTAAAGTGTGATGGGACGGAATGGATGGAGACTCACTCTGTGTCTGACCCCGGGTTTTTGTGATGGGACGGTTTGGATGGAGATTCATTCTGTGTTAGACCCCGGGAGTGTGTGATGGGACGGTGAGGAGGGAGATTCACTATGTGTCAGACCCCGGAAGTTTGTGATGGGACGGTGTGGATGGAGATTCACTCTGTGTCTGACCCGGGGAGTGTGTGATGGGACGGTGAGGAGGGAGGTTCACTCTGTGTCTGACCCCGTGAGTTTATGATGGGCCGGTGTGTATGGAAATTCACTCTGTGTCTGACCCCGGGAGTGTGTGTTGGGACGGTGAGGAGGGAGATTCACTCTGTGCCTGACCCAGGGAACGTGTGATGGGACGGTTTGGATGCAGATTCACACTGTTCTTGACGCCGGAATTGTGTGATGGGACGGTGAGGAGGGAGGTTTACTCTTTCTCTGACCCCGGGAGTTTGTGATGGAAAGGTGTGGATGCAGATTCACTCTATGTCTGACCCCTGGAATTTGTGATGGGATGGTGTGGAAGGAGATTCACTCAGTGTCTGACCCCGGGCTTTTGTGATGGGATTGTGTGGAGGGAGATTCACTCTGCGTCTGACCCCGGGCTTTTGTGATGGGACGCTCTGGATGGAGATTCACTCTGTGTCTGATCCCGGGAAAGTATGATGGGCCGGTGTGTATGGAGATTCACTTTGTGTCTGACCCAGGGTTTCTGTGTTGGGCCGGTGTGGATGGAGATTCACTCTGTGTCTGACCCCGGGAGTGTGTGATGGGACGGTATGGATGGAGATTCACTCTGTGTCTGACGCCGGGAAAGTGTGATGGGACGGTTTGGATGGAGATTCACTCTGTGTCTGACCTCGGGCTTTTGTGATGGGACGGTGAGTAGGGAGATTCACTCTGTGTCAGACCCCGGAAGTTTGTGATGGGACGGTGTGGATGGAGATTCATTCTGTGTTAGACCCCGGGAGTGTGTGATGGGACAGTGAGGAGGAAGATTCACTCTGTGTCAGACCCAGGAAGTTTGTGCTGGGACGGTGTGGATGGAGATTCACTCTGTGTCTGAACCAGCGAACGTGTGATGGAAAGGTGTGTAAGCAGATTCACTCTATGTCTGACCCCTGGAATTTGTGATAGGATGGTGTGGAAGGAGATTCACTCTATGTCTGACCCCGGGCTTTTGTGATGGGACGGTATGGATGGAGATTCACTCTGTGTCTGACCCCGGGCTTTTGTGATGGGACGCTCTGGATGGAGATTCACTCTGTGCCTGACCCCGGGAATGTATGATGGGCCGTTGTGTATGGAGATTCACTTTGTGTCTGACCCCGGTCTTTTGTGATGGGACGGTGTGGAGGGAGATTCACTCTGTGTCTGACCCCGGGAGTGTGTGATGGGACCGTGAGGAGGGTGATTTACTAATTGTCTGACCCCGGGAGTTTGTGATGGAAAGGTGTGGATGCAGTTTCACTCTATGTCTGATCCCTGGAATTTGTGATGGGATGGTGTGGAAGGAGATTCACTCTGTGTCTGACCCCGGGCAATGTGTGATGGGACGGTTTGGATGCAGGTTCACTGAGTGTTTGACTCCGGGCTTTTGTGATGGGATTGTGTGGAGGGAGATTCACTCTGTGTCTGACCCCGGGAAAGCGTGATGGGTCCGTTTGGATGGAGATTCACTCTGTGTCAGACCCCGGGAAATTATGATGGGACTGTTTGCATGGAGATTCACTCTGTGTCTGACCCCGGGACAGTGTGATGGGACGGTTTTGATGGAGATTCACTCTGTGTCAGACCCCGGGAGTGTGTGATGGGACGGTGTGGAGGGAGATTCACACTGTTTCTGAACCCGAGACAGTGTGATGGGACGGTTTTGATGGAGATTCACTCTGTGTCAGACCCCGGGAGTGTGTGATGGGACGGTGTGGAGGGAGATTCACTCTCTGTCTGACCACGGGTTTTTGTGATGGTCCGGTGTGGATGGAGAATCACTCTGTGTCTGACCCCGGGAGTTTGTGATGGGACGGTGTGGATGGAGAATCATTCTGTGTTAGACCCCGGGAGTGTGTGATGGGACGGTGTGGATGGAGAATCACTTTGTGTCTGACCCCGGGTTTTGGTGATGGGACGGTTTGGATGGAGATTCATTCTGTGTTAGACCCCGGGAGAGTGTGATGGGACGGTGTGGATGGAGAATCACTCTGTGTCTGACCCCGGGTTTTTGTGATGTGACGGTTTGGATGGAGATTCATTCTGTGTTAGACCCCGGGAGTGTGTGATGGGACAGTGAGGAGGGAGATTCACTCTGTGTCAGACCCAGGAAGTTTGTGATGGGACGGTGTGGATGGAGATTCACTCTGTGTCTGACCCGGGGAGTGTGTGATGGGACGGTGAGGTGGGAGATTCACTCTGTGTCTGACCCCGGGAAAGTGTGATGGGACGGTTTGGATGCAGATTCACTCTTTGTCTGGCCTCGGGAGTTTGTGATGGGACGATGTGGATGGAGACTCACTCTGTGTCTGACACCTTGAGTTTGTGATGGGACGGAATGGATGGAGACTCACACTGTGTCTGACCCCGGGTTTTTGTGATGGGACGGTTTGGATGGAGATTCATTCTGTGTTAGACCCCGGGAGTGTGTGATGGGACGGTGAGGAGGGAGATTCACTCTGTGTCAGACCCCGGAAGTTTGTGATGGGACGGTGTGGATGGAGATTCACTCTGTGTCTGACCCGCGGAGTGTGTGATGGGACGGTGAGGAGGGAGATTCACTCTGTGTCTGACCCCGTGAGTTTATGATGGGCCGGTGTGTATGGAAATTCACTCTGTGTCTGACCCCGGGAGTGTGTGTTGGGACGGTGAGGAGGGAGATTCACTCTGTGCCTGACCCCGGGAACGTGTGATGGGACGGTTTGGATGCAGATTCACTCTGTTCTTGACGCCGGAATTGTGTGATGGGTCGGTGAGGAGGGAGATTTACTCTTTCTCTGACCCCGGGAGTTTGTGATGGAAAGGTGTGGATGCAGATTCACTCTATGTCTGACCCCTGGAATTTGTGATGGGATGGTGTGGAAGGAGATTCACTCAGTGTCTGACCCCGGGCTTTTGTGATGGGATTGTGTGGAGGGAGATTCACTCTGCGTCTGACCCCGGGCTTTTGTGATGGGACGCTCTGGATGGAGATTCACTCTGTGTCTGACCCCGGGAAAGTATGATGGGCCGGTGTGTATGGAGATTCACTTTGTGTCTGACCCAGGGTTTCTGTGTTGGGCCGGTGTGGATGGAGATTCACTCTGTGTCTGACCCCGGGAGTGTGTGATGGGACGGTATGGATGGAGATTCACTCTGTGTCTGACGCCGGGAAAGTGTGATGGGACGGTTTGGATGGAGATTCACTCTGTGTCTGACCTCGGGCTTTTGTGATGGGACGGTGAGTAGGGAGATTCACTCTGTGTCAGACCCCGGAAGTTTGTGATGGGACGGTGTGGATGGAGATTCATTCTGTGTTAGACCCCGGGAGTGTGTGATGGGACAGTGAGGAGGGAGATTCACTCTGTGTCAGACCCAGGAAGTTTGTGCTGGGACGGTGTGGATGGAGATTCACTCTGTGTCTGACCCCGGGCTTTTGTGATGGGACGGTGAGTAGGGAGATTCACACTCTGTCTGACCCCGGGAGTGTGTGATGGGACGGTGAGGAGGGAGATTCACTCTGTGTCTGAACCAGCGAACGTGTGATGGAAAGGTGTGTAAGCAGATTCACTCTATGTCTGACCCCTGGAATTTGTGATAGGATGGTGTGGAAGGAGATTCACTCTATGTCTGACCCCGGGCTTTTGTGATGGGACGGTATGGATGGAGATTCACTCTGTGTCTGACCCCGGGAGTTTGTGATGGGACGGTGTGGATGGAGATTCACTCTGTGTCTGACCCCGGGCTTTTGTGATGGGACGCTCTGGATGGAGATTCACTCTGTGCCTGACCCCGGGAATGTATGATGGGCCGTTGTGTATGGAGATTCACTTTGTGTCTGACCACGGTCTTTTGTGATGGGACGGTGTGGAGGGAGATTCACTCTGTGTCTGACCCCGGGAGTGTGTGATGGGACCGTGAGGAGGGTGATTTACTACTTGTCTGACCCCGGGAGTTTGTGATGGAAAGGTGTGGATGCAGTTTCACTCTATGTCTGATCCCTGGAATTTGTGATGGGATGGTGTGGAAGGAGATTCACTCTGTGTCTGACCCCGGGCAATGTGTGATGGGACGGTTTGGATGCAGGTTCACTGAGTGTTTGACTCCGGGCTTTTGTGATGGGATTGTGTGGAGGGAGATTCACTCTGTGTCTGACCCGGGGAGTGTGTGATGGGACGGTGAGGAGGGAGATTCACTCTGTGTCTGACCCCGTGAGTTTATGATGGGCCGGTGTGTATGGAAATTCACTCTGTGTCTGACCCCGGGAGTGTGTGTTGGGACGGTGAGGAGGGAGATTCACTCTGTGCCTGACCCCGGGAACGTGTGATGGGACGGTTTGGATGCAGATTCACTCAGTTCTTGACGCCGGAATTGTGTGATGGGTCGGTGAGGAGGGAGATTTACTCTTTCTCTGACCCCGGGAGTTTGTGATGGAAAGGTGTGGATGCAGATTCACTCCATGTCTGACCCCTGGAATTTGTGATGGGATGGTGTGGAAGGAGATTCACTCAGTGTCTGACCCCGGGCTTTTGTGATGGGAT